>NC_141614.1:33919863-34294863 GCF_047967505.1 Dipteris shenzhenensis | reverse complement strand
GAGGGTGCACAAGAGGTAGGAGGAGGGTGAGGAGTGGGAAATAGGGTAGGAGGTTGCTTGGAATAGATGGGAGGTCAGTGAAAATAGGTGGGAGGAGATTTTGGAGAGCTTAGTTTAGAGATTAGGAAAGCTTTGAGCAAAACGCCGCGGGTTTCGGCGTTTCGGGTTTTAACCCACAGCGTCGCTATATAGCGACGCTTATTTGTCGCTATATAGCGACGTTTTTAATTGAAAACGTCGCTATATAGCGACGCTTTCAATTAAAATCGTCGCTATATAGCGACGGAACAGAGCGTCGCTATATAGCGACGCTTACTGTTTGTTTTTTAATGAGGCCTCTTATGACTCAAACATGCTATGCCTATAATTGTCAATATCTCCTCTTACTACACAGCCTTACTATATAGGATTTTTTGTTTCAATCCTTACTATATAGCGATGTCATTCTTTTTATATAGCCTCAAGAGAAGCTCAAATTAAACATGCTATGCTCATAATTGTGTACATCTCCTCTTCATGCTTATGTTTTCGATGCAAATCCATAGCGGAGTTGATGACATGGCATGCATCTCATCGGTCCACTGATCACACATTGAGGATTCCCGCAGATTGTGCGGCTTGGAAGCACATAGATAATCAGTGGCCGGACTTTGCGAGAGAGCCACGCAACTTACATCTTGGGCTAGCCATGGACGGCGTGAATCCTTTCGGGTTACGCTCGACATCTTGGTCGACATGGCCCATAGTCGTGGTGAATTACAATATCCCACCATGGCTAACAATAAAAAAGGGACACCTCATGCTTGCACTACTTGTGCCAGGAAAGTACAAGGCAAGAAACATGGACGTGTACATGGCACCTTTGATAGAGGAGTTACAGATATTATGGAGAGGAGTGCAGGTCTTTGATATTTCCAGAGCTCCTAGGCATACCAATGATATTTCTGTCAGGGGTATCTTGATGTGGACCATGCATGACTACCCAGGATATGGAGAGTGCGCAGGTACGTGGTTATGTCTTTACATGTACAATGAGGGATTATGCTTTTTTTACTCTCTTTTGCACGCATGTCTTGTACTAACATATTCATGCACGCGTGCAGGGCTTGCTACAAGTGGGTACCATGCTTGTCCTGTCTGTGGACCCGCTCTGAAATCGCTTGCACGCTACTCCAAACACATGAGGAAAAATGTTTATGAAGGTCATGCTCGATACCTTCCGCTCGACCATCTCGCACGTGGAGGTCAGCTTGATCCACCACCATCATATTTAAAAGCAAGTGATTGGATTCAAGCTTGGAGGGAGAATGGAGAGGAACCTCCTCCTGGTATGAAGAGGCTATCGATCTTTCACGAGCTTCCTTATTGGGGTCAGTTACAAATCAATCATCTCTTGGATCCCATGCATATCTTTAAGAATGTGGAGGCTACCATTTGGGCACACTTGGTTGGTTCCAAGGACTCGAGAGGAGTGCGAGAAGACTTGCGTGCTATGAATAGGATGTCTCGTTTGTGGCCCCAAGTGCATGCTTCAGGAAAAGTTGTCCTCCCGAAAGCAACGTGGATCCTCTCTACGAGGGAGGAGGCAGCGATCAAGGCAAACATTGCCTCTTTTCAAACACCGACAGGGTACATGCATTGCTTGAAAGGAGCATTTTCAAAGGACAATAAGCTTAGTGGCCTCAAGTCCCATGATTGGCACAAGGTCTTACAGGTATTCTAAGTAGAATTAGTGTACCGATAATAGTGATGCATTAGCGTAATTATTATTATGTTATATTGTTGACATGATTTCATTGTTGCTTTGATAGTTCATCCTTCCAATTACAATAAAAGGGTGCTTACAAGAAGATGTTAGAAATGCTATATTCAAGATCTGTGGTATTGTGAGGTATGCTTACTATCAATTCGCATTATCTATTTTCTTCATGGACATGTGAAATAGGTGGATATCTCAAATATCTTACATATGCATGGACATGTGAAATAGGTGGATATCTCAAAAAGAGATCTCTATATCGAGCATCGAGAAGGCTAGGGTGGAATCCATCGAAGCCGTATGCTTGCTTGAGAAGCACTTTCCCTCAAGCATTATGACAACTCAAGTCCACTTGCTTGTGCACATAGTTGATGAGGTGGCTATAGCAGGTACCGTTCATAATCGATGGATGTTTTTTCTCGAGCGGTTTATGAAAACTTTAAAGGGGTTTGTAAGACAAAGAGCAAGACCAGAAGCAAGCATGGCAGAGGGATGGCTTGTGCAAGAGTCATTAGTATATATCACAGAGTTTCTTGCATCCACGGATCCTGATATGCCGCAAGCTTGGCACAACAAGGATGATGATCGCATCATTGGCGAGGTCCCCCAAGGAAAAGGGATTGAAAGAAAGATGAGCGAAGAGCAAATGGAGAAATTCAATAAGTTTTGTATCCTCAATAGCCCTGAGATGCAGAAGTGGATTGAGAGATATGAAGTGGCCAAAGCAGAAAGAATAAATGCAAGGACGAGATTCAGAGTAATGTACAGGCGATCACAACCATATCCACGAGATCTGGCTCTTCTCCCTACTCACATGTCACTTGATTGGCTACAACTAGCTATACGTAAAGCCGAACGTGATGGAGAGACAATAAACGAGCGCGAGCGGGAGTTATCATCTGGATGTATGGTGCATGTAAGTTTCTTATCTCTTGATGTAATTAAGTAATTATTTGTGGCAATATATGCTATAAAATAGGTGCATCTTCATTGTTTTAATGATGCTCTTTTACAGTACAAAAAGTACAGTGCATTATGGTCATATGGACGACATTTTCGCATAGAACGCATCGATTCAAAGAGAGTCACGTATGATTGTGGAGTCATGGCTAACTTCACACAAGATAGCCGAGCAAGTGCTTCGGATACCAATCTTCTCTCCTCACAGTTGGATTATTGTGGAACCATACGCGACATCTATGAAATTGATTTCAGACGATTTACTATTTTCATTCTTGATGTAAAATGGTTTAGAACTACTTACAACGGTCCCCATGCAACTGTGAGAAAAGATGGTAGCGGTCTCTTTGCAATAGACTCCACCAAACATTGGACCGATGAAAGTGATACTTTTGTTCTTCCCGAGCACTGTGAGCAGGTGCATACTAATGATTTAATTAGTCGAAGCTTTCGTTTTTTAAGTCCATTGATATATATATAATTGACGACATTTGGCACGTGATTTTTCATCTTCAATATAGGTGGTTTTTCATCCGGATCGTTCTGATCCAAGATGGTGGTACGTGATCCAAGTTGCACCACGAAGTAAGCAGATTTTTGAAGATCGAGATGTGGATATGGAGATGCCACTACCAAATCCGAATCCAATTGATGAATCTAGCGAAGAAGATATAGATCACCATATGAGGCAAGAGGAAGATGCGCATAATGACATCGCACGGGAGGAGGATGGAGATCACGATATTGACGAGGAAGACAACAATCGTCAAGATCAATCACCACACTTAAGCTTAATTGAAGAAGATGATCAAATACTTTTAGGTGAACGTACGATGCTAGAGTACGATGATGATATAGGAGATCAACTCGGTATAGAGTTGGAGATAGACTTGCTTGGCGCCTTAGACTTGGCTCAAGATGAAACAGTTGATGTAAATGCTCTTATTTAATTTGATTTTTCTCATCTCCAACTTGGACATGAATATATGAGCTTCAAAGGCTTGATGTACATGCTCTCATTTTTTATTTCTCTATGAGCTGAAACATGTATGAAAATTTAAAAAATTTTGTCATTGGAAGAAAATAAATTTTAAGGCTTAAAAAAAAAAAAAAACCTCTATGTAAAACGTCGCTATAATATAGTCTCAGTGTCGCTATATAGCGACCTTTAAAAGTCGCTATATAGCGACTTTTACTAAGGTCGCTATATAGCGACCTTTAAAAGTCGCTATATAGCGACGATTTACGACACCCGATTTTTATACCGACGATTAACGCTAAGCGGGCGCTAATCGTCGGTACGTAAACGTCGCAATAGGATGCGTGTGTAGTAGTGAATTTTCAATTTAAAAAGGCTAGGATCAGTTGAAGAGCTAGACATGTAGGGGGGGAGAGAGATAGACATAGAGATAGATAGAGAGAGATAGATAGAGAGAGAGAGAGAGAGGGGGGGGGAGGGAGGGAGGGAGGGAGGGAGGGAGGGAGGGGGATAGAGAGAGAGAGAGAGAGAGAGAGAGAGAGGGGGGGGGGGGCAGGAGGGAGGGAGGGGGAGAGAGAGAGAGAGAGAGAGAGAGAGAGAGAGAGAGGGGGGGGGGAGAGAGAATGGAGCTGGACCAGGGAAGAGGAGGGGGCGAGCCTGTAACAAGATGAGAGGGGGGAAAATTCACCCAGAAGGGCCCACCGCCTCTTGAATTTCTTGTAGGTTTGTTTGGGGGAGGTGCATATCGGGCGAGGGTCAAGCATGGGTTGAGGGGGGGGGGATGGTTTGAGTGGTCCTCGATGTAAGAGGAGTAGCCAATAGGGGCTGTTTGCAGGTCTACCCACCCTCCACCTCAACATGGCATTGCCCCACAAAAAGGTGCACTCCCATTGGTACACCTCAAATACCTCACTAATCCCTTGAAATTAGGAAACACTAATTGGGGGCCCTTTGGAGACCCCAATTCTCCCTGATGTATATTTTAATCTGCACTAGGAACTCATGATCTTGCAATTGACCACTCAATGTTGACAATGCCTAGCCCACCGTGCTATTTTGGTAGAGTATAAACTTCCCATCTGACCTTGGCTATCTTTAGGTGATTCTCGTTAACCCCCATAGGAGGGTCCTAAACATTGTGTTCAAATTGTTAACCCTTGCTCTGGAGGGGGAACAATAAGAGATACATAAATCATTAAAGGTTAAAGGAATATGTTTAGTTGGATTCCTTGCCATCTTTTTTACTACTTTTTTTTTTTGCAACACCAATTCCCACTTGTGTTTCATGGAGCAACGAAATCCATGGAAATTCCTAATGGTACCCCTTTTAAATTTCCTTACACCCAATTCCTTCAACCTCCTAGGTACTAGCACTTTGGTTCCATGCACCCCAAGTTTATCGTGTTTAATATTATATTTTGAGGCATTTATAGAAGGTATCCAAACGTTCTAGCATGGTACCCACTAAGCCCTCATCAGTATGGGGAGTGAGGTTGGTGTCATTAGCAAACTATTGGCAAAGAACATGGGTCCACCAACTATCCAACTGAATATCCTACTTCTCCTTTTTCATCTTTGTCTTGAATAAGCCATCCCAAAGCATCTACAATAGCTATTAGAAAAAGAAAAGGAAAAAGAAGGCCGCCTTGTCTAATTGACCTTTTCAACAATAAGGCTAGATGAGCTTCAATCCATTAACCTCTACCTTTTCCATTGAGTTTAAGAGAAAGTCTCAACAAACATCTAGATCCTTGGTCCCACCCCTAATGTCCTACATTGCTTAGAGTATAACCCCCATTCCATCCTATCATAAGCTTTATTTATTCCACCTTTGTGAAGAATATGTCTTGATCTTCTTCTTTATCTAACTCTAGTTCTTATAAAGCATGATAATGGCATCCTATATGTTCCGTCCCTAAATGAAGCCCTTTTGTATCGAGCATGTAAGGGGTCTCTAATTACTGATAGTGTCCCTGGGAACTCCTTAGGTAGGAGATTAATCATCCCATTGTTAATAGGCTGGCCAAGAGCACCTTGGATTGATTCCTCCCATAGTTCCAATCCTTCACTTTCACAATGCATGTAGAACTCTATTGACAGTCCACCCTCTCCAATAGTCTTGCATTTTTCAATGTACATAGTAGTCTCTTTGAGATCTTCTAGGTTAGGTCCCTATCCAAGAAATTGGAGTCAAAGGAGAGAACTACCTTGGTCTAACTGCACTGCATTTACCTCTTGCTATCATCTTCTCTCTATCCACCACCTCCTATCCCCTATAATTTTACTAAAGCGATTGTGTACCCCCTATAGGACCATCCTTGTCTATCATCGGTGCTCTATCTTCCTAGACCATCTTTGTGATAGTTTCTTGAGATGCCTTTTTCCTTAGTGATCTAAACATATCATCGCTCGCGTTTCAGCTTTCTTAGCCCACCATAGTTTGTATGTATATCTATATACATACATACATACATCCCAAGGGATTCACTCTTCATTAAAGGGGGACGTCACCTACATGCATGAACTTTAAGAAAACCCTCTATTTAAGATCCATGTAGGATGATAAGACACCCCTATTTAAGCTTATAAGATACCACCAAAATTCTATTATGTCCCCCGCTTTCCTTAAATCTACGCTCTTTCTCAAGCATTTAGATTACTTTCCCTATGACTATTTAAAACCATACACAAAACCAAACTTGTTCAAACTAGTTACCCTTGGTAGCCATATATATATATATATGGTTATTTACATGTGATCGACTCCTCCTTTCTCAATTATCATTAACTATTCTCAGATTCTTTTGACCCTCTATTGAATCATCTTTGCCTAGATCTTGTAGATGTTTTTTAAGATTATATTTGCTCTTCCTAGCCATAGCTGCTCTCTTTTTTTATGGCCTTTAGAAAGAATTGGATCTAGTAAAATGCTCTTGAACATTTTTTCGTATTAGAACCAATGCCTCCAAAAGCGCACATCTAAATCCTTCATCTTTTCTTGCACATAAGGTAGCTATAAGGACAATGGGTTTGCCTTAAAGTAGGATGCCTTGACTTGCCATAAGCCTTTATTAATAGTCAATCCTACTGGGAGGTAGTCTAAGAAAGGAAGAGAGTGGTAAATCTTTCTTTCCCAATCAAGGGTGTTATCTCCAACACCTTTAGACAAGTAGAACCTATCTAGTCTTGTTTTTTGTATGATTGACTCCTATACAATCATTGCTCCATGTAAAGGATGAATCCTTCAAAATATTTAATAACCGTGCTTGCTTCTTAATCCTCAACCAAACATTCAACTTACTGAAATCAATTAATTTTCCCTTATTTTTCCACCTATCCATGTGGAACTCCACCATATTGAAGTGTCACATAATTAGAGAATCTTCTAAATGGAAACAAGAATCCCACATCAAGGTCCTTTCCATAACTAAATTTGGGGCATAGAGGGAGGTGTCACATTTCAAATTTTCATGTCAAAATTCCACACCCACTCCATTACTTACCAAAATGGATAGGCATATACCTGTACATCCTAAAAGGCTTTTACTAGTCCACAAGATGGCTCCCCTTTTTCTTGCATTACAATATGTGATGAACACACCATTTCATTGTCTAATTTCTATAATTGCCATTGTAACTGAAACCTTTCATTTTGAGTTCTATAACCCTAGAAAGTTTGGCTTTATTTTTGCAGATCTTAACCACCTCCTTAAGATTGCTAGCCTTAATCCATTCAATAATCCTTGTGTACTTACATTCACAAAGGGAAATATGTTTTTTTGTGACCCATATGCTAATTGGATTAATTTTTCTTCTTCTTGAAGTGTCCAAGGCCTTGCTTAGGAGCAGGACTAGACTGCCAGGAGGTTTCCTTATGTCCTTCCCCTCAAGACTGTTTATTTTAGTCAATAAATTCAATAATTTCATTCTTGAAGATTGCTAGCCTAAATTCATTCACTAATCCTTGTGTGCTTACACTCACAAAGGGAAATATGCTTTCTTGTGACCCATATGTTGATTAGATTTATTTTTCTTCTTGTTGAAGTGTCCAAGGCCTTGTTTAGGAGAAAGACTAGATTGCTAGGAGAGTTTCCTTCTATCCTTCCCCTCAAGACCATTTATTTCTTGAAGGGCATGTCTCTCTCCTCTATTTCTTGCATTCCTACCTTTGACCTTTGTGAAAGGTTCTTCATATCTTTGTGAAGTGAGGTCCCTATTGGCCACCTCAAGTTGTTCATCATTTTGAGTGTTAGGAACTATCACAATAGGCCCATCCACAAACTCCCAATCCATGTCCTACCCTTGTAGGACATCAAAGGAGTTCACGAACTTAGTTGGCACTACCTCCAATATGAGGGTGCCCTTTCTTTTGCATCCACTCCTGCTCTTTGTCTAGAGAATCTCTCTCCTTACTCTTTCGTTGTATTTGCATGTCCCTATTCCCATCCTTTTCCTTTTCATTAATGATCTGCTAGACCCTCCTTACTCTCTTGGTACTATTTTTTCCTACTTCCCCCCCTTCTTTTTTCTTGGGAATCTTGTTGTTTGGCCTCTATGATAATCTCATACAAAATGGCCTCCAATTGCACAAAGGAAGCAAGATTTTATCTTTTGTACCATCTTTTGTCACCTCTCGTCCTCAAATATTGGAGCCCTTGATAGGTCTAGAGGTCCATGAGGACACATATCTGAGGGTTGCCTCGGGCTCACACATATTTATTGTTTAATCCCTAAAAATTGGCCTGGTGGAGAAACTCCATCTGTCAAAACAAGGCAAGGGGGAGATCAGGGAAATCTATCCATATTGGAGCCTTCAATGGACAGGGCATGTTGATTTATCCATATTGGAGCCTTCAATGGACAAGGCATGTCTGGAGAGAAATTAGAGTGGTTAATCTCTAATTTCCCATGTTCCATTACAAACCACTGAGCCATTTTTGGCTTACCAAAGGGGAAAATTATAATCCCATTTCTCATGAGACTCCTGTTCATGACTACTAGCCCATTTTTCACCTAGCTAAAGTGCACCCAACTCTTAAGGAATGCTACTAGAGGCCAAGGGTGATGAATATAACCCACTACTTCATGGGGATTTAACCATTTCATTGTTTTTTTTTAACAATATGGATTTTAACATCTAGGATCTTACCCTATAGATCTCTTTCAATCTCTTTAGTTTGACCTTCGCCTATTTTCCCAAGTTCATGAGCCCTTGCAAGACCCACTCCCTCTACAAAGGCTCTTGCAAATTGGTTGTAGCCTTTGGGATTAAGAACTTCACTTTTTCCCCTATGATGTGTAATACTTTCAAATTGTAGCCTTGAAGAGGAATTTTCACTCTCTTACATGAATATTATTTTTATTGGTCTCCTTCCTACATCTTCCCCCTAAATCCTCTCTCACCTTCCTTCATGGCCCATCTTATTCTCAATATCAGACTGATGAGAAAAAAATTTGGCAGTTCTATTTGCTTTCAGTGGAATATTTTAACCTCATACTTGCATATTTCTATAGCTTACATTATTTAGCTTTACTCAAACATCTTAGGGGTTATATCAGTTCTTGTTTGCTTGAATGCACTAACAATAATGCACAATTGCATAGACAACCAAAGAAAGACTCCTATTTTTAGAGTACTTTTACAATGTACTAAGACTCATAAATTAGTTTATAGCTTCTTGAATGGGATGTTTTGGTGCCACAAGACATTACAAATATAATATCATGTCTATCTTATAGTCCTTCTTTTATCTCATGGGTTTTCTATTTCACTCTCATGTCTATCCTTGTCACGACTGTGTAGAGAGAATTGTCTCTAAAGGCTTAAGGTACTAAGAGTCTAATACAATCATAAAAAGAAAATACAAGGCCATGATGGGGTAGAAAAGAAGAGGGGTTCCTAACCACATGAGATGCAAAGAGTCTTAAACAAAGATGACAAAAATTTGGAGAAGGTTTGTTGCTTGCAATTTGGCTTTTGGGATGGAATTCAAGATTTTGATCCAATCATTAATATTGAGCATGTTGAGGAGAGATGTTGTGCTTGGCAACTCAAGGAGATCAATGAACATGATAAAATTGTGGATTTTTTGAAGGGTAATTCAAGCTAAAATCACTTGGAAAGAATTTCTGGAGGATACTTCATAGTGCATGGTTAGCAGTTCTAGTATGATTTCTTGAAAAGCAATGGTCATAACAAGAGTCCTAGTCAATGAGTAGGGATTTGGACAAGATATTCATCTCTCCTTTTTAAATTGACAAAGGTGAAAGGTGTGTGTATTCTCATTCTATATAAAGACACCTCTTGACAATGTCATGCTTTTAAGAGCCTTCCACATGATTTGAGGTTTATCCAAAGGGAAAAACTTAGCCTTTAAAGACAAGAGGCAACGAATTTTCAAAGGTATCTTCAAATCATGGTTTTGATGAAACCTTGAAATGGGGGTTTCTCCACACTGATGTATGTAGACATGCCAATTGTATGTCAAGTGGTATCATTTATATTCTCATGGGGGTTATTCCACACCCATGTCTCCAAGGTTTATTGAAAGATTAGAATCTGGATCCATGGGGTGAACTTGGCATTTTGTACTGAGGGAATTCATTGCAAGTTTATTGATTTTTTTTTCTATGGCACATGGCAAGGCATATATGTTCAATACCAAGTTTGTTTTCTCCACCTAAGATACAAATTCTATCCATTTAAAATGCAAGGACTAGTTCCAAATTGAGCCAAGATTTTTTCTATGGATAAGATTTCGCTCCAAGGCCCAATCTAAAGTCACATGAACATAAGACTAGCTTGTGGTTAGATAGTATGAGGGTGTGGTAAGTTCTAGTGTCCAACTTAATCGTATCTTCTTCGTCCAAATTCGCCAAGATGACTTTACTTGTAGGCTCACTATTTTGAACCCCTCCTTTGAATAATTTGAGATCTAAAATGAAGCCATATGCAGTGTCTTCCCAAATAGAGGTGGCTCATCCAATAGAGGTTCATTCCAAAAAAAGTAAGATTCTACCAATATGAAATTATTGCGTTAAGTTTGGGCATTATGAAAGAGAAACAATTTGTCAAGGCAATCAATACCAACAACAAAAAAAGTTTCAAAGGCAAATGAAATTTTCATATATCTGTTCATAATTAAGATCATTATGCCAATCATCAATAACAAGATTGTGAAAACGATGGTACAAATAGATATATGATGTACATCACAATGACAAGCAAGTAAAAAGAACATGGATGCTTAGAAGCATGTTCATTAGGCGCATGCAATTATCATGCAATATACAACAATCAAGACCCATGGTATATTGATATTAGCACATCATCTCATATGATATAACTTAAAATAATGGCCTTTTGAAATGAAGCATTTAGAAGATTCAAAGAAATTGATTTACACTATTGACAACTCCATACCAAATTCAAAGAAAAGCAATAGTTCCAATTGACAATGCCATAAGAAAAAAAGGATACATTGATGATGTATGCTTCAAAATTTAGCAGATTGTTTAGAATGATTACACAAGTTCTCAATCTTCTTCCTATATTTGCATATTCTCCACCTTTGCCACTCTCAACGTTATTGCATAAAAGATATGGACATGTACAAGTCAAGTACATTCCAAATGGATAAATTGAAAGGTACAAAGCTAGGTTAGTAGAAAAGGTTTCTCAACAATATGGAGAAGATAATGAAGAGGCTTATATCACAATTATAAAAATGTATTCAATCATGCTTTTGGACTTGATGTCAAAAATGCATATGTCAATGGATATCCAATAAATAGGTTTACATACATCAATAAGTTGAAAGAGGAAAAGAGAAAAGGGTTTGTAGATTGAAGAAAGGCTCATATTCATGGAAAGCACATTTGAAAGCTTGTATAATAAGATTTACAAGTATTTGACAAATACGAAGAAATTCCTACAACAAATGAATTAATACATACCTTTTCATTCATATGACAATAACCAAACAAAATATTTATGATGCTATCAATTTATTTGTGATGATATCAGTTTATTTGTGACTTAAATAGTAAAGTTCATGTGAAACAATTTGGCTGAGAAGATTATTGCAAAGATAGACTATTTTGATGACACGTCATTGATGAGATTTTATAGTCACAATCAATCACCACAAGCACTTGATCAAAATTCACTTTTTCATTCAAGGATAAAGCACATTGATGTTAGAGACTAATTCATTGTAAAGCATAGACAAGATCTTGGCTTGATATACAAGGAGTACATTTCCATTAAAGGGAAGCATGGAACAATAATGCTCTATCCTTTTACATTCTTCAATCTCTAGAACTGTAATCTTAAGGGAAGGCCTATTTAATGATGATCTTGTGGGGAGGTGTTGAAGCAGCAAGCCCAACAGCATGTAATTGATGCCAATAGTAGTTCTAGAAGGTTAGAGTAAGTACATTTACATTAACTGAAATCAATGGAACAAGAATGGTCAATCCTTCTTTCTTCATCAATCTCCATAGTCATCACCTTTAGGGAAGGCCTACTTCATGATTCTTACGAGAAGGTGTTGGAGCATGCAATCCCAATAGCATGTAGTTCAGCCAATAGTGGTTAGAACGCTACAGGGTGCTAAACAGTCAACTTATCACATGGTTATCCCATCAAAGATTTATACAAAGACACCGAGAGAGAGAGAAAGAGAGAGAGAGAGAGAGAGAGAGAGAGAGAGAGAGAACACTCAAATACTGGCATGAGATTTGAAAAAATGTACCATGAGGTCATTAGGTAAGTGGCGGGTGTGAAACCTCTCACTCGAAGGCATGGCTCTAAGTTGTAAAATGTTTTAACCTCGTTGAGGATAATAGAATAAAATGGTTTTATAGGTAGCTGATGATCATATCTTTGTTTCATTATTAGATGCCTATATATTAGGAAACCAATGCCACACGCATGACAAAAGTCTCTCTTGCTCTCTCTTTCTCTTCTAACTCAGCAACGGTGATGCCTTGTCCATGAATCTGTTCATTGACCGAAGTGGAAGTGGTGTATGTGTGCACGCACACATGCCCAAGTTTTTTTTAAAAAGGGTCCCAATAAAAAGAAGTACAAGTACTTTGAAAAAGAGTAAATAATAGCTTTTACTCTTGATTTAATGAGCATTTACTTTAGCTTGATGCTATAAACCTCTCGATCTTAGATAACAACACAAAGTTATTAGAGCATGTGCACATACTACTATTTATATTGCATTAGGATTAAATGAGTCTCTTACAAGTGTAGCTCATTATTTCAAAGAAACCTTGAATGTAAGGGAATTATTTGGATGATGTACTTAAAGCAACTCACATACTATAAGGTATTTCTATGTGTATTTTCTATGTCTAATGAAAACCTTATGAATTATACAATGTCTAAACACCAACTTTTAACATATGGAAGAGTTATTTTAAGTAGAAGGCTATGTAAAATTACTAATAAGCAAGATAAAAATTAAATATATTACAACATATATTGAAAATAAAAGAAGAGGCTTGTCCTAACAAAGTATGTTAGTGTTGGCACTTGAAATTCTTCTTCAATGTATTGAGTTAAAAAATAACTTATGTTTTTTAAAATAAATGGAATGTTTCCATCCTAGACTTAAAAGCAAATTATGTTAGCTCCATCTAGTTTAGATCTTTTTGATTTACATAAACTATGCAATTTTCCATGCGAATATAATAATTTAAACACGTTGTGAAAATATAATATGTTAAAAATGGCTATCTTGTGTATACATTCTATTGAAGAAATGTGAAATTGTTGCCAAGGAATGAACGTATAAGAAACTAGTATATAATTTTCCCATATAAGGCTACTTTAGTATATGTTTCTTATGTATACTTGTACTATAATCTCATGTAATTAAAAAGGAATGAAAGAGATGTTTGAATTTCTTGATCAATAAGGTAGGAATTATACATTTTGTACCAAGAAAGTTATAACAAACTAGTTTTTAATTTTTCCATCCAAGGCTACTCTAGTATATATTTCTTATGTATAAACTTGTACTATAATGTCATAATTAAAAATGAATGAAAGGGACGTTTGCATTTCTTGATCAGTAGGTGTTATAAATTAAGGAAGTAGTGTCTTGTATCTTTTGATAGATTTTAGCTACCTATTACTTTCAAAATTTCATTAAAAGCATTTCTTGATCAGTAGGTGTTATAAATTAAGGAAGTAGTGTCTTGTATCTTTTGATAGATTTTAGCTGCCTATTACTTTCAAATTTTCATTAAAACCTTTGAAAATCTATTTCATTTGAGGTTAGAAGTTGTCGAAAGTATCCTTCAAAGAATCTTTAACAAATAACTAGATTTTCCTCTTTTGTACTCTTTCTCTTTGCATATTGGTGCAAAATAGCATTGAAGTATTGGTGATTCTTGGTGGGCATTTGGGAATGTATGCTTGAACTAGATGACCTTGTTTCACAATTCATGATTTTATATCGTTAGACTTTCCCTTCTTATTGAAACAATTCTATATATAGTTTTTAAATGCACAAAAGGACTACTTAGGGATAGTTCAAATAAACCTTAGAATTTGTATTTAAGTCCTAAATTAAAGGCTTTCAAGATTCAAATTAAAAGGGTTAAAATTTCTCATCAATACATTTTCACTTAAGGAATTGCCCACATCATAGGCAATACATAATTTAGAGGGGGTTAGAGCTAATTGAAGTACCATGCAACTATAGCCTAGCCTCATTGATTTAATTTCTATGTGCCCTTCTTGGATTGTGGAATTGTTTCATAAAGACATCATTTATTTGGTAAGCTAGTAAATTTTAATACATAAGGATTCCATGAGCTCATGCACATTATGATTGTGACATCTGAGGTGGACTGTTTTCCCATACATAAGCTTTTGTGTCCCCCATTGTAGACTTTTTTCAAAGAGACTGATAAAAAATTAGCGATTGCCCCTTACAAATTTCCACTATAAAAGTGAAAGTATATCATTCAAGGAACGCACCCCACTTTCAAATACTTTTGAAGATGATATTTGCTACCTATGACAATGTCTCTCCCAAAATACACATGAAATTTATTAATTGGTTTATTGCCGTATGGCCCGTTGTGAAATAATGAATATGACAAAGAGTTAGAGTTGAAGATTTTCTATTGAAGTGTGTTAATGGGAACAACAAGAATTGACTCTACAAAGTTTGACCTTGCTAATAGATTTACTACAAACCTCTTGAAAAGTCTAAAAGCTTTGATGTAATTAAATGTATTATTGCTTGCTCATTGTGTAATTATTATACACACAAAAAACAAAATTTAGTAATATATATGAGTCTTTGTAGAGCTCCAATTGTGCAATACGTTAAGGCATTTTAAGTTAAATCTTCATGTCATATGTATTCTTCATAGAGTAAAGACTTGTGAAATTGCTAGTATCACTAGATAATTGCCAGAAAGGGCTTGATTGTGATGAATCTTAGGAATTATTATTGAGGCTTTAAATTCTTCAATACTTGTAACACTAGATTTTTCTCTTCTTTTTAGGAACATAAAGTACTACAATGATCCTTTCTCCTACTTTGTGTTTAAATTATTATCATGCATTACATCATTCTAGTAGCAAACTAAATATATCAAAGGGATTCCTAAAGCCTTGCTTTACCTATCTTTTGATACATATAAGGACAAATGCGTGTGGCTATTTTGGACACTTGTCAAGGAATTGTATTAATGGTTTTCATTAGCTATTGAAAGAAGTTCGATATCACCTTCAAAATCCAAACCAAATCATAAAGCATTGATTCGCACCCTAGATCCGAACATATCCCTATGTTATAGATGTTGGTAGATGTACAAAGCATGTGATTGGATGCTTTGAGAATGGCAAATATGAAACTATTATCACTCCCACTGTTGATCTCTCTCATATTACTCATAAGAAAACAAAAGTGTGCTCCTTGTTCACACTACCCGCATATTACATTCCCATAGAAAATTGTGCTATTGGATGGTCCTTTTGCTTTTATTCCCTAGTTATTAGAAAGTTTTAGGTTAGAAAGCACTAACTTGGTTGAATTTACTTTGATTAAATGCATGGTATTAGTTTGATATTTGTTCACCATAACACAATCATTTGACTTCTTGATTGGCACAAGTATCAACATTCAAACCTCTCAATGCATATCATGTCTCCAACATGTGCAACATCATGTATCCCAGCTGTCACTAATGCAATTTACAAGATGTGATGATGCTCCAAGGCATCTCAAACTTTGGTGCTACAATGTGCAAATACCTACACTAGGTGGGCACGCATGTAAAGGTAGAACAGATGATTATAGGAATTGTTAAGGTACAAAAAGTAAAAAGTGCAACACATTAGGCCACGATGAGGAAGGTTTTGGTAAGAGTGTATGTCAGGCATAAAGGATGGGCAAGGTGCATAGTTAATGAGTGAGATAACCGACAGTTAGCCATGGAGGTGGGAGCAAGGCCTATTTCACCTTTCGTTTTAGACATAAGCCAATAATGCATGAAAGTAAACCTTAAGTGCAAAACATAAATCACATAGCAACAAGTGGCTTGCATGCCCATGAATGATCATTGTGGGTAGATTCTTAGATAGAGGCTCTTTGTCAGTTGATGCCCTAAGTGGTTAGTTGCATTGCACATGCTCAAAATGTTTCCATGTCTAGGATGGTAGTGTGTCCATGAATGTTGCTACGTAAGCAAGGGCAAACGTTGTAGTTTTCAAAGAAGATGTGTGTCCATCAAGATCATGTGTATTCCCTTCTATGTATCATGGTATTGTAGAAGAGCATTATGAGCCATGGTCCCATGTATATTCGCCCTCCCTTGGCATATGCGAGTAGGGCATTATAAGTTCTATAACTTAGGTGGTGATCCACAAGAATCTAGTATACTATAGGGGGCAATAGCACGAGGGAGATTAGGGTAAGATGCAAAGACAAGGCAATGGATAAAGAAATGGATGGAGGTGCGGGGGAGAGAGAAATCATGGCCAGAGAACCAAGGGTTGTAAAATGCGAGGAGGTACAAAGAGAGAGAGAGAGAGAGAGAGAGGTTTTATTTAAAGAGTATCTTTATGACCGTGTGTGTGTGTGTGTGTGTGTGTGTTTGAGAGAGAGAGAGAGAGGTTTTATTTATTGGTTATTGCTATCACCATGTGTGTGTGTGTGTGTGTGTGAGCTCGATGGTAGAGATTGTAAGTTCCATGAATTAATTGACTCAATGTTCACCAAAAAAATGTATGTGTGAGAGAGTGTGGAGAGAGAGAGAGAGAGAGAGAGAGAGAGAGAGAGAGAGAGAGAGAGGGTGTGAGAGAGAGTGACAGAGAATAGAGAGGGGAGGGGGGTCGCGTTGTGCCTTATGAGCATATGAGAGAGAGAGAGCGCTTTCATGTCCATGGAAGGGTGGTCGGTATGCCCTCTTCTTAGGATTCCGTGAGTGGGGATTTTTTGGAGGATAGCAAAGGGCCTTCGGGACAAATTGCTGATGAGGTGGCAAAGGGAGGAGGGCCACAAAACACGCGTGCTACGAAAAAGGGCGGGGGTGGGGGCGCGGTGTCATGACTCATGATGAGGGGGTCTGGATGACGTGGTGGACAACGGGCACGTGTGACGGCTGCTGCGCTGATGTGGAGACCCTCCGGATCCGCCACGAACGCACGCGCCTCTGCCGGCGGGGGACAGGTGGGGTGACACGAAAGCAGGCGGCCCTGCAGGGACAGGAAGGCGTGCGGGCGCGGGTTCCGAGGGTTTTTTTTTTTTGGGTTTTTTGGGGGCGCTTTTTCTTTTTTTCTTGTGGCAGGCAGTTCGTGGGGAGCATCATTTTTGCGGCAATTAAAAGAAATTTGGGGGGGGCTTTTAGATTTTCGGCCATAAAGGGGAAAAAAGGTAAATTGGAAATTCATTTTTATTTTAAAAAAAAAACTTCGCTCTCCTTTGCCGTTTCCAAAGAGGCTAAAAATAAAAACTGAGCTTTTTTTCTTCTTCTTCTTCATCTTCATCTTCTTCTTCATTTCTTCGTCTATTGATGAGCTCTGTAGCGAGCTTTCATCGCCATAGCCAAGCTTCCCATCGCCATAGCCAAGCTTCCCACCTCCATAACCACCCTTCCTTGCCTCCCTTCCCTCCCATGCATTGCCCTCCCCCTTCCTGCTTTTATCACTTCCATCTGTAGTTCATTAATCTCCCTCTTCCTTATTCACTGTTTCCAGTCCTCCCTCCCCTCCCTCCTCTCATCATTCTTTGTACCCCTCCCTCGCCCTGCGGAGCTCCGCATTACATTATACATATGATCTTTGATTGCACTTGCCCTGCACGGGGTGGAGGACGCCGCCACTCTCTTCAATACTGCAGCCCGCAGCTCACCAGCCATACGCGATTCATCATCCCCTGCAGCTCGTCCCCTGCTGCCGCTGCTTCATATCGTCCTGCATGCAGCGCGTGGAGAGGCCACGGGCGCCAATCGTATGTGCAGGGCTTCGGGGGCTCTAGTCAGTTAGTTGCGAGAGTCGTACGTATAAGAGGCAGAAACGGAGGAGGACTAGAAGGAGGACGGGGTTGGCCACTGGCGCCCATCATAGCCGAACGCGAGAGGCAGCTGAAAGGGCGGCGGGAGGCGGATCCGCGCGGCGAAGCGGGAGGGATTGCGAGGCGGGTGGAGGCCAAAAATGATGGGGGAAGGCGAGCAGTGGTGCAAGGTACGAAGGCGAGGAGGTGGTTATGGGAGTGGAGGCAGGGAAGACGGAGAATCTCGCATTGAGTGAGCAAATCCATTCAGCGATTGAAGACAAAGATCAGGATCGATCAAATTGGGGAGCTGCGCAAGCAAAGCAGTAGCATTCAGCAATCTTCTCCTTCAATTCTGCTACAGAAGATCCGTCAGCAAGCTCCATTTCAACAGAAATCGAGCGAGCTAGCTTCGAGCAAGCTTCGTTTTTGCTACAGCAATCTATCGAGCAAGCTTCTTCTTTGCCACAGCAATCTATCGAGCAAGCTCTTCTTGTCAATCTCTCCTCTGTAGTTTTCTGCTACGGCAATCCATCAATCCAGCGAAAGAGCTCCAATCCATCGCACTCCTCAAGCTGCAGCTCAATCGTGACTTGCTACTGCACTGCATCGGTCGTGAGAACGATGAATCGAGGTGGAAGATCTTGCGCAGAGGAGGAAACGGCGCAGCTATAGCCAGCTTCATTTGCACAGGGCGAAAAAGAAACGAAACAGCTCCGCCCAACTTCTCCCCACCGTCGCCATGATCAAGCCGCACGACCTCTACAACGTCCTGAGCGCCGTGGTGCCGCTCTACGTCGCCATGTTGCTGGCCTACGGCTCCGTCAAGTGGTGGAAGATTTTCACGCCGGACCAATGCTCAGGGATCAACCGCTTCGTCGCGCTCTTCGCGGTGCCGCTGCTGAGCTTCCACTACATAGCGAGCAACAATCCGTTCGCGATGAATTTCCGGTTTCTGGCAGCTGATTCACTGGCAAAACTGATGATTCTTGCGGTGCTAGTGCTGTGGGTGAGATTTGGGAGGAGCAGCAGTTTGGATTGGATGATCACGCTGTTTTCGCTGGCGACGCTGCCGAACACGCTGGTGATGGGGATTCCATTGCTCAGGGCGATGTATGGTGATTTTTCCGGCGATCTGATGGTTCAAATCGTCGTGTTTCAGTGCATAATTTGGTATACGTTACTGCTATTCTTGTTCGAATATAGAGGTGCTCGGAATTTGATCGCCGGAGCGTTTCCGGAAACTGCACCGTCGATCGTATCGTTCAAGGTTGAATCCGACGTTGTGTCCCTGGATGGCCGTCAGCCACTCCAGACCGAAGCACAGATCCGAGGCGACGGAAAAATCCATGTGACCGTCCGCAAATCGACCTCTTCTCGCTCCGTCGTCTCCTCGCGCCGCTCGCTCCACTCGCTCCCCTCCTCCAAAGCACTCACGCCGCGTCCCTCCAACATGACTGGCGCTGAGATCTACTCGTTGCCGTCCTCGCGCAACCCCACCCCCCGCGGCTCCAGCTTCAACCACTCTGACTTCTATTCCATGCTCGCCGGCGGCGGCGGCAATGGCACTCTCCGCCCCTCCATCAGCCCTCGCCACTCCAACTTCGCTGCCTCCGACGCCTTCTCTCTCTCTCGAACTCACACTCCCCGCCCCTCCAACTTCGACGATGACTGCGTTGCCGGCAGCTCCCCGCGCTTGCCACCGCCGCCGGCGCAACATCAACTCTTCCAATCGCACTCCTCCGCAGCAGCATACCTCTATGCAGCACGCAATCCGACAGCCGCCGCCGCCACCACCCACCACGTCCCCAATGTAGACGTGGTGAGCACAGTAGGGGCTGCATTCTGCCCCATGCAAGGGGGGGTGCCGGTGCGGAGTGCGCACGAGTCTACGGGAGCTGCATTCTGCCCGATGCAAGCGGCAGCCGGACCGGCAGCTACAGTTCCGGGTGCGCCAACCGGAGCTGCGGCTGCGTTTGGCGGTGGTCCTATGTCCCCCAGGACTGCCGCTTCCAGAGGGCAGCAGCAGTTACTGCCCAAGAAAGCTCAGGTCCCCCAGAAACCACCCCATGAGGATGCCAAGGAGCTGCACATGTTCGTGTGGAGCTCCAGTGCGTCGCCAGTCTCCGAAGGGGGCCTGCATGTCTTCGGCCCTCGAAACGATTTCCCTGCAATCGACGGTCTCCGCACAGAACAGACTGCCAAAGAAACTCGGATCATCGCCAGTTTGCCCACCATCGAGAATGCTCCTAATGGAGGTACACACATCCCTTTAATGCACTTTGATCATTTCGTGCATGCTGAGCACGTTGTGTCGGGTAACATGGACGGAGCTTCGATTTCCTTAGAAGAGGGGAGAAGGGCCTGCATGCATGCATGCATGCAGAGAGAGAGAGAGAGAGAGAGAGAGAGAGACATCTGGGCAACGCCCATTTTGCCTTTCATAATCATCTATTCCTTTCTCTGGTTTCTAGGCCTCCCCGAGCCAAGAGAACACTATGACGAATACGTTCGGGAGGATTTCAGTTTTGGAAATAGAGCCATGTCCCATGACGACGGTTCTCTGCCGCACGATATCAACGGTCCGAGCCTGTCGAAGTTTGGTTCCAGCTCGACCGCTGAGCTTACTCCCAAATTGCACCGTCATGGACACCAAACACCTATGCCTCCCACAACAGTGATGACGAAGCTGATTCTCATTATGGTCTACAGAAAGCTCATCCGAAATCCCAACACCTATTCGAGCCTCCTGGGAGTTATTTGGTCTCTTATATCAGCAAGGTGCCATTTCTTATGAATCAGAACACTTTTTTTCATATTTGTTTTGAGGAAAAAGGAGGTTGCTGGGCAGGGTCGGGATTGATACTTAGTCTGTCGCATTGTATACAGATGGGGTATCATGATGCCAGTGATTGTGAGTAAATCGATTTCTATACTTTCAGATGCAGGATTGGGGATGGCAATGTTTAGTCTGGGTAAGCATGATCGGCTCTGTTTTGGTATTTGCAAATGCCCTCCATTTGTATTTGCTTGTAATCTGACAACATGCCGATTTCATGTTCTTGACAGGTCTTTTCATGGCACTACAGCCAAAAATCATAGCCTGTGGAAACTCCGTAGCAGCCTTTGGAATGGCGGTCAGGTTCCTTACTGGACCAGCAGTTATGGCAGCTGCATCAATCGCAGTTGGCATACGAGGGGTTTTGCTGCATGTGGCTATTGTACAGGTATTTGTGGATGTAGCTTTTAGCTTTTGAAATGGTACACAGCTGCAAATCTCTCTGACAGGCCTTCCTAATTTTGGCCCCTAGAAGTGGTTTTAATAGGAACTTTAAGCTTTCAAAGCTTGTGGACTTACCAGCTTTCCTTTTTGGGCTCAATTAGCGTATGCTCATTCGAACGTGCTATTTGCATACAGGCAGCGCTTCCTCAAGGCATAGTCCCTTTTGTTTTCGCTAAGGAGTACAACGTGCACCCTGATATTCTTAGCACTGGGTAAGATCTCAAAGCTGACATGCTTGAATGCAAGTTTCACGTGGTCTTGTGTTTTGAATATATCCTGTGATGTAAGAATTTTTTGGCTTCCCGTTCAAAAACAAAATATTAGGAATACTTGCCCATGTTCTGCAAGTTCTTTAAAAAACCAAACCTGATATGGTACGGTTCATTTCTAGTTAAAAGAAAGCAACAGCCTGTCCATGATTCGAATATGCTTGATAGTAGGAGATGAAGCTGGTTGCATAGATTGCAGAGGCGATTTTCAAGCACAACCTGGCATTACCTGTCTTGTGGTTTCTCTTGTTTTGACCTGTTTTTCACATTGCTTTATAACTTTGTAAAGCTTTTTTTACAATACAATTGGTGGACATCTTCATCAGCTTTTTAAGTTTTATGATAGGCAGAAAAACTGTAGTTGTAGAAATATAGAAGGAATCAGGAGTAGTAGTCGTGCAGAAGGTTTTTCTGCAATGAATCATATGCTTGTGTCCTGAGGGACAGTTTTCTGGGCGGGAGTACAGCAGACCTTACTGAAATTTACTTGGATGATTGCAGGGTGATATTTGGCATGCTCATAGCCCTTCCTATTACAGTGTTTTACTACTTCCTTCTGGGTCTATAATGAACCCTTGGACCTTCAGACGTAAAGGTTGATAGGTAGAAATTCACACACAAATCCTTTGCTTCCTGAATCTGCAAAAGGTGTAATTTAGGCTCACAGTCTGTATCTTTGGATCATAGTTTCGTTTTTCCCACTTTCTCTCTGAGGGGATTCTCCAAGCAAGGGAATTGGTTGACAGGAACAGACTGAGGCAAGGTGTCTCTTGCTCAGTGTTTGTATTTTACAGTTGGCTTTGAGATATTGGCATTCTTTTTCATGAAAGGAAATTGGACATAACCGGTGATATAAACTGACAAGGGTCTCTCTCTCTCTCTCTCTCTCTCTCTCTCTCTCTCTCTCTCATTAGGTATCATGCTAGCCTGATCCTTCCTAAGCCCACCATCTGTGAAATATAAAGTCAGGCGTTATATCTTGGAGACCGTTGCAAATTGTCGCAAAAGGTTTTCCTTCAAGCATAGAGTGTAATTATCAATTCGTTGTGTCTTTTTGGTGGGATTCGCAAAGCACAAAATTTGAAATTTGGTCTTTTGAATTATGTTTTTAAAGAGTAAATGATCAATCTCTATAACGAAGCTATGATTCAAGCAAAAATGGAATGCACTTACCTGTAATCAAAAAATAGCCAATAGTGAAACCAAATAAATACAGCACAAGCACACAAGTATCCTTGTAATTTTGGAGAAGAGTGCTTCAAAAAATATGAAGCTCCTAATGCACCCCCGCAATATTTTTGCTATTGAAGCAAATAATTTGTGCATTTTAAAGTGGACATGAGAAGGCACCAAAACAATAAACCATGATTGCAAGACTTATACATTGATCTGCATTGATCTTTATTTGGAGACTATAATGTGATTATTCATTGTTGTCTGTGAAACCCATATCAATAGTTACCGATTGGGACAATGAACTCCATGCACATTTGGATCCATTAAAGTGTGCAATGTGAAGCATATTACTTCACTTGGCAAAACATAAGGACTATCCCACCTACTTCGCTAGTTGACAATTGATTGAAGTAGAGTTACACTATACCACCATAAAAAGAACTAGGCATAGTTTATGACTTTTAACAAATATAGATATTGTCTACAGGAACCCATCCACATTCTATATAACCACCAAGCCTTAAAGATATCACAATGTGTCACATTTCTCAAGTTCTTTCAGGCCAATCGTCAAAGGTCATCATGCCAAGGACTCCTTGGAAACTATCAAAACACACCATATTATAAGAAATGCTCATTAAATGTACACTCTCAGTAATGATATTTAATCTGGTTTTGGGGTTTAAGTTCATTCCTTCAGTTACTAGTCTCAAGTATGTTTTGGTGCAATGCAACAAGATTTCTTACATGTCGCTCCAGACAATTTGATTAATTTATACATGGGGAAGGCTTCAAGGACTAGAAATTGTGAAGAAATGAAGGGAAATTGGAGGTTTCTATTTGTCATAATTATGAGCTCTTAGACATATATGTTTTCTATTTGTTTTAACCATGAGCTCTTAGACGTATATGCTCTCTTGATAAGAAAGTGGCAGCTTGCACAATAGTGCTAGCACATGCTTTTGAAGCACTTGTTAAGCAGCCAATCGCAAATGGGGGATGCACCAAGTGAAGAGGCATTAGTTTTTACTTGTGGCTAAGGTGCCATCATTGCCAAAGTAACAAGTAATTTTGTTTATGTTCCAAGGTTCTTTTTTGGGAGGGATAAAAAAGATTCACACCTGCATAATGCCTCTCTTTAGTTATTGCTACATAATGCAAAAGAAGGGCCATTGTTTGATGAGTCTTTCTCATCATATGGTTTGCTAAGTGTGTGTTTAGTGAAATATTTTCATGAGATTGTTTCTTTCCTCATTCTTGTGAGATGATGTAGGAGAAGGTGGGAAATAAGCAATAACATATGAAAACATGTGAAAGTCTCTGCAAAGGCTAGAATGTAGATATGTTTTAACAACTTATGGCTCAATACACAAAAACCAATTGAAGAAATAGTCATTCCAAATAGCCAAAGAAATATGAAAGTGACCACCATGCAAGCGAGTAAGAAGTTACAAAGTGACAAACTTTGATAGCACCTTGCTTGTGGCTCAGCCTAAGCATTGGCTTATTTATCCCTTGTTAAAAGTGATAGCTTGTCATTAAAGAGGCTCCATGGAACACAACGTAATGAATATTTAACTTCAAGTTAGCATTCCTAATGCTATTGTCCACCCCTTCTCGAGGAAATATAGTGCTAATAACAATATAATTGGCCACCATAGGGATAGATAGTGACTTACTAAATGCAACTTTATTTCATATCGATTTTGTACCTTTTGGTGGTTAGACATAGGTGAATATTTGATAATGTACCTTCTCGTGTTGAACATAGTTGGATATTTCATGATGACAAGAGCACCCCTTGTATTAGATCTAATGGCATTGAGAAGACTCATTGTAGGACCAATGTAGAAGATGGGAAAATACCAATCTCTCTGGAGGTGTATAATGCTCATGAGATCTACCAAATATGATTCAGGCACATAAGGGGATAGTAGGTAGCCATTGTGCATCTGAGAATCCATATGAACGGTGTTTCTATCATTTTTTTTGTTACTAAGTTTATCACAAGATGCTTAAAACTTAAAATGACCAATGAACTCCACACCACCAAGCATGGGATGTAAACCCCACTTCATCTAGTGATAGCTCAAATCAATTGAAAAGTCAAGGACAAACTATGAAATCATCCATCCAAGTTGTCCAAAGAACGCAAGCAAATATATTAAACTAGCATGGATAATTCTCAAAATGGAAAAAAGTAAGAATAGTTAAAGCCATTGATGCAAGTACAAAATGTTTCTATATGAAATCATCACTCACTATAGAGAATGTGAATGGTAGAGGAACACCCTTTTTAAACAATGCTATTTGACACCAATACACTTTGAATCTATGAGCACAACACAATAGCACTACATTAGAGAATTTGGGAATTTTCAAATATTTTGGGAATTTCCAATATGGTTAAGATTTGGCCACATGGTCAAATCTTAACCCCTTACTTGAACATGAGACTTGGGAGATTCCGAAATTCTCCAATTTGGTGTTCAATGTATTATCCCCAAATAATCCAATGTCCAAGTCAAGTTTACGAATGAAATCGTGTGCAATATATTTAGCCAAACTGTGGAGGCCAAACGTGGTGATTGGGAACACAAGTGACAAAACTTGTGTAGCAAGGCGTTATAGAACAATTGTGAAGATAGTATGTCCATCTACTATATGGACTTGAACTATTCGTACTAAAATAATATATGATCCCTAGTCTATGCATGGCCATAATAAAATGGAGTGCTAAATCGATCTTGAATGACTAGATGAAACGAGAATGTGCCCTGCCTATTGCCTTCAATTGGAGAAGGCAAGGCGTAAAAAATGGTTCGACTGCAACCTCAAGGACAAGGACTTTGAGGAGGGGGATCTGGCACTCCCTTATAGCATCCATAACACCAAGCACAAACTTAAATATAGCTACCGTATAGTGGAGATTACTCCACAAGGAGCATAGCGAATAGCCACCCTAGATGGAGTCAAGATATACGGCTACCTTAATGATAGCAAATTGAAAAGATACTATGCCCCCCTCACTCTACAAACCCTCTAGGCCATACATATTAGGGACTTTGAATGCATATCTTAAATCTCATCTCACCAACAAACCCATCCCTACATTCACAAGAATACAAAACAAAATCCTCATCACCCTCAAATCACGACGATTTAAACACATTGAGTGAGTAAGAAGCATTGCCTAAAATGCAAATGTTAATCATCATTTATGAGGACACATAGCTATTAATCCAACCAAAAGGCCTACAAGCTAGGGAGTTGACAATGATTGACCATGTGAGATTGATCATCAAACACTTAGCAGCTAAAGTGGGCACCATCATCAACATATTAACTTTAACAAGGGTAGGAAGTTGATTGACCATGTGAGATTGATCATGAAAACACTTTGTATCTAACATGGTCATCATCAGTAAGGTATAACCCTCAACAAGGGTAGTGCAGTTACCCTTAATATAAGCAACAAGATCCAAATGGCTCTTAGACAATCAACATGAAAAGAAATCCATCAAGACCTAGCTCTTACCTCAATCAAATTTAGTATCACATTCAAATACTTTAGAATAACATTTAGTATAACATTCAAATACTTTTTTAGCATTACCCAACCTTTAGGCTTTTGACTAATGATAATATTGAGCCCAATGTTTAGTCACTATGCTAAGTCAACACACTATGATATTTACTTTTTCAATTTCAAATTTTCATTTCAAACAATCAATTTTGTTTTTGTAATCCACCCTCTACTTATGCAATTTAGTTTAGGAGGGGTTGCTGAAAAATGGTGTAAATTTCATCATGTACTAAAGTCTGGAGAGAGCCCCAAAAGGGGACATGGGGAAAGCCTAACCCTGACCCTAAGTGATAAGTTGTATATATTCTCCTTTATTTTTATTCTTCAATAGATTTGTACATTGTAGGTTTCTATGGTATACTCTATCACTCAAAGAAGCGGTGATCACTATATGCTTCATCTATCCATTGAAAAGCTAGCTGAAAGTTTGCAACATGTTCATTTCTAGTGAAATAATTGCAACAATCATCCAAACAAAACTCAATTCCATGAACCATTGAAATATAGTTGGGGCATTGGCAAGTTCCAAAGGCATGACCTTGAAATAAAAAGTGCCTTAGGGTATGGTCAACATTGTCTTTAGGATCATGTTTTCTTTTGCAATGCAAATTTGTAAGAAAATATAGAAATACCCATCATAAAAGGTATAGATTTCATTGCAACTCACCTTTTGAAGAATGAGCCTACGATGGAAGGGGGAAAGAATCCCTCTTGCTTTTGCAATTTAATTTTTGCTCTCTCATTTTTGTTTTCATCAAGCTGACCACCATTGGTGATATCCACTCATTATTTTGTATTGGAATAAGGAAACTAGCCTCAACTAGCCTCTCACCTTTTGAAGAATGATCCTACGATGTGTTAAATTACATGGCGCAGCAGAATAGAAACTGAAAGATTGCTAAATCAAACCCTTCAACCTGCTTTGTACTTTTTCAAAGTCCCATTAGCCTTGTACTTTACCTTCCAAACCCACTTGGTGCCAATAACCTTTCTGTTAGGTGTTCAGTCTACTAGCTCCCAAGTTTCACTCTCTATCAGTAGGCAGTTGGTTGTTTGATTTACCTATGCCATACGAGACCTGATCTACAGTATGCCGTCTCACAGTTGAGCAGATACATACACAGCCCATCTATGCACCATTAGCATGCTATGAAGCGTGTTTTCAGATATCTCAAAGGCACTCAACATTTAGGCCTTCTTTATGGGGCTGATACTTCACTTGTCATGCATGGATTCACTGAGAGTGATTGGGCTGGTTGTCCTGACACTCGTGTGTCACATAGTGGCAACTGTTTTATGCTTCATGTGTTTCTTGGTTCAGCAAGAAGCAGAGTACAGTTGCTACTTCTAGCTGTGAAGTTGAGTATAGAGCAGCTTTTACAGCTATGATGCTGTCATATTCTACTTGCATATTCTACTTGCATAGCGTTTTTTCAATCTCGGTCTGCAAGTGCTTCCTCCAAACTCGCAGGCTCCTTTACTTCTGCAATAATGTTAGCCATCAAGGCCATATTGCTATGTGAGTAGAAGCCCTCCTTTGCTCCTCAAATCTCGAAGACCGCCTTGGTCCATCTGCATGCTATTCAACAAACATAGGCATCTGGTTATCATGGTCGTAGAGCTGCCTTACCCATTGCGACAATGGCTTTTTCAGTGGTGTATTAATAGGTTGGTGACTTATACCTTCATCATCTGATATTTCCTCCTCCTTTATAGCTCTTGGGATAGGTCCATAGTGAATTACCTCTTCACTTTATGATAAAGTGGAAGAGCTCTTCTCTACCTCCACTGCATGTGGCTGCTTCGTGAACACCACATCGCGGCTCGCTATGATCTTCTTTGCCTCTCGGGCATACAACTTATAGGCTTTCTTCTCATCACAATAGCCTAAGAAGATACATTTGGTGCTTTTTGGTTGTAGCTTGTTTCTCTCTTTGTCTGGTACATGCGCATAGCATTCACACCCAAATGTTCTGAAATGGGAGACACATGGCTTCTTACCACTGCAAGCCTCAAGTGGTGTTTTACCTTTGAGTGCCTTTGTATAGCTACGATTAAGGATGTAAACCGTAGTATTGATAGCCTCATCTGAAAAATCGCTTGGCAATCTAGCACCTTTCAACATACACCTCCCCATCTCCACAGTGGTCCACATTCGGCATTCAACAACCGAATTTTGCTGAGGCGTATGTGGTGTCGTCGTTTGTCGCTTGATCCCTTTGCTCTTGCAAAAATCTCCAAACTCTATAGAAACAAACTCACCACCACCATCCGATTTGATTTTCTTCACTTTTCTCCCTGTTTCATTTTCAACAAGCTGTAGCCATTGTTTAAATTTACCAAAAGCTTGATCCTTTTCGCGAAGAAAGAAGACCCACATCTTCCTACTATAATCATTGACAATCAATAAAAAATAGGAAGATCCCCCTAAGGCCTATGTAGGCATCTTACCGCACAAGTCAACATGCACCAACTCTAGAGGAGCATTTGCTCTATTCTTGCTTTCTTGTGGGAATGCCTTTCTCTGTTGCTCGCCCATCATGCAAGCTTCACACAGTTCTTTGATTTTTGCTACTGCAAGTAAGTGAGCAACCATACCTTGCTTTTGCATCTCCTTTAGCACTACAAATCTGATGTGGTCGAATCTTTCGTGTCAAAGTTTGTTTGTGCCCAGTCTAGCAGTGGCTGTAACAGCGCTTAGCTCATACAAGTTGTTCCTCCTTACTCCTGTGCCAACAAGATTGCCAGCACTATCCATAATTTTTGCTCCTGTCTTGTTGAACCTCACCTCATGGTGAAGGTTAGTTATGGAAGCAACTGATAGTAAATTTCTCTTGATTTGTAGAACATACAACACATTAGATAGTTTCTTAACATCTCCATTTACAAAAACAAATGAAACCCTACCTGTACCCTCAACAGGGCATTTTGCATTATTTCCAACCGTCACAGTGATGGATTCATGTAGAGGTTGCATGGAACAATATAGACCCTTCTTGCAGGTCGTGTGACGGGAGGCACCAGTATCCAACACCCATGAATGAGTGGTTGACGCTTCTTGAACTGAGGAACACTCTTCCTCAATGGCCAGAAATAGATCCAACTCTGCTTCCGTTGTGTTAGTTGTCTCCTTCCCCTTATCTGTCTTCTTTAGGATACCATTCTTTTCATCTGCTTTCTTGACCTAGCAATCTGCAATCATATGGCCCTTCTTCTTGTAGTAGAAGCATTCTCCCTGAAACTTCTTCTTGCCGCCCTTCTTCTTTTTGTCACCACTAGTAGAGGACTCACCTTTGGTGGAGGAACCACCTTTGCCTTTCGCAGTGGCAGAGAAAGCAGCATCCCCATTGCTGCCTCCATCTCGAGCTTTAAGCCTCAATTCCTCCTCCATAAGTCCATAAGTAAAGCATAGAACTCCTCAAATGACAATGGTTGGGGTCTCACATGAGTGTTAAGCACTGTTACCAGTCCATCAAACCTTGGTGGACATATCCGGAGACACCGCCGAGCTAGCTCTTCGCTAGTCTTTTGTATCCCAGCACCACCCATCTGGTCATGCAGATTTTTGATTCGGGTTATGAATGCCTCTACTATCTCTCCTTCATTAAACTTCTCAGCTGCAAGCTGATTCTCTAGGTTCTGGATCCTTGTCGGATTCCGTGGCTCAATATGACTCTTCAATATGTTCCAGGCCACAGTTGCCTTAGATGTATGCTAAATCAAGGTCAAAGCACTATCAGTAGTACTTGTAACCAAGGCACACAGCACAACTATGTTCCTACATTTCCAAGCTCATAGAAGGTGGGCATTAGGAGGTATTGTACTCCCCGGATTTGCTGGGTCGGGGGTTCCTTGTGGTTTTGGTTCAGTCCCTAGTACTGTCTCTAGAAGCTCACATGAATCTAGAATAGTAGTAATTTTAAACTTCCATAGAGTATAGTTCGTACCATCTAGCTTGCCTTTAGTGAAGGCTATTGGGTGAATCCTCAGTGCCTTGATTTTTGGTGCAGCAGCAGCTACTGAACTCGAGCTGCTTCTTGTTGAGCCACTTCATGTTGCCATCACTCCGTATGCTTTTGAAACACTCACCTCTCTTCTATTCTTCGATCTTTAGAGCCACCTGGGCTCTTATACCATGTTAAATTACACGGAGTAGCAGAACAGAAACTGAACAAAGAATAGAGAGGACACAGCAAACTGGAGATGAATAAACTTTTCCTTCATGCACTCCCACAGTGGAGCTTAGATGGCGATCTAGACAGATACTAGGTGAAGAGCTACTAGCTGGAAGATCTGATCTGATCTGAACTGATATGATACAATGGACTGGGGAGGTTGCCTCTTTATAGCTATGAGGGCGGTAGTCGGATCAATGTAGTCAATGGAAGCGACCAGTCATTTTAGTTTGATGAAGCCGACCAGTCAACCTAGTCGGTGGAACCGACTAGTCGTCCATGGATGTTAAATTACACGGTGCAACGGAATAGAAACTGAATAAAGAATAGAGAGTACACAGCAAACTGGAGAGGAACAAACTTTTCCTTCAATACTTCTGTAGTACAGATGATGGCTTCATCCACCCGTGCGCTCCCACAGTGGAGCTTAGATGGCAATCTAGACAGATACTAGGTAAAGAGCTACTAGCTAGAAGATTTGAACTGATCTGATACAATGGACTGGGGAGGTCTCCTCTTTAAAGCTATGAGGGCGGTAGTCAGATCAACGTAGTCGGTGGAACCGACTAGTCAACCTAGTTGGTGAAGCCGACCATTCAACCTAGTCGGTGAAGCCGACCAGTCATCCATGGAATATTCAAGGAATATTCCCTATACCGTCGCCTCAAGGGCTCTCACCCCCGAACCCCCACCAAGAGGGCTGCTGGCCCCCAGTACCCAAGAAGAATAAGGGCTTCCACATAATCACCTTTCGACCATCAATGGTTTCATTGGTAGACCTCATCTGACATGCAAGTCTGGATCCATCCAGTGTCCCTGGCTCACACATGGCTTCTCCTCATATGGGGGCCTTACAACTTGAGCACCTTGGACCACTGGTGGTTACCAAGAGGGTGGGGCATTGAGCATATCTAACACCCTCCCTCAATGTCCACCCGTAGGTGAACTACCTTCTCGGCCCAATGTCAAGTCTCTGAAGATGGCCTTGAAGCTGATCCTTCCCAAGTGCGTTGGTGAAGATATCTATTCCATTTTTCTTTGTTGGACAGTAGACCAATTCCACTATCCCATCCTCAATCAAATCACACACATAGTGATACTGAATCTCTATATGTTTTGTGCGCGCATGAAACACTGGGATTTTAGCAATGGCCATGCAATTTTGATTGTTGCACCTTAGCATAGTTGCCTCATCCTCTTGCACTCCCATGTGCCATAAGATCCTCCTCAGCCACAGTGCTTCACATGCAGCAAAACATACTACCTTGTACTCAACCTCGATGGAAGACAATGCCACTGTTGGTTGTTTCTTACTGATCCAAGAGAAGATACCTGAACCTAAAGAGAAACAATATCCAAAAACTGATTTCCTCGAATCAACATCGCCAACCCAATCTGAGTCACAATGACTAGCCAAGGAAGTGCCTGTACCATAGGTGATGCAATAATCAAGAGTGCCCTTTAGATACTGAGCACCCGCATCCCTGCATTCCAATGATTCTCCTAGGGCTTATTGGAGAAACTGCTCAAAATGCCAACAACAAAACTGATGTCCGATCTGGTGTTGCACAGATAGATGATACTGCCAACCAACTTCCTTTATCTCCCGATGTCTATTGGTGGTGAGGCATCCTCCATAGACAACCTCGCATTTACCTCCATAGGTGTAGCTATCTCCTTGCACTCGGACGTACCAAATGCTTTCAAGATCTCCCTTGCATATTTTTGCTGAGAGATGAAGCTGGCTCTTGCCAGACTTCAATCCCCAAATAGTAGTGCATCAAGCCTAAGTCTGTCATCTCAAACTCTATGCTCAATGCCTTTCTAGTCTGCTGGATCATGTCTTCATAGCCACCTGTAATAAGGAGGTCATCCACATATAGAACAATAATAGCATATTTTCCACCTTTCCTGTACACGTACAAGAAAGCATCTGAGGCACATCTTTTGAAGTTTAATTTATTAAAGAATTTATCTATCCGTTGGTACCATTCTCTTGGGTCCTGTTTCAACCCGTATAAAGCTCTTCAGCTTACATACCTTGTTCTCAGAATGGGGGCCTCAAACCTAGGTGGCTGAGCCACGTACACCTCCTCCTTGAGGTCACCATTCAAGAATGCTGATTTAACATCCACTTGATAAACTGGCCACTTTTTATGAGTAGCCATCGATAATACTGTGCGGATAGTGGTCATTCTAGCAATTGGAGTGAAAGATTCTAGAAAATCAAACCCTTCAACCTACAAAAATCCCTGTGCAACCAACATGGCTTTGTACTTTTCCAAAGTCCCATCGGCCTTGTACTTTACCTTCCAAATGCACTTGGTGCCAATAAACTTGTTGTTAGGTGGTTGATCTACCAGCTCCCAAGTTTCATTCTTCATGATGCTGCCATATTCTACTTTCGTAGCATTTTTCCAATCTCGGTTTGCAAGTGCTTCCTCCAAACTCGCAAGCTCCTTGTGCAATAATCTCAACCATCAAGGGCATATTGACTATGTGAGCAGAAGCCCTCCTTTTCTCCTTGATTCTATGAGACCACCTTGGTCCATTTGCATGCTGCTCAATAGACATAGGCATCTAGTTATCATGGTCGTAGAGCTGCCTTACCCATTGTGGCAATGGCTTTTCCGGTGGTGTAACAACAGGTTGGTGACTTATACCTTCATCATCTGATATTTCCTCCTCCTTTATAGCTCTTGGGATAGGTCCATAGTGAATTACCTCTTCGCTTTATGATAAAATGGAAGAGCTCTTCACTACCTCCACTGCATGTGGTTGCTCCCTGAACAACACATCGCAGCTCGCTATGATCTTCTTTGGCTCTTGGTCATACAACTGATAGGCTTTCTTCTCATCACAATAGCCTAACAAGATACATTTGGTGCTTTTTTGTTGTAGCTCTTTGTTTGGTACATGTGCATAGCATTCACACCCAAATGTTTTGAACTGGGAGACAGATGGCTTCTTACTGCTATAAGCCTCATGTGGTGTTTTACCTTTGAGTGCCTTGGTATAGCTGCGATTAAGGATGTAAACCGCAGTGTTGACAGCCTTAGCCCAAAATGGTTTGGCAATCCAGCACCTTTCAACATACACCTCCCCATCTCCATGGTGGTCCGCATTCGTCATTCAACAACCGAATTTTGTTGAGGCATATGTGGTGTCTTCATTTGTCACCTGATCCTTTGCTCTCGCAAAAATCTCCAAACTCAGTAGAAACAAACTCACCACCACCCTCCGATTCGATTTTCTTCACTTTTCTCCCTGTTTCATTTTCAACAAGCTGTAGCCATTATTTAAATTTACCAAAAGCTTGAGCCTTTTCGCGAACAAAGTACACCCACATCTTCCTACTACAGTCATCAACAATCAATAAAAAATAGGAAGATCCCCCCAAGGCCTATGTAGGCATCTTATTGCACAAGTCAACATGCACCAACTCTAGAGGAGCGTTTGCTCTATTCTTTCTTTCTTGTGGGAATGCCTTTCTCTGTTGCTTGCCCATCATGTAAGCTTCACATGGTTCTTTTTTATGACTACAGGTAAGTGAGCAACCATGCCTTGCTTCTGCATCTCCTTCATCACTGTAAATCTGATGTGGCCGAATCTTTCATGCCAAAGTCTTCTTGTGCCCACTCCAACGGTGGCTGTAAGAGCACTTAGATCATACAGGTTGTTCCTCCTTACTCCTATGCCAACAAGATTGCCAGCACTATCCATAATTTCTGCTCTTGTCTTGTTGAACCTCACCTCATGGTCAAGGTCAGTTATGGAAGCAACTGATAGCAAATTTCTCTTGATTTGTGGAACATACAGCACATTAGATAGTTTCTTAACATCTCCATTTACAAAAACAAATGAAACTCTACCTGTACCCTCAACAGAGCATTTTGCGTTATTACCAACCGTCATAGTGATGGGTTCCTGTAGACGTTGCATGGAACATTATAAACCCTTCTTGTAGGTCATGTGACGAGAGGCACCACTATCCAACACCCATGAATCAGTGGTTGAAACTTCTTGAACTGAGGAACACTCTTCCTCAATGGCCAGAAATAGATCCAACTCTACTTCCGCTGTGTTAGCTATCTCTTTCCCCTTACTTGTCTTCTTCAGGATACCATTCTTTTCATTTGCTTTCTTGACCTGGCAATCTGCAATCATATGGCCCTTCTTCTTGTAGTAGAAGAATTCTCCCTGAAACTTCTTCTTGTCGCCCTTCTTCTTTTTGTCACCATTAGTAGAGGACTCACCTTTGATGGAGGAACCACCTTTGCCTTTTACAGTGGCAGAGAAAGTAGCATCCCCATTGCCGCCTCCATCTCGAGCTTTAAGCCTCAATTCCTCCTCCATAAGTAAAGCACAGAACTCCTCAAATGACAATGGTTGGGGTCTCACTTGAGTGTTAAGCACTGTTACCAGTCCATTGAACCTTGGTGGACATATTCGGAGACACTGCCGAGCTAGCTCTTCGCTAGTCTTTTGTATCCCAGCACCAGCCACCTGGTCACACATATTTTTGATTCAGGTTATGAACACCTCCGCTGTCTCTGCTTCATTAAAATTTTTAGTTGCGAGCTGATTCTTTAAGTTTTGGATCCTTGTCTGATTCTGCATCTCATACTAACTCTTCAATATGTTCCAGGCCACAGTTGCCTTAGATGTATGCTAAATAAAGGTCAAAACACTATCAATAGTACTTGTAACCAAGGCACATAGAGCATTTGCATTCGTGCATTTCCAAGCTCGTAGAAGGTTAGCATTAGGAGGTATCATACTCCCCGGATTTGCTGGGTCGAGGGTTCCTTGTGGTTCTGGGTCAGTCCCTAGTAGTGTCTCGAGAAGCTCATATGAATCCAAAATAGCAATAATTTTAAACTTCCACAGAGTGTAATTCACACCATCTAGATTGCCTTTAGTGAAGGCTGGTGGCTGAATCCTCAATGCCTAGATTGTTGGTGCAATAGCAGCTGCTGAACTCAAGCTGCTTCCTGTTGAGCAGCTTCTTATTGCCATCACTCCGTATGCTTTTGAAGCCCTCGCCTCTCTTCTATTCTTCGATCCTTAGAGTCGCCTGGGCTCTGATACCATGTTAAATTACATAGCGCAGCGGAACAAAAACTGAATAAAGAATATAGAGTACATAGCAAAATGGAGAGGAACAAACTTTTCCTTCAATACTGATGTAGTACTGATGATGGCTCCGTCCACTCGTGCATTCCCACAATGAAGCTTAGATGGCGATCTAGACAGATACTAGGTGAAGAGCTACTAGTTGGAAGATCTGATCTGATCTGAACTGATATGATACAATGGACTGTGGAGGTCGCTTGTTTATAGCTATGAGGGCGGAGTTGGATCAACGTAGTCGGTGGAGTCAACTAGTCGACCTAGTCGGTGGAGCCAACCGGTCCACCTAGTCGGTGGAACTGACTAGTCGTCCATGGAATATTTTCTATACTATCGCCTCGGGGGCTCCCATCCTTGAACCCCCATCCAAGGGGGCCGCAATTCCCCCTGGGCCCCCCCAGCTAGGGGCCAGCTAGCCCCTAGGCCCCAGCAAGAATAAGGGGCTCCCACACAATCACCTTTCTACCATCAATAGTCTCATTGATAGACCTCATCTGACATGCAAGTTAGGATCCATCCAGTGTCCCGGGCTCACACATGGCTTCTCCTCATATGGGGGCCTTAGAACTTGAGCACTTGGACCACTGGTGGTTACTAGGAGGGTGGGGTATTGAGCATATCTAACAATGGAATATTCCTATACCATCGCCTCGGGGGCTCTCGCCCCCAAACCCGCACCAGGGGGGCCGCTAGCACCCCTAGGACCTCCTAGCTAGGGGCCAGCTGGCCCCTAGGCCCTAACAAGAATAAGGGGCTCCCTTACAATCACCTTTCTACCATCAACGGCGGTCTTGTTGATAGACCTCATTTGACATGCAAGTCAAGATGCATCTAGTGTCCTGGGCTTACACATGGCTTCTCCTCATATGGGGGCCTTACAACTTGAGCACCTTGGACCACTGGTGGTTACCAGGAGGGTGGAGCATTGAGCATATCTAACATGATGGAAGGGGGAAAGAATCCCTCTTGCTTTCACGATTCAATTTCTTATAGTCGATGTGCTCTCTATTTTTTTTTTCATCAAGCTGACCACCATTGGTGATATCCACTTATTATTTTGTATTGGAATAAGAAAACTAGCATCTACACTTTGACTTGAAGTGCATTGGCTTGAATGGGACCAAGCTACCTACAATATTGCACTTACCATCTAATTAAAGGTCAATTTTATGCTCAATTAAAGTCACCCTCTGTAAATGATGATAGCTGTTGTGAAAAAATAGGGGAACTCTAAACCTATCTTGAAATTTAGACCTTTTAGCAAGAGTAGATGCATGGATTTTAAGTTCTTTTGTGGTAGTAGTTACCAGCTCTATAGGATTGCTTGCTAGATTCAGTTGTGTATGTTGAGTATATTCGATATGGTAATGAGCCCTTTGTGCATATCAATCATTGATTTAGTGGTTATTTGGTTAGATAGGCTCAACAAGCAAGTTTGAACCTATTGCATTGCTTAACTCCCATGTCCTTGAGAGACTCACAAGACCTAATTACAGCCTTTGGAAATGGAAGATTCATATGGTGTTAGAAGAAAAGAGGCTATGGCACATTACTAACAGCAAAGAAGTTTACCCCACCACACTTGACCCAATCGAAGATGCTTGCAGTGGATTTACTATGTCTCTAGCAAATTTTGTTAACTAGAGTAACCCTAGTGCCCCACCGACCAAGACGGTGACCAGGCCCATACGTGCTCCCACCCAACAGGAAGGCATAGACTACAATGACACATTTGTGCCAATCGTATGCATCACCTCCATCTAGACACTGATTGCTTGGGGTACTATGCACAACTTTGCCACTCATCAACTAGACATGTAGACCACGTTTCTCCATGGTGACTTGGAATAAGATATATACATGCACCCACCACTGGGTTTTACTCATTTTCCTGGCATGGTGTGAAAAATTCAGAAGGCCCTATAAGGCCTTAAGAAAGCCTCCCAAATCGGGTACACGAAAATTAACTCATACTTTCCAACAAGGCTTTACGTGGTCCTACAATGATCCAAGTCTATATATCTATACCACCGCTAACCATTTTTTGGTTGTGTCTCTTTATGTTGACAATTTAATCGCCTTTTGCAATCATCTGTATTCACTTGAGCTATTTAAGAATGATCTCAACCTGACCTTCTCCATGACAAAATTTGGGGAACTTCATTATTGTCTTGGCATATAGGTATAGCATGATCGTTCCATTGGAAGTACATGGCTTTATCAGAAACACTACATTGACAACATGCTTTATCAGAAACACTACATTGACAACATGCTTGATCGGTACAAATGATTAGATGTTCTACCATTAGTGCACCATTAGACCCCAATGTTAAACTCACAAAGGCCATGTTCCCCATGACAAATTTAGATCGACTTCTAATGCTACTGCTCCACAACCAACATGCTAGCCAATGTGTTTACCATACTGCTAGCCAAAGACCACTTTGAGATCTTATGACATGGCATTGGGCTATCACCAACACCATCCATGCATTGAGGGGAGGTTTGTGGGGTTGCATATGTATCAATCATGGAGTTAATGGTGATTTGGTTGGATAGGATTGATGGGCGAGTTTGTTAAGGCTCTCATTAGTTTGGCCATTTCTTGGGTTGCATCAGTATTACTCTATATATGCGAGTAAATATGGTAGTACAATCACCAAACATTGTTTGGCAACCTTGCATTGCTTACTGTCGCTCAACATTCCCGCTTCCTCCACTAATTATGTGCATTGTTACTTCACACTTTTATCTAACATCTATGATAAACTACATTGGATTGATCTCATGGGGGATTGTGGTCTTCCATCAGATCACCATTACTTCAAGACTATAACTTGGGGAAAGATTCAGATTACTCTAGACCATAGAGGTCGCTATTTTCTTGTGCACACCATGAAATAGCAATCCCCAAGTGGATATTACACCAATGCTAGAATGTAAACAACCTAGGTTGCTTGATAATCAAGAATGGGCAAAATCAATGGATGTGGTTGAGGCCAAGATCTCTACTAGTCCAACAATTCCAAATAAACTCATTATTTTATTTATGATTAGAAAATTTTCCAATAAAATGATAACATGCAACCCTTGATGTGGTACAAAAAATTGATTAGGTGGAAAATAATGTAATGGTGGGCAAACCATAATCCTATTTGAAACGAGTCAATAAAATAATGGAAACTACTTAAAGTATCTTAGCTAACCACAATCTTGAAACTATGTTCATGTGATAAAAGATTATTAAATGATGAGATTTTAGCTAAGAGCCCCTCATATATGTTGTAAAATCTAGTTTGACCACTATGGCAATGAACATAAGGTATAGAATTGCTATTTTATAGGTCATGAAAATGAGAACTCTAGCTGACAAGCTTTAATGCAATGGAAAGAGATAAAGAAAGAGTATGATGTCTTTCATGTATAAATCTAATTATACACTACAGTGTGCAACATGTTAAGGTAGTGACTATCACAGGATATAGCTAGCCTCAAAATATAACGTATAATAGCTTATGACCCTAAATCAACCTTAAGCCAACCTAAAATAATGAGATATAAAATTTCATATAATCCTAATCCAATTTAGGTGGCTTAACAAAAGTAATTAGATCCATTTTGTACTTTATACCAAATCAACCCATGAAAATTTTAAGAGAATAATTTGTGTACTAGTTCAAAATTCTTTGTACTTGAATAATTTAAATACAAGGTTTATGCTAGCACATCATGACAAACTTTAACAAATACTTGCAAGTTGATAAAACATATTGAGAAGCACTTGTATTTCTATACACTATAATGCATGTTTGTCCCATTGTGATATCATCATTGGAAGCATTTGAAGGTGGACGTGCAACCTTTGACAATATTGTTGATTCTATCCCACCATGGGTAAATTATTACATACTTTTGACTCTAGTGTACTAGCATTTACTTATATTTATGTTGAAATGTTAGAATAGAGTATTTGAGGGACCTATTTGTATATTGATGAGCTACAAATGGTTTGGTTCTTTCATGTCTGAGTAGCACCCTTCATGTTTGAAAGTCACATGATAACTTTTATTCATATATAAGCTAGCTTTTCACGTTGCAAAGGATTTGTATGACCCTTAAGGAAAGATGAGCCAAACTCTAGGAGTTGAATGTGGCATTATATGGTACAAAGAGTTAAAAGCATAGGTGGCTGATGTGTGGAAGATCATGTAGGTCCTAGATAATCAATATCAAGAGAGTTTCTTGATTGGGCCTAGTAAAGGATATTGAGATAGAATTAGGATGTACCTGAAATCCAATGAATTGATGAAGGTATACATTAGTTTTTGAAAGATAGAAGAGATACGAAAGAAGAAGCCACAATGTTGAGAGGTAAGTCACAAACTTGTAGATAGTAGGCATCATTGTAAAGGTCACATGTGTTGAGGAGAGTACTTTCAATTTATAGGTCAGAGGGGGAGATGCTTTTGTTCAAAGAAGCTTGGTTTAGCGAAAGGCCATAGGGGGGAGAGGGGGACAAGGCAAGTGAGAGGTGAGTCAAGTTTGTTATGACATGAATCTTCAACACTCTACAATTCATGTGGAGGTAACCTGAGTTATTGTGTGTGTGTGTGTGTGAGAGAGAGAGAGAGAGAGAGGAGAGAGTTGGGAAAACCTTTTATAAAATTAAAGTTGGAAATCTCAAGGGGCTTCATATATTAGTATTGACAATAAAGGTCGGTTTGAGACAAGGACAGGGACATCAGTGAGACCAACTCTATAGGCTTTATAATGAAGGCGACGTCTGAACCCTAGCTGGTTTGAGTTCTACCCTACTTGAGAAATTAGGGTAATACTAACCAACTCAACCCAATCAACTTATCACCTCTAATACGAGGAGACTCTTAATTTGCAGGTCACCCTTATTTGGGGTGATCTCTGAACTTTTTGATCTTTAATACTTTTTTATCTTTAATACGTGTACATTGGGGCTTTAAGGCTGGGTTTAGAGCCATCCTCACAAAAAAAGGGCACGTTTCATGAGGTGGAAGATCATTCCGCGACTTACATGTCCAGTAGAGGCCATCCTTGTCTGGCAAACACCCCGCCCAAGCATTGCCCAAGGTTTGGCTACCCGATTAAAATTTGTGGTGTGCTGGAATGTCTAATAAACTTTCAAGTTAAGCTCTGAGCAGAGAAATTATCCGCCCCATCTAAACACTGAGCGGCCAAAGGGAATGTTTGACTGCCCATCTAAGGCATAGAGAGGTCCAAACGGAAGGTTTGGTTGCTTGTCTGAACACAGAGTGACGGAGGGTTTGGCTGCCGCGTGTGTGTGTGAGTGTCTGTGCTTTAATAAATGAAAGAAAAGACGTGTGTGTGTGTGGAGAGAGAGAGAGAGAGAGAGAGAGAGAGAGAGCTGCAAGGAGGAGACGAAGGCCCTTGTGCAGTCAAGACAGAGAATAGAGTGTGTGTGTGTGTGTGTGTGTGTGTGTGTGTGTGAGAGAGAGAGAGAGAGAGAGAGAGCGAGAGAGCTGCAAGGAGCTGGCATGGCAACGAAGGCCCTCGTGCAGTCAAGACAGAGAATAGTATGCTGAGCTGCAAGGAGGCATGGCGATGAAGAGCCTCGTGCAGTCGTCCCCCTTTACGTAGGCAACCGCAGACACCTCCATCGCCATCGCACCAACAGCCCGACAGAAAGCGCTTGTGCCCCGCCCATCGAAAAAGCAAAAGTTGCCCAAGATCTTTGCCTTTATCCTTCTGCTCTTCTGCGGTCCTTTTCTTCCCTGTGCTTTTCCACTGCCGCCTTCCTTGGTGATTCCGCCCTCTCTTCCTTAATCAAACCAGCTCGAATGGACTGCCCAACATCACGGCTCCATCGCTCACGCGCGGCCAGTCCAACAACGCCAGCAGCACTGCTTTTTTTTGCCTCGGCTTTTGCTGTTTGGACTTTGCCTCAATTCTTCAACAGACCAGCTCTTAAGTCGCTCCATAAAAACAATGTAGAGCGGATTATATGTGCGTACACACATGAAATATGTTTTTGGGGCCTATGGAATGGGTGTGGTTTTGTGTACATGATGGGTTTCCTTTAAGAAAAGTCATGTTGACTTGGTTAGGCTCCTATTAAGTGTAATTATAGTGGTAATTGTAGTTAGTTGGAACTTTAGGTTTAGATTGTATGCAAGATAACTTCTCTTTTCTTTTGGAGGGCCTAAAAGTGGCATTGCCACCTTGTTTTTAAAAAACGCTGGAAAAACTCAGAGATCGGGGTTGTTAGTCCATTGTGATTTTTGATTTTTTTCCAATCAATTCAATGAGGTTTGTTCAAGAGTTAACTCTCCTTTGCCTTCACTTAACTCACTATTTGCATGTCCACCACCTTTACATGCTTTTATGGTAGCAATTAGCACTGAGTCTCTTCTTTCAGCACGAAGGAATTCTATCTCATCTCATCAACCCTTTGGTTGTTGATGCTCTTGTTTATAGTCCGCACCCCGTTAGGGCGTGCCTCTTCCAAGCCACCAAAGCTTCAAGTGGCATCTTGCTCTCATAAGCAACATGGACTTAGCTACTTCCCTCTTCTTACCTCCTCAATCAGTACTCCCAACTTATCACCAATGTTGGCCTCGAGCGCCTCGTCCTTAATGACAATCGCATAGCTGGCGACCTTGAATTCCTTGTTGAGGCAAGTCTGCTCTCCCTCTGCGACTTGGATCTTTCTAATAACAAAAGCTAGCTCTTGGACGACCTTGTGCCTCTTGCTCAAATCAATTTATTTTGCTTGTATTTATACGAGTGCCCCGTTACTCATTTGCTCGATTACAGTGCCACCTCAAGTGTGGACCTTGCGTATTCAGTAAAAACTTAGCTCATAGCAACACCGAAACTAGATCACTTGGTAACTAGCTAAGTCATCATACGCTTCATGTTAGAGTACATTTGTGGAAATTAAAAAATTTTCTTTTGATGAGAGTATCACGCATCTCTCCAATCTGCCTTCAATTTCACCTCAGGTTGTTGTTGTAACTTCATGTAGCTATCAATCAATTCCTAGAACCTAGTTTCAAGCATCGCACATTCCTACACCTGCACCCATCAGTACTTTGTATCACCCCTTTTCTACTTGCTATGTAAATTTCTGTGTAGTGTAAGAAGCTCAAGTTGGAAAATTTTGTAGCTTGGATTCATTTACCTTGAAGCTTTTAGTGCCTTTTAGGCTTACACTACCTCTGTTTTAGTCCCTTATCCAGACAGCAATCTCCGGTTTAAGCAAGTCTAATTACTTTAGTTCGCCTGTATAAATGCTCATTCTAGAAAGTGAGTTCTGCATTCCAAGAGCCTATACTTTGTTCTCAAAAGTTTCTACCTCAAGTAAGTAATATGAAGTTATTGAAGCATTAGACTTACGGTTACAATATTGATTATTAGAGTGTGAAAAGGGAGAGGAACAAAACCTATTACTATGTATTTGCAAGTGAGAGGTTCAGTTCCTCTCCCTTTTTACAATCTAATAATCAAAGTTGTAACAAGTATATGATGCTTCAATGACTTCATATCAGCCATCCATTAAAAGGGGGTCACTGGAATCATGCAAATAGGACATTGTTCATCATCACAAATTAACAGTATCCATTTGCAGTATCATCTACTATGTATTTTTGTATCTGTTTTTATGTTTCACATTCAATTTTTCCTGGGGAAAATTATGGGCTCGTGAGACTCTCCTAGGAAATGTCTAGTACCAACGTGAATCTTTTCTATTCTTGTTCTTTAAAGTTAACAAATTGCTTGTTGCATATGGAAGGTAGCCTATATATATTGAAAAACACAACGTAAGTCTCAAAACCATAGCTAATTTGCATCGTTTTTTATTTCCCCAAGAAGTGATCCAGGTAACATGGAATGAAGTGCATGGAACATCGAGCCATGTGTAATAACAGTATGCCTCTACTGGAAAGAATGTATCTACTAGAAAATATATATCTTTGGAAAGGCTATTTTCTAAAGCTATCTACTGAAAATTTATATATACTGAAAAAAGATATATCTACTCGAAAAAAATTCATTTGAAGCTATAAAACTATCATCCACTTGAAAAGCTATAACTCCTAGAAAAATGAAATATCCACGTAACTTGTCAATTAAAATATCATGCTAATTATAAGAAAGTGATTATGAGAAATGTCCAGTGAATTCTCATATGAAATATTACACTAATTATGATGCTAATTATGAGAAACTAGTTATGATACTAATTATGAAAATGGATTACAGTTTTGATTATGAGAAGTAGATTATGATGCTAATTTTGAGAAGTTGATTATGAGATATTGATTATGATGTTAATAATGATACGAATCATTATGCTAATTATGATGCTGATTATGATGATAATTATGAGAAACCGATTATGATGTTGATTGTGAGAAACTAATGATGTGCTGATAATGAGAAGCTGATTCCGATTTTACTTCCAAGAAATCGATTATGATACTGATTCGGAGAAAGTACTATAAAGCACTTATTATAATTGCTAAATTTCACTAAAACGTTCATGATAAGTTGAAAAGCTACCAAACCATGATGTATTATTAACAAAAACAACTATGAATGTACTACATTTGTAAAGTGCTAAAGTAGGGGTTACCAATTTTAATATTTTATCAGTCAAAATGTGAGTGTGTGTGTGTGTGAGAGAGAGAGAGAGAGAGAGAGAGAGAAAGAGAGAGAGAGAGAGATTCACGTTTCTCCCTTGTCTCTAGACACACAATGGTTTGAAAAAGAGATTTCCTCTTCTCCATTTGAATCTCTTCACAATACAACTAGAGAGAAACCCTATTATGCAAAACAAAAATATCAGGTTGGCCAAAACAATCTTTGAGCACATCCTCTACTTTTATGACTATCCTTTCAAGCATAGACTCTCTCTGCAAACAATTATAAAATCCAAAAGATTCACAAGTTAAATCATAGTAGTGCACATGCTCTGCATGTGCAAAAGGCCGAGAAGAGGGGAATATAGAGATTGATGATATTTAAAACCTAAACTATTTTTGACCTTCATTTCTTCTATGAGAGAGAGAGAGAGAGAGAGAGAGAGAGAGAGAGAGAGAGAGAGATTACATTTGAGAGTGTCCTCTTTTCTATTTGTCTAAGTGGGATGAGGTGCACACACACACACACACACACACACACACACAAACAAACAAAATTTGATTAGTAAAAGTAGATCTCACACACACAGACACTGATTTCTTTACACACACACACACACACACACACACACACACATGAATACTTTCCTAACTACGAATTATTCTTTTATGTACTATTAACTAGAAAAGAAATCAATGCATGAGGCTAGATGCTAGGCATGGCGACACTCGAGGGCCATGGAGGAAAAGGGAATGTGAGGAAAGAAGCATTAACATAGGTGGGGAAAAGGGATTAAGAGGGGTGGGAATGAAGAGGGGGACTATGGCACAAGGGGGAAGGAAGAGGGGGAAGAGGAACATGTACATGATGGGAGGTGGAATGTAGAGATGGAGACATCAAGGGAAGAGAGTCATGCTTTATTGGAAAGGAAGGATGGGGAAATCAAAGTACTAGCTAGGTGGCTTTACAAGAATGAGCATGTCCCATCAAGGAATAGCCCCCTCCTTTTATAGCCAAGAGAGGGGGTCTCTCCCAATAAATGCATCCTCCCACATGCATGGTCTGTGTGGAAAAGTCTCCCATGTGGGCTAGGCGGTTATGCACTCTCAATTGTGTGCGACAACCCTTGGCCTCATTTTTCCACATATATCAACCCCCATATCCCAAGTGTAAGATACTCCCCTGGTCTCTTTCCAATTTTATGATACGTTCAATCATCTAGGAGGACAAGTGGAGGGTTGGTACAAGGAATCTTGCCATCTCATCCTACTTTCCCCATTATTTAACTTGCATTCTTGGACTATCTACACCCCCCCCCACATGGGCCTATCCGCCTATCCTACATGGAGGGAATAATCCAATATAATATCCATCTCCACCTATTTTATATTACTTCTCCCATGGTCCTTAGTCCATGTCTCACTAAATGTAGGCATGGGACCACCTAGGTGGAGGGGTGGCACATGGAGGAACCATGCCACCTTAACATTTTATAATATAACTACCATGGATTATGTACAACACACCTTATGGGTCCTCTTACGTGGAAGGGTGGCACATGGTCATGCCCTGCCACCTCAACCCTAGGCCCTATGCACACCATATTTTATTATACTATTGCCACACATACAAGCACACACATATATTTATGCCTTTCACCTTGGTCAAATTTATCCATAACAGTTCCCCCCCCCAAGCAAGGAATGCACAACATTTCCGTGCCTGGGATCATCACGAACAAAGAAGGGCTTGAGATAATGCTTGTTGATCACCTTCTTTCCATATGGCTCATGCAGCTCCTGTACTTGTACAGACCCATTGCTACGTTCCTTGATGACTTTGTATGGACCGGTCCACAATGGAAGGAACTTTTTATCCATCTGGTGGTCCAATCTATTATCAAAGCATAGCACAACATCCCCCTCGACAAAGTGTCTTTCCCATCCCTTGCGAATCTTAGCATCCATGCGGGCCTTTTGTCGGTTCTTTTGGATCTCTATTTGATGGAGTGCAAGGCGTCGAGTTTCATCTAGCTTCTCAAGTTGTACCAACCTGGCCTCTACATGTTCATCTTCTATCATCCTCTGTTCTTGTGCCAATCTCAAGGCCAGAATCTCTATCTCTAGGGGTAAAACTGCCTCAGTACCATACACCAACTCAAAAGGAGTTTGACCTGTAGACGTTTTATGAGTGATCTTGTAAGCCCACACAGCTTCAGTGACCTTCTGATCCCACTAGATCCTGTTCCCTGTGGCCATTTTTCCCATGGATTTACAAAGGAGGCCATTGGTCCGCTCCGTTTGTCCCATGGATGCTGGATAATAGATGCTAGAAGTGCGATGATCAATACCCATGCAATCCATGAGCAACTCCACTACTTCATTCAAGAATGGACTCCCATGGTTAGATACTATTTCCATGGGTGTCCCAAACCTTGTGTAGATACGTTCAAATATGAAATTTGAAACTGCATTACCATTTGCAGTGGGGAGGGCGATAGCTTCAGCCCACTTAGTGACATACTGAGTGGCTACCAGAAGATACTTCTTTTTGTGGGCAGTCATGGGCAGGGGCCCAACAAAATCTATTCCCCACTTCTGAAATGGATGGATGGACATCACTGGGTGATGTTGCCCAGGACGCAAATCCTTCCTACCAAAGAATTGGCATGGTTCACAAGTTTTGCAATATAGTGACATCCTTGAACAAGGTCGGCCAATAGTACCCAGCATGTAAAATCTTCTTAGCTATATAGTCACCGGCATAATGGCCTCCACAAAATCCATCATGATAATGCTTCAATACCTTAGGTACTTCATCTGCATCAATGGCCCATCTTAGTACCCCATCCATGCCTTGACGGTACAACATCCCATCAAAGAGAGTGTAGCGCCTACTATCTCTGCGGATCTTCTTTCTCTCATAGCTAGTACTTTCTGGAGGAAAGGAGAAAGCAGTCAAAAATCTATAGATACCACCATACCATGGATCCCCAACTTCTATGGCCGCTACAAGGGTTACATCGAGGCACTCCTCTAAATCAATCAAAGCATTCTTCAAGTTGGAACAACCCCCCTTTACAACTTTGAAAGAAAAATCATATTCTTGTGGAGCTGCCAACCATTTGGCCAACCGACCCATGGGATTTGGTGATTGAAGAACCTGCTTTGCAAGACCATTGCTACAGATTATAATGAAGGACTTTTCAGCCACATAATGCTTAAATTTCTCAATACAGAACACCAAAGACAAGGCATGTTTGTCAGCCTCAAAGTAGCATCGTTTAGTTTCAAGCAATTGTCGAGAAGCAAATCGAACGAGATACATGAACTGATCCTCCCCTTGCTAGAGAAGAATACCTGCTAGAGTATGCTCACCAAACCCAAGATTGATATAGAAAGTCTTTGACCAATCAAGATTGCGTAGAATGGGTTCTAAGCCAGAGCACTCTTGATTTATACAAACCCATGATCACAATCCTCATCCCAAGAGAAATCAACCCCATCTTTTAATAGCATAGTCATGGGTGGCATCAAAGCAGCATATTGATCGATGAAGCGGATATAGTATCCTGCTAGATTGACAAATGAGCATACCTGACGTTTGGTTGTTGGCACGGAGAGCTTAAGGATAGCTTCTACCTTCTCGAGGTCAAGCTTGACACCCTTGGATGAGACAATATGCCCTAGTAACCTCCCTTGAGTGGCTCCAATGGTGCATTTATCAGGGTTGAGGCTGCCATTTGCATCATTGACCCTTTGGAAGGCCAACCTAACCTTCATGACGTGCTCCTTATGTGCCGAGAATATACAAAAATCATCTAAAAACACCTCCAAGAAAACCCCCCAATAAGGAGCAAACACCATCTACATAAATCTTTGAAAGGTAGCAGGAGGATTGGTGAGGCCAAATGGCATTACTTTGAATGCAAACGTCCCCCAAGGTGTGACAAATGTGGTTTTAAGCACATCCTCCTCAGCAATTCTGATTTGATAAAACCCAGAGTGACCATCACAGAAAGTATACATCTCATGACCACTTACCTTCTCAAGAATGAGGTCTTGAAAGGGCAGAGGATGATGGTCCCTCTTGGTGGCCGCATTGAGTTTCTTATAATTGATGCAGACCCACCACTTGTTGTTTTTCTTTGGGGTGACTACCATTGGTGAAACCCATTCAGTATTGTGAACTAGAACAATAACCCAGCTTCTACAAGATTTTGCAACTCTGAGTGCAAAGCATCGGTCTATAGGTGCCCTAATCTACAATACTTCTGAGCCACTGGCTTAGCATCAGGCTTCAGCTCTATCTTGTGTTCTATGGCAGTCACATGGCGAAGGTGGTTGTAGCTAGTTGTGAAGAGGTCAGGGAAATCTTTGAACATTTCTAGGACTCATCTTTCTCACTCGGAGTGAGGTTAGGGAGAGCATAAATTCAAGCTATTGAGGACTAGCTGTTACCTTTTCTGTAGGTGCCAGGGTCGGAGACACCCCCATCATGTAAATTTCCTCCTCTGAGAACTCCTCCCCCCCATCTGATTCTTCCATCGATTTAGACATCGAGGATGAGAGAGTATCACTATCTTGCTCCTCGTCTTCTTCTGGTTTAGTGGCACCTGGTTGCACTGAGATCTCCTCCTTAGAAGCACTAAAAGACATGTGTCCTCTCTTCCAATAGCTGACTGCATCACTCTTCTCAACCATGGTCTCCCGACTATGGCTGGATAACTCCTGCCTGTATCTTGGATGTCCACCACATAGAAATTGACGGTGGTGGTCAACCCATTAACAGTGATGGGCAAATCCTCAATGACTCCCAGGGTGGCGAGTCATCGACCATCTGCTACCTTGATTCAAGTGGAGGAACGCCTTGTGCATTTCAAATTCAATTTCTTCATGATACGGGGCACAATGATATTACATGCAGCTCCCCCATCGACACACACACTTTTGACATGGCAATTATCTATGATGACATCTACTGTATGCGGGTGTCGATCAATTTCTTCAGAGATAGAAGAAACCTCTCGTACCTTTCCATTTTTCTTGCTCTTCCTTGAGAGCCCTTGCTGCAGCTCACGTCTCACCTTAGGGCTTAATGCTATTAGTTGAGGAAGCGTGATGCTCAAAGACCAATGAGCAAGGTCCTAAATGAGTGAATAGTCTTCTTGGCCTGAGCTGATAGGAAAATCTGAGGGCAACCACTTACTCCTACGAGATCTTTTAGTCTTCTCTGTTGGTGGGTCTGCCATCTCAGCATCTAAGGGCTCTGAGAAGGATACCTTCTTCCTGGGGTGGCTCGGTTGGAGAGGGGTCCCAGGTGGTACGACTTCTTTTCCCAAGGTCAAGGATCTCTACGTCAAAATCCTCGGTGCCTGATTCACTTAGAAGATTCACCCTTGGAATATTGGGACATTCCATCTGATAATGACCCTTCTGGTGGCACTCGTAGCACACAACATTGGCACGTTCTCTTGGAGGGCAATCGGCTTGATTTCTGATGCCCACCATCTCAAGCCGAAGATCATTCAAGGCCTTGGCTAGGTCATTGACTCTAGGTTCTTTAGCAGGAGGGGCCGAGGGAGTAGGAAGGAGGGGGGCTCGTGGGCGAGGTTGGGGAAATCTTCCAGGCCGAGGGTGAGGATATACACCTTGTTGAGGGTAAGCATCTAAGGGAGGACCATACATTTGAGGTGGAGGTAGTGGATACATCCCTGATGGGGGTGTTGGGATAGGTGTATGCCTCAGGCACACCTTATGTTTCTATGTGTGAGTGCTAGAGGCACAATTAGGTGCCCATAAGCACAGTTAGGTGGTGGAGAGCCACATAGGATGATTGAGAGAATCTAGGAGTAGATTGAGGAGATGATTGTGGAGCTCTGAAGTCATCAGTGATGTCAGTGAGCATGTATGAGGTGCCTACTTAAGGACCTCACTCTTCTTCATTCTACAAAAAAAGTAATGCAAGTATTCTGAGTTTGTGTCCACTCTTTCCTTTCCTTTCAGCTTACCAACCTGGTATCAGAGCCCTTTGATCCCCCTTGAGCCCATTTCTACCACATCATCATCTTCTTCTTCATCTTCTTCTTCTCCATTTTCCTCTTTCTTCCCAAAATCTTTGAGAGCTTGGTTCTCCACCTACAAACGACCATTGGCCAAACCCTCTGAGCTGGAAACTCCTCTAGTATGGGCGAACTTCCACCTACAAGCAATTGAAGAAAAAACGTCTGTGGTGGCTGCCATTCCCCAAACAACGCATTTTTTGCCATTTCTTCTACTGCTCAATACTCCCTACGTGCTCCACCATTGCCTGAGCCCTCTTAAGAGTAGATGGGCGACCTCAAGACAAAGATTTTGAGCCATTTTTCAGCTCATTTGGTTCAGTAACGAGGGAGAAATCGTCAAAACTTAGGTTCAGCCTGTAGCAACTCTCCCAGGCAAAAGTGTGCACCATTTCATCCAACCTCTGTGCTGGACCCTCTCTGGTATATGAGCTTTCTTTTGCTTCAGAAAGCCCTCTTTTCCTTGCTTTGAAGAGTGAGCTACAAGCCCTCCAAGTTCAGCCTTTTAGTTTTGACAGTTTTGGACAAGTTTTTGAAGATGATGCTACATAAAATGCTACTCTAGCATTTCTGGTTTTTTGAATCTTTCAATAACTTCAGTACAAGTGTGGCTTCAGTTTTGTTTTGAATTGCTAGACCTGGTTTTGATTGGAAAGTATTCATTTTAGCCACTTCTATGAAGCATGTAAGAAGAAGCATCATTGATTGAATATTGGTCACTAGTCTTTGCTACATCAAGTGCTCATATTTTGGAAGTCTTTCAGTTATTTTTTGCCTTGTAAGAGAGATAGACACTGCCCAATATCTGGGTTAGACCCTCTCATGGCTACCCTATTGAATCTAGAGAAGTTCAATGGAAAGGGCTTCCACACATGGCAGATGAAGGTGAAATTTGCATTGATGAGGGAGAACTTATGGGGACTTGTCAAACCGACTCCTACCGCTTCTTCTATGGCCTCCAATGCTGGAGAATCCTCAACTCTGACACGACCGGCAAGGGATCCAGCTAGAGAAGAAAAAGCATACGGTATCATTCCTCTTGCTTTAGGAGATAATTATATTCACCATATCTCTGACTTGGAGTCTCCTTCAGAAGCTTGGCAGAAGCTTGACATGATTTTTGGTGCTAGCTCTCACATCTCTAAACTATCACTTAAAATCTCTTTCTTTGAATTGAAGATGGCTAGTGGTACTACTTTAGCAGCTCATGTCAACTATATGCGGAGTCTTATGACTCAATTAGCTTCTATCAACTCTCCTATTACTCCAGATGATGCTATGGCAGTGTTACTTAAGAGTATGCCTGAAGATTATGATCACATAGTTACCACTTTGAAAAATCTTCCGAATCCTAATCTTGAATATATTATCTCTGCCCTCCAAGAAGAAGAAAGGCATATGGAGCTCAGGAAAGGCAATGACACTGTTTATGCTGTAAAAGTCCAGAAGGGCAAATATACCCCTTGCAATCACTGTGGAAAGACAAATCATCTTTCAAAGGACTGCTTCAAAATTAATCCATGCAAGCACTGTGGCAAGAACAACCATAATGAGAAGTTTTGCAAAGCCAAAGCAAAGACAGAAAATGCAAATCTACTTTCAGTTGATAAGCCTCCACAAGATGAGGCATCCTTTGAAGATTATGCATTTTAAAACATCTCTATGCTCCAGATCTCTCTTTTTATGTCAAGGTACTCAGCCTGGATAGTCCTCCAAAATGAATGAAATAAACTATTGTGTTTTTTGTGTGTTTTGTAAACACCTCTGGTCACCTTATGATGTAGGCCATGTGTATGTTTTGCTCCATGGTACCTCCTGCAGACATTGTGTGCATGTACATGCAGGGGAGATAACCATTAGAAGGTCTTTTTGTATCCCTTTTTGTTTACCTTACACCCAAGGGAACCCTTGCTAGCATGAGAACCTAGCCATAGATTAATCCTTGACCACCATGAGATGGCATGAGAAACTATGAGACTAGATGTATCCTTGACATAGCCTGAGGCATTCCCTTGAGGGGGGGTTTGTTGGGATATCTCAAGGTGTATGCCTCAGGCACACCTTATGTTTCTATGTGTGAGTGCTAGAGGCACAGTTAGGTGCCCATAAGCACAGTTAGGTGGTGGAGAGCCACATAGGATGATTGAGAGAATCTAGGAGCAGATTGAGGAGATGATTGTGGAGCTCTGAAGTCATCAGTGATGTCAGTGAGCATGTATGAGGTGCCTACTTAAGGTGCAAGTATTCTGAGTTTGTGTCCACTCTTTCCTTTCCTTTCAGCTTACCAACAGGGGGGTGGGGATATGCCCCTGAGTTGGACCCCCCAGGTTGTTGTTGCAAGAATTGAGGGGGTTGCGGAGGGACAATCATCTTCTTTGAAGTGGGGTTAGACCAAACTTTATCAAACTTTTGAGCAATCTCATGTGCTAGCACCATAGTTTTTGGATTCTCCCATTTAAGCTTGAGGCAGAATTCATCACTTGCTCCTGCTACAAGGTAGCCCAGCATGCTGAGTCATTCCAGCTTGAAATCTAGCATTGTCCTCCTGCGTGGTAAACGGTCCATGAGCACGGCCACTCGATCCACATATCGACGTGCCGTCTCACCTTCTGACTACTTCAAGTTTGCCACTTGTAGGTACACATTCTCTAGCTCCTCTTCTTTACTGAAATACTCAATCATCGCTGCTATCAACCTTGGCCAACTTTGGCGAACGTTTTCGGCCTGCTTCTCATACCACACTTGAGCCAAGCCCTCTAGAAATGTGGAAAGAACCAGCAGCCATCTATCTTCAGTAAGAAAGTTGAGAGAAACACAACGGCGCCTGAAGGCCACAAGATACTCATTTGGATTTTCTTCAACCCGTCCACAGAACACGGGAATGTCAGCCATGCTTGGAAGATGGAAAAGAGGCGAAATGAAGCTTATCTATTGGCAAACAATGGAAAGAGGTAGCTTGAACTGAAAATTAGGTGAAGATCATCCACAAAGCATACATAGGTAGGGTAGGGTGTGACTGGTGTATTGTGAAATACTACACGGGAAGAATCTGTAGGATAGAATATCTCATAGACAATCTTAAAAGGACCAACCCTCATGATATCGCATCCATCTTTACCAGCGAGGGTTAGAGACATGGCGCTGCATGAGGTTGTTCATCAAGGCAAATAAGAATGCCATGACAAACGTCAATAGTTGGAGAGTTTGCACATCATCTTTAGCTTCTTCCAATTCTTGTAGTCACCATGCTATTTCTTTAAGGGGTGTGCAGTTTGGCATCCTTCTTTTGAGCAATGTCCTTAAGGACCTTTCTGATGATCTTCTAAAGTTGGTAAACTCGTATCAAATATGCCCAACACTTAGTTTCATGATGACCATAACCTTTGCATTCCTTATTAATGATCACCCTCATTCATGGCTTGCGGCTTTGTTGGGGTAGTGCTTCCACTTGCTTCATGCGTGATTGAAGTACAAGCTTCACGTGCCAAGAAATCAGCAACTATATTTTGAGCTCGAGGGATATGCTGAATTTTTTCCTCTTCAAATTGTTGGTAATGATATTGCATATATGGTGAAATCTCATGAACTATAACTCTCTATCTGTAGGGAGTTTCCTCGCGTTCTAAAAAGCAAAAGTACTTCATTTCATGTGCTCTATTCATATTTGATACTATATTGTAGATTCTGAACTTTTTTAAGTTCACTCCTTGGATGCACGCCACTCGAGGAGGGTGGATATTTATGTCACTTCTCAACGAGTTCAAGGATTTGGTGCTTGGTCCTCTGCTCATTACGACTACCAATTGGCGAGATCTCTTTCTTGATCTTCATGTCGATCTTTAACAACTAATTGTACAATGCATTGTTCAAGGAGATGACGGGTGGGATGATACACCATGGATGAGTCAAGGCAAAGAACTAGTGATACACTGGGAGGACTTTGATTCCAATTCTACTCATTGTGAGGTGATCGAGCTACTTGTTGCATTGGTGGTAATTAAAAGGGTGACATTCTTCGAAGGGTGGGATGATCCCCAAGCGTGGGGGGAGATTTGGCACATCTGCTTATTAATTCCTGTGGATAAGCTCGTCTTGAATGATTTCTTCTCGATCTCACTACAAAGGTTTCTAGGGCTTGGTTATGGTTGGTAATGTTTCGACCAAGGAATCCCTTTGTACCTAATCAACCCTTTGTGCCTCATTTTGAGCTTCCAGTTGTAATTCTTTTTGGTCTAAAGATAAACTATCAACAAAGGATTGCAAGTTTATTTGGTGCTAAATGTCTTGCTCAAGTATTGAATTCTCCCCACCCTCTCCTTCTACCTATCTTGGACTACCGAGAAACTTGGAATGTTTGGATTTTAGTCTTGGTGTGATGACATCTTGGCTCCTCCAATTTGACGGCATATACAAACCTTCGACGAAGGCTGCTGGTGTGGGTGTGAAGCTCACTTCACTAGGGGGTGAGGTATATTGTTATAGCAAGTCTGCACCAGCAAGTACCTGCAACCAAACTGAGTACTCGGCACTCATTTTTGGGCTACAAAAGGTGCAAGAACATCGCATCAAGCAACTTGAGGTACAAGGAGATTCTCAACTTGTGTGTGAACAAGTTAGTGGAAGGTGGAAGGTGTGGAGTGAAGGCTTGGTTCCATGACATCAACAAGCATTGGAACCACTTTCATCACTTCCTATTTGCTGGCCCATTGGTAAGTCTTCCTTTCGTGAATGGGGAGGTCTTGGGTTCAATTCCCACTCCTTAATAAAAATAGAGGAGAGGAGAGGAGAAGGGAAGAGAAAGAGAAGAAGAAGAAGATAGAGGGGGTGGGGGGGTGGGGGGCGCGAGGTCTGTTGCAGATGCGCATGAGCAGTTTTGCATGGCGCCACACAGAAGATGCGCAGAAGCGATTTTGCAGATGCGATCGACTAGAAGATGCGTGGCGCTGCATGAAAGACGCGCAAGAACCTAGAAGATATGCAAGAACCGTAGGCTGGAAGATAGAGGAGGGGGACGCGAGGTCTGTTGCAAATGCATAGGAGCAATTTTGCGTGGCACCACACAGAAGATGCGCAAAAGCGATTTTGCAGATGTGGTTGACCAGAAGACGCGTGGCACTGCACAGAAGACATGCAAGAACCCAGAAGATGTGTAGGAATCGCAGGCTGAAGGCACAGAAACCTAGAAGATGTGCAGGAACCGCAGGCGGAAGGCGCAAAAACTGAGAAGTTATGCAACCACAGAGACAGAGAACTCGGAGTAGAAGACACACAGATTGGAGGCACAGAAGCAGAGAACCGTACACAAAAGGTGCTGTTGCAGACCTACACCCAGTCATAGGAGTAATGAATTTTATGCCACTAGCCATGGAGATTTCGATCCCAGTAGCCACACCAATTCTATTAACTATAAAAGAAATCAATGCATGAAGCTAGACACTAGGCATGGCGACGCTCGGGGGCCATGGAGGAAAAGGGAACGTGAGGGAAGAAGCATTAACATAGGTGGGGAAAAGGGATTAAGAGGGGTGGGAATGAAGAGGGGGACTATGGCACAAGGGGGAAGGAAGAGGGGGAAGAGGAGCATGTACATGATGGGAGGTGGAATGTAGAGATGGAGACATCAATGGAAGAGAGTCATGCTTTATTGGAAAGGAAGGATGGGGAAATCAAAGTACTAGCTAGGTGGCTTTACAAGAATGAGCATGTCCCATCAAGGAATAGCCCCCTCCTTTTATAGCCAAGAGAGGGGGTCTCTCCTAATAAATGCATCCTCCCACATGCATGGTGTGTGTGGAAAAGTCTCCCATGTGGGCTAGGCAGTTACGCACTCTCAATTGTGTGCGACAACCCTTGGCCTCATTTTTCCACATATATCAACCCCCATATCCCAAGTGTAAGATACTCCCCTGGTCTCTTTTCAGATTTTATGATACATTCAATCATCTAGGAGGACAAGTAGAGGGTTGGCACAAGGAATCTTGCCACCTTATCCTACTTTCCCCATTATTTAACTTGCATTCTTGGGCTATCTACACTCCCCCCCCACATGGGCCTATCCTACATGGAGGGAATAATCCAATATAATATCCATCTCCACCTATTTTATATTACTTCTCCCATGATCCTTAGTCCATGTCTCACTAAATGCAGTCATGGGACCACCTAGGTGGAGGGGTGGCACATGGAGGAACCATGCCACCTTAACATTTTATAATATAACTACCATGGATTATGTACAACACACCTTATGGGTCCTCTTACGTGGAAGGGTGGCACATGATCATGCCATGCCACCTCAACCCTGGGCCCTATGCACACCATATTTTATTATACTATTGCCATACATACAAGCGCACACATATATTTATGCCTTTTACCTTGGTCAAATTTATCCATAACAGTACCCTCGTGAAATCTTCCCTTTACACTTTCTTTTTAACCACCCCACATACCAAGCCTACTAATCGTCCCATACCTCCTCTAATCCCTTCTTAACCCATGCACTCATTCGCTCCTTACTCCACTTGTGACTTAAACTTCACTTGTGGCTAAAGTGTTTTTTTAGTTATCTAAGAATCCATATGGTTGTCTAAATTCCTAGTTAAAGCAATAACAAGCCAGGGAAAATAGGCATTACCTGTCTACTCAAATGTAACTATGATGTTCTAACACCTAGTTTCTTTAGATGGTGGTAGGTAAGTGGACCCCGACCTCAAAATCTGAACTGCCTGAGGATTCAACATCTTTTTTCAGTATTATGTTTGTCAAACTTAATATTATTAAAAATTCTTAATTTTGATCGAAATTTTTGCAAACTCTAGCTGTATTTTTCAACTTAGATGTCTCAATCATTTTTTCCTTATATGTTTCTCTTTTTTAACTTTTTATCCAATTGTATGGCTCAATTATTGATGGGACTTTTTAATCTAAACACACAACACACACACATACATACAATAAACATGTTTTCACCCATTTGGATACATATATGCATTAGGATGTAGGCCTTCCATATCATAGGCTCAACCATAAGTACTTCATAGTGTACTTGGGGCATGCTTAAATGTATTTGCATTTACTGATATAACTTTCTTACACCTTGCATTTGTTTGATAGATTTGTATCCATCTAATTATGTAGAGTGGGAACCTATAGCATGCATAACTGGGGAGTTGCATGTCCTTCATGGTGTGATTGGTGTTCTATAGTATGAAAGTTGCACACCATCAAAGTTGAACAAGGATGGCACCTTATTTTATGATCGATAAGGTAACGATGGATTCGAATGTGTTTCCTTGCCTTCTTTTGCCAGCCTAGAGTGGCCACTTCCATGCATAGAGATGAGAAAATCATATAGAGTAGAATATTCAGTGATGTGAGAAATGCTATGAAGCCAAGTATTCATCAAAGAAATGCTACAGGCTGAGGTGGTTTCTTCCATTCCCATGCTTTGTTTATTTCTTTTCTAACTATAAGTAGTTGAGAAAACCAAAAATAACATATACTTGCAAGAGCTTAGAATGGGACTCGATGTGTAAATTATTCGGCAATGGATGGAGAAGAAGAACATGCTATGGTGAAGATATGGTAGTACATAAAATGTCAACTCAAGATTTTAGATGTACCATTTCGGTGAGTTCACTTAGCAATGATTGTTTGTATAAAATAATAATAAGGGCATAGGCTATATGTATTAATAGATTACAATTTTTGCAAGTATTTTACTGGAAGGCCAAATATTTGCATGCATTCACATATAAAAGGTTTAATGGAAAAGACTTCGATGGGAAGTAATAGATGATGATTTGTGTGATGTGACTCATAGTCCTATTGTTGAGGTATTTATTCTCGACAAAGACATCCTGACTAATGTTGGAACGTAGAAGTGGAGCAGACCATGCCATTCACTAGAGAAGAAATACAATTGGCAATAGCAAGCCCTCCCTAGGAATATTATTTTTAGACATGATAATCACAAAGTTCTATATATTATGGAGGAGACAAACATCTTTTATAAGCGTTATTGTCCCTCACATACTTTAAAGACAATAGAGACATGATGGCATGGGTTCTTCTTTTTGTAAAAAAGAGAGGAGATTAATAATATCTAGTTGCTTTGATTCTTAGCACTTTAACGGTCCACTTGGCCATCACATATTGTTAGGTGTCTGAACAAAAGTCACAAATAATACAAATTAATATTTCAGTTATCAGTAAATTTTGCATTTAATAATTTCACCTCTAGATTGATGGATCTCCACGATCTATGAATGGCAAATTATAATTTTAAATATATGGTACATGTATCATGAGAGAGAGAGAGAGAGAGAGAGAGAGAGAGATGCTAGATGTAATGTAGGCGTTACAAATAATACAATGTGATGCTTCATTAATTTTTAAGATTAAGTTTAATATTTTTCACCTCTAGATTATGATGCATGTGTTTTCTTCATTTATTGTTATGATGAAGTTTAATCTTTTGCACATCTAGATTAATATGCATGTCTCAGAGATAGAGATAGAAAGATAGATAGATAGATAGATAGAGAGAGAGAGAGAGAGGGGGGGGGGATGGGACACATACAGGCACATGTGCATGCACGTGCGTGCATGCACACACACACACACATTTCTCGTACTTACATGCACTCAGGATCTGTGCACACACTTTTTCACCTTTACTTTACAAACCCCCCTATCTTATATCTTTACCTTAGGCCTTAAATCTTCTTAATTGAGCAATGTTGCACCTTTTTCTCTAATTTTATTGATATGGCTAAACACACATCTTTTAAGCTTAGTTTTAATTTTATTCTATGAGCCCACCTCCTTCTCCCCTTAGGTAAAATTTTCCCCCTTGGACTATATATTGTCTTAAAAAAAGGTCCTATTACAGTTTGGAAAAATTATTGGCATTTCCCCCCCTTTTTTCTGCACACATCAACCTGTAATTTTTTCTTGTACACACCAACCTTTAAAATTTTATCCTCCTATGTACCTTAGCAACCCCCTAACCTAATCTACCCAAAAACCTCAACAATTCCCCTTGTTTACCCTAACAACCTAACCACTTTCCCTAGCTTTGTTTTGACTTTTTCCACACTCACCCCTAACTTACATTTTATGTTTATTTATGCTTGTTTTTTCCCCTAACCCTTTTCTTTTTTAATCTTTTAACCACCTTTTTAAAAAAATTCTTTCTTTTTTCTTTTAAACTCCCTTTGCCCCTAACTAGTCCCCTTTTGTAATATTTCCCCTTATTATTATTGACTTCTTTTAGTTATAGGCTGTATTCTATCTCCGATTCCTTTGATAACCTCTATGGTCTCGACCATCTTTTATTTTGATTACACACCCACATAATCTTTTTCTCTATCTCAAAGACACACTTTTACCCTCCATCTTCCTTCATTTGTTTTTTGGTAATCTTATGGCACACTTTATATATATATATATGCTGATGCCTTAGTGTATTGGCATGCACATGCATGCAAGCACAAAACCACACATGTGTGCATGCAAACACACATACACACACACACACACATGTGTGCGTGTGCGCACGGGCACACACACACACACAGACCTCTATATGTTCTTACTTTACATAGAAACTCCTTGCTTGGTCTTCAACCAATACGGAATCAAAAATAGGGGTTCTCAAATTGAATAGACAACCCAATAAATCTCTTTAAATTTGAACCCAGGTGCTCATTTAGTCAATCTAATTATGAATATAAATTTTAGATCAGAAAGAGTTGTAGAGCAAGAAATCCAAAATGGTGCCCTGGTTGCACCATTCTATAGTTATTACTTCTAGAACTCTTTTTGGTCTAGATTTTCATCAACATCGTTAGATCAACCAATGAACACCCTTCATCAAATAAAACTAAAAAAACATTTATCAAGTCCAAATTCATCAAACCTTAAATTTTTACTTGAGTGTCTTATTTTTTATTTATTTTTCATTCCTTCATAGAGAAAAGGTATTAGTGAAAATTTAAATAAGAAATATTCTTGGAAGCATGAAATCTAGAATTGACTCCAAGGGCCATTTTGACAAATGTATTTAGAAACATTTGTCTAACAAAAAGAGAACAATTTCAATCTCTATTCTAGCAACTTATTGAGAGAAAATATGTGCTATTTTCTAGAGATAAATGTTTTTCATGTGTTTTTGTCAATATGCCCTTGAGAGGTCCTCTTTAGGAGCAAGGGCTATATTGATAGACATTTATCTCTAGAAAAGAGAACATCTTTTATCTTTGGATTTTTGCAAATGGTTTTGTGGAAGTTAAAAAATGGAGATTATGACTCAATAGCAATAGACTTAGAAGTAGAAACACGAACAAAGGACTCAATAGGACTGCTACAAAATTTAACTGCAACAACTAATAGGCATGTCATGCTTTTTATCACCCTTTAGAAAACGTCTCCCCTTGTTTCAGTTCATGAGCGTCAACCTATTTCTCAAGCTGGTGAGTACCTATGCAAAACAGTACTAAGATGGTAGATACTTGTTAATAGACCATTCAATATTACTGAAACACTAGCTACTTGTTAGGAAATAACTATGTGAATAATACAAAATAGAGCTTGCATGAAACCCAAGTTGGATGTCATACACACTTCACAACAAAATGTTTGCCAAGATTGCTTCATGAATCTCCATAGGGACATGATACACTGTTCTATTTCCTTTAACCTTGTGTTTTACTTGCAGCATCTAGAACTTGATTGCCAATGCTACATTAGCATGCACTATAGCGTGTGTGCCTCATTACATCTGAAATAATTATGTTTTTGGTAGGGAGTTTTTGATTTTAGATTGCATAGGCCACTTCATCTCCAATGTTGAACACATTACACCAACCATCCTTGACTTGGAATATTTTGGATTGCTTGCATAACACCACCTAATAGTCCTCGTCATCTTCATTTAGGGGGGACATAAGGACACCGATCCCAATCATGTTAAAGCTTCCCTTTATCCATTGAGTATTTTTATATCATCCTCAATGGTTGTTGCATTCTATCCATTGATTTGCTCTAGCCTGTGCAAGGTACAAAGACCTACATTTGGATAAATTGGTGAAAATCCCATATTCATGCATGAAAAAGCATGATAAGCTTCTAAGAAAGTCTTTTGTAGTATCTTTGTGACTGAAACCTAATATGCATTGTGTTGAGAAAGTTCCTTTGATGGTCTGGCAATCCCATGCATTTTACCTATTAACATCACCCACTTTACTTCCATAAAGAGCCTTTTCTTCACATCATCTCCCATCTTCCAATTCAACTATTTCACACCCTATTTTGTAGCTTTGTACCATTTGCATCCAATCACTCGACAGTGGTTAGGTGCACACTTTATGATTGCACCAGCACCATCATGTTCTCCCTTGCCAAAAAAACTCCACATCATGTGAATTCCAGTCAAAGAGAAGTTCCTAGCATAGCCAAAGGAGGAAAAAGCCTTTTATATAGCACCTAAAATGTGAAGAACCTTCAAAGTGATGTAAAGACAACACTGACTTGTAGCAAATGACTTACCTTGCAACAAAGTAACATGGGTACACTGCCTTGAATTGAGATGCTGTCCCATCTAACCAAACCCGATGTATTTTGAGCTTCAAGCCTTTAGTAGACAATAGCCATTGGTATTGGGGCATAAAGCAATGCTACACAAATATTGTGTCTTGGTATTTGTCATCTAAAATGTAAAAGATAGATTGCTTTTTTATCTCTCCCATCTCCATATAATAGCAAATTTGGACCACGATGGTACATTGGTCATTATGCCATTGCATTGATTGGATTTCAATCTACACTTTAAAGTATAATTCTCTTCAAAACCAACAACTCAGACCACCACATCATCTATAAATTTTTTTATGCACTCTTTAAATTGAGAGTGCTGCTAGTAACTACAAAAGTTGTGGGAGATATAAATCTCTAAGTGGTGTGAGAATTGTGGGATGATGGTGGGCTGAAAGCATGTTAAGGTGGTACACTATTATTGTCTGTTAGTACATCCAAATCACCACTATTTAGGCATTTCCAATGTTATTGATAAAAATATAACAGTTCTTATACCACTAGTTAAACTACAAGGAGTCTTAAAAGCACATCATTTGTTTTCATTTTTGTTCAATTGTCACATAATAGCATGAATAATAGTGGTGTCCCAGACACCACTAATTGTACCACCTTAACATGCATAGACCCGGTGGATGGAGTTGTTTCCCTCATACAAGCTTGATTCTCTTCTTTTGATTCTCGGTGACATATTCATACGTCTTCCACCTTATCAATGCACCATTTGTAGCATTCAACTCACATGACCAAAAGAAACATTTTGGATATCGACCACATTTGTAATGTAAGCACTCAAACTTGTGCCATTCAACATCCTCTTTCTTTGGAAATACTACTGAATTCCATATGTTAGACATAGAAGAGTGTTGGCATGTAGCATGATAGACATTTACAATGTAAGCACTCAAGCTTGTGCCATTCAACATCCTCTTTCTTTGGAAATACCATTAAATTCCATATGTTAGACATAGAAGAGTGTTGGCAATGCACATTTCTTCCCCTTGTGGCCCACAATCCTTGCATAAGCAATCACACATAGCCCATGCAAGATACCGTATCTTGCCTCATTGGAATTCACTAATAGTCACAACAAATGATAATCACAATAGAAAGTATTCCTTTCCTTTGGCTTTTTGACATAACATGGCTTAAGATCCTAAAATGCATGGAAACATCCAAAGGGATCAAGCTCTCTAGAATTGAAAGCTAAGAGTTCGTAGATGTTGTTACACCGTGTACCTTTATCAATGACCTTCCCTTCAAGATCCAAAATCTTGCACCATTCTTATCGAAGTGAACTTTGAGGTCCCGATCCGTGATCGCAGAAATGGACAACAAGTTCCTCTTGATATTTGGCACATAAAGAACATCGGACAACTGTTCTACAACTCCATCTGACTTGAGAGCAATCGTACCTTTTCCTTTTGCTAGAAATTTTGCATCATTGCCGACTGCTACCAGGATGTCATTCCCTACCAGTTGTAGAGAGGTATACCAATCCTTCCGACTGGTCATGTGGTGCGATGCACCACTATCAATGATCCAAGGTTCATCCGTAGGTACATGAACTGCCTCCATGCAAATCTCCTCAATTGCTATGAACAGCTCTACTAGTACTGCCTGTGTTCTATTGTCGGACTCTTTCTTTACTCCGTTCTTCTCATCTGCAATCTTCTTCTGGCACTCATTCTGCTTGTGCCCTGCCTTGTTGCAATAGAAGCCCCTGATCTTCTTCTTTCTCTTTTTATCATCAGAAGAAGATGGGTTACCAGAGTCCTTACCCTTACCTTTCTTTGATCCAGCGTAGAAAGCTCTTCTCCAGTCCTCATCTTTTGATGCATCTCCTCCAAAAGCATTGCGTTGAAATCCTCAAAGTTGAGGGGCAAATTTTTGTTCTGCATATTCAGCACCATAACAAGACCATCGTACTTTGAAGGGAGAATCTGTATGCACCTCTATGCTAGATTCTTGCTGGTGATGGTGATGCCAATCGCAGTCATTTGATCGCGCAAATTCTTCACCCTGGTGATGAACTTCTCTGCCGTTTCAGACTCAGATAGTTTCTCGTTCGCAAGTTGAGTCTCCAGATTCTAAATCCGAGTCTGATTTGTGGTCCTGTACTGATTTTTCAAGACCGTCCATGCCTCCTCTGCTGTGGTGACATGTTGAATTAATGCCATGATGAAATCACTTACATGCAAACAATAGAACACAGCACATTTGCATTTCTTCTTGTCCATGCGAGAATCTCATCTGCAGTTGGTACTATCTGTTGTGCTACATTGGCTGGATTCGGGTCTCGGAACCGTTCATGTCCACCCCAGTAGCAGTGTCCCCAAGCTCGTATGCGCTTAGGATGGTCTTCATCTTGAAATTCCAGAGTGGATAGTTAGTGCCGTCCAACTTTTCACTTTCGCCGAACGGTGCGATTCGCAGTCTTGTGGATTGGGCCATCTCTCACAATCTGCTCACAAATAGAAACACACTACCAAATCTTCTTGCTAGAGTCCAGGCTCTAATACCATGTAAGAAAACGATACAACGTCTGTGCTCAACAGATAACAACATCTCATATGCAAGAGAGAAAACAGATAGTATGGAGAATCAAAAATTTGATTACTATAAAACTGATACAATAGATGGCGGTGCCTCCCAACCGTGACCTCCTATGAAAGAAGCTTCAATGGCATGCTGGAAACAGTAGAAGACGGAGGCTGGATGCTAAGGAATCAGGGTTTTTGTAGCTAGTGATGAAATGGGCTTCACGGGCTCGCTCTTATATAGCCACCAGTCGTAGTCGGTTAGACCCAATTTGGTGACCAACCCAGTCTGCCCAAAACGGTCAACTGGGGGTTGGTAGGCCATCGACCACATGAAAAAACCGGTGTGCAAAATAGAGCAACTAACCCACGGTCTCCATTCAGCCCAGAGCCATTTGGGATCATCTGAGGCTCCAAACGAGCCCCGCAACCCAAGAGTGGGATGCCTCGGGAAATGCTCAGTCTACCCTCAGTGCAGTCAGTCATGGGATGCCTTCCTGCACTTGCATGTAGCCTAGTTGGCAGTGTGCCAACTCTATCTAAAGCCATCTAGCCATCAGGCCACACATGGCCCCCATCTGGTGTCCAAACCAGGACCTACTAGATAACCGAGCTACTCAAATGCCTTCTCCTCGTATGGGGGGCTTACAAGTAGAGTTAGCTGGTTCCCGCATAGTTACATGAGAGTGGAGCATTGATATCTAACACTCCCTTCAAAAGGCGACTTATATAAAAGGCCAAAGTGTTGACTTTGGTCTTCATTGTTGTTTGCACAAGTTTGAATACAAGCTCCCTCTTCTCTTCCAAGAGAGTGTTTTGGGTGTTCTCTCATTTCCATTGTAGTTTCCTTGTGTTTGCCACTCCATCACCCTTCACTCTCCTCTTCCCTTCTCCCCTCTCTTCTCCCCTCTATGAAGAGAGTGGGAGAGAAGTAAGGAGTCTCACTTGTAGCTTTCTCACATACACAATGGGGGAATACACACAAAGATGGAGGCTGAAAACAGTTTTCCTCTTCTTAGTTGTGAAAGCCAAAAGAACTCTCTCTAAGTACAAAAGGAATAGATGAACCCTATATGTGGGTCTCAAACCAAACTCAGCTAACCTAGGTGGCATACTAACTGAGCCACTAACTAGAGTACATAAAGATAGCTGTCATCCAACTATTATTCATGGGCAGTGTACCAACCACATCTGCAGCTAACAAGTCGGTGACATAAATGCACAATGGTCACCCTGGCATATCACAAGGAGCTCGATATCTCAACACTCCCCCTCAAGCTCAATCCCAATTCATGCACACCAATAAAGTCTCTGAACTTGCACATCTTCTCTACACCCAATTCCTTCGTGAATATGTCAACTACCTGATCCTCTATGCTGACATAAGCTAGATCAATAAAACCTACTAGAACCTTCTCCTGCACATAGTGATAAACAATAAATGACAACTGGCCCATCTGTAGACTGATGCATATCATAAAGTAGCTTACGCCACCAAGCTACCTCACATGTAGCCATTACTGCATCCCTGTACTCAGCCTCTGTGCTCGACAAGGCTACTGTAGGTTGTTTCTTGCTGCTCCAAGTGATTGCAGCACTCCCAAAAGAGAACACATATCCACTGGTAGATTGTCTATCAGAAATTATACTACTAGCCCAATCACCATCAGTGTATCCATGCAACTGTATCTGAACCCCAGTCTCATAAAATAGTCCATACTGCAATGTGGACTTCACATACCTCAGTATGCGTCTAGCCACATCGAAATGCAGTTTCCTTGGAGCCTGCATAAACTGACTTACCAACCCAATGACATAGCTCAAATGGTAATAGTCATATAAATCAAACTTCCTACTATGCATTTGTACATAGTAGGGTCTTCCAGAAGCTCACTTGCATCTGTAATCAGCTTCACATTCTACTCCAAAGGTACTGAAATAGGCTTACAGCCTATCATCCCATATTTGGACAGCATGTCCAATCCATACTGCCTCTACAAGAGCCATATCCCACTTGTGGATCTAATCACCTCAATGCCCAAGAAGTAACGCAGCTCTCCCAAATCCTTCATCTCAAACTTCTGCTTCAATAGCATTTTCACATGAAGGATATCTTTATCTCTATCACGTGTGATGATCAAATCATCAACATAAATGACAAGTAGCATAATACCTTTCTTTGTTTTTTTCACATAAAGTGAGAAATCTACTGTGGAAATCTAAAAGCCAATAGTGACAAGATACTATCCTATCTTGCCAGACCATGCTCTGGGTGCTTGTTTCAAGCCATACAAGGCTTTCTTCAACCTGCAAACAAACTCAGGATGAACATCATGCACATAACCTGGTGGTTGCTCCATATAGACCTCTTCTTGCAAATCACCATGCAAGAAGGCATTCTTTACATCCATCTGATATAAAGACCATCCCTTTGATGCAGCCATAGCAATGACTGCTCTTACGGTTGCCATCCTTGCAACCAGACTGAATGTTTCTTCATAATCAATGCCATATGTCTGTGCATACCCCTTGACAACTAATCTTGCCTTGTATTTGCTCACAGAACCATCTACATTGTGCTTCACCTTATAGACCCACTTGTAGCCAATTGAATTCTTGTCTTTATGCAAAGGCACCAATTCCCATGTAGCATTTGCTTCCAAGGCATCCATTTCTTCATCCATGGCTTTCTCCCATTTTTCTTTTCCCATGGCTTGCTCAAAAGAAGTGGGTTCTGGTTCATGTATCACTTTGACCATATAGGCATAGTGAATGGTTGTAAATCCATCATATTTCAGCCTATCCATAGGATACTTAACTCTGGTAGACCTACACAAAATAGGCTCACTACTAGGTGCTCTGAAAACATCCCTTGTCTTCCTTACTCTAGGTGTAACAACAGAAGGAATACCCAACTCATCATCAAGGCGTTGTTCTAAGCCACTGGATTCATTATCCACATAAGAGTGACCTGCATTCACGTCAACCATGGGCTGATCTACTTTCTCTTTTCCCTTTTGTGATAATTGCATACCACTATCTGCATTGCTTTGAGGAGATTCTCCTAATCTCAATCTGCCTGTCCATGGCAAAGTATGTGAACCACTGCTAGAGGACACTACAGATCCAATAATATTTTGTGATTGTTGTTGTGAATTTTGTGCAGCATTACGATTTTGTGCATCTACATCATCAATCACATTTACTGGTTTATACGAGTTGACTACAAAAGCTGCATCTATTGGAGGCTGTCACTATTTTGTCACATTTATCGATGACTTCAGCAGAAAACTGTGGGTGTATTTTATGAAAAAGAAAAGTGAAGTGTTTGGGCACTTCAAAGCTTTCAAAGCTATGGTTGAAAAAGAAACAGGCCTGCAAATAAAATGCCTAAGGTCAGATGGAGGGGGAGAGTACCTCTCAAATGAGTTTGCAAGGTTCTTGCAGGAGCATGGTATAAAGCAGCAATATTCATGCAGTCATACCCCACAGCAAAATGGAATTGCAGAAAGAAAAAACAGGCATATTGGAGAGGTATCTCGGGCTATGCTAAATGAAAAAGATCTACCAGATTATTATTGGGCTGAAGCAGTTGCTACAGCAGTCTATATAATGAACAGGACTCCCACTGCAGCAATACATGGCATGACGCCAGAGGAGATGTATACTGGTAGGAAACCAGATATTTCTCATTTGAAGATTTTTGGTTGCATTGCTTATGTCCATGTGCCAGATGAGTTGAGGTCCAAGTTGGATCCAAAAGCTGAGAAGTGCGTCTTTATTGGTTATTCTCTGCAGCAGAAAGGGTATAGATGCTATAACCCTTCTACACGTAAGTTCACAGTGAGCAGAGATGTTGTTTTTGATGAGATGAGCAGCTAGTATAAACCAGTAAATGTGATGATTGATGTAGATGCACAAAATGGTAATGCTGCACAGAATGCACAGCAGCAATCACAAAATATCAGTGGACCTAGAGTGTCCTCTACCAGTGGTTCACATACTTCACCATGGACAGGCAGATTGAGATCAGGAGAATCCCCTCAAAGCAATGCAGATAGTGGTACGCAGGTATCACGAAAAGGAAAAGAGAAGGTAGATCAGCCCATGTTTGATGTGAATGCAGGTCACTCTTATGTGGATGGTGAATCCAGTGGCTCAGAACAGAGCATTGATGATGAGTTGGGTATTCCTTCTGTTGTTACACCTGGAGTGAGGAAGACCAGGGATGTTTTGAGAGCACCTGGAAGTGAGCCTATTTTGTGCAGGTCTACCAGGGTTAGGTATCCTGTGGATAGGCTGAAATATGATGGATTTACAGCCATTCACTATGCCTATATGGTCAAAGTGATACAGGAACCAGAACCCACTTCTTTTGAGCAAGCCATGGGAAATGAAAAATGGGAGAAAGCCATGGATGACGAAATGGATGCCTTGGATGCTAATGCTACATGGGAATTGGTGCCTTTGCCTAAAGGCAAGAATGCAATTGGTTGTAAGTGGGTTTATAAGATCAAGCATAATGCAGATGGTTCTGTGAATAGATACAAGGCAAGATTAGTTGTCAAGGGGTATGCACAGACATATGGCATTGATTATGAAGAAACTTTCAGCCCGGTTGCAAGGATGGCAACCGTAAGAGCAGCCATTGCTATGGCTGCATCAAAGGGATGGTTTTTACATCAGATGGATGTAAAGAATGCCTTCTTGCATGGTGATTTGCAAGAAGAGGTCTTTATGGAGCAGCCAGCAGGTTATGTTCATGCTACTCATCCTGAGTTTGTTTGCAGGTTGAAGAAAGCCTTGTATGGCTTGAAGCAAGCACCTAGAGCATGGTCTGACAAGATAGGATAGTATCTTGTCACTATTGGCTTTCAGATTTCCAAGGCAGATTTCTCACTCTATGTGAGAAAAACAGAAAAAGGGACTATGCTGCTGGTCATTTATGTTGATGATTTGATCATCACAGGTGATAGTGATGAAGATATCCTTCATGTGAAAATGCTATTGAGGCAGAAGTTTGAGATGAAGGATTTGGGAGAGCTGCGTTATTTCTTGGGCATTGAGGTGATTAGATCACCAAGTGGGATACAGAGGCAGTATGGATTGGACATGCTGTCCAAATATGGGATGACAGGCTGTAAGCCTATTTCAGTTCCTTTGGAGCAGAATGTGAAGCTGAGCACAGATGCAGGTGAGCTTCTGGAAGACCCTACTATGTACAGACGCATAGTAGGAAGTTTGATTTACATGACTATTACCAGGCCAGATTTGAGCTATGCTGTTGGGTTGGTAAGTCAGTTTATGCAGGCTCCAAGGAAACCACATTTGGATGCGGCTAGACACATACTCAGGTATGTGAAGTCCACATTGCAGTATGGACTATTTTATGAGGCTGGGGTTCAGATACAGTTGCATGGATACACTGATGCTGATTGGGCTGGTAGTATTTCTGATAGACGATCTACCAGTGGATATGTGTTCTCTTTTGGAAGTGCTGCAGTCACTTGGAGCAGCAAGAAACAGCCTACAGTTGCCTTGTCCAGCACAGAGGCTGAGTACAGGGGTGCAGCAATGGCTGCATGTGAGGTAGCTTGGTTGCATAAGCTACTCTATGATATGCATCAGTCTACAGATGGGCCGGTTGTCATTTATTGTGACAACATGAGCAGTATACACTTGGCAAAGAACCCAGTCTTTCATGCCAGAACAAAGCACATTGAGGTGCATTATCACTATGTGCGGGAGAAGGTTTTACTAGGTCTTATTGATCTAGTTTATGTCAACACAGAGGATCAGGTAGCTGACATATTCACGAAAGCATTGGGCACAGAGAAGCTGCGCAAGTTCAGAGACCTGCTTGGTGTGCAGGATTTGGGATTGAGCTCGAGGGGGAGTGTTGAGATATCGAGCTCCACTCGAGATATGCCAGGGTGACCATTGTGTACTTATGTCACCGACTTGTTAGCTGGAGATGCGGTTGGTACACCGCCCACCACGAATAATAGCTGGATGATAGCTATCCTTATCTCAGTTAGTATGCCACCTTAGTTAGTTGAGTTTGGTTTGAGACCCACATATAGGGTTCTTCTATTTCTTTGTACTAGAGTTCTTTTGGCTTACACAACTAAGAAGAGGAAAACTGTTTTTCAGCCTCCACCTTCGTGTGTATTCCCCCATTGTGCATGTGAGAAAGCCTCAAGTGAGACTCCTTCCCTCTCTCCCACAATCTTCACATCGGAGGCGTCTTCTCTGCTCCAACGACGAGCAACAGCAGTGCCTAAGCTTCTCCAATCTAAGGCTGAAGCATCTACAACAACCATCAACATTGCGGGTTCCTAGCAATAGCTGGCTCTCATGCAAACTCTTGGCTCATAGGCGGACTCTAATACTAGTGCTTCTCACCAGTTCCCTAGCTTCAACACTCACAACCAGCCTACGGCTATCTCCAACATCGACAAGCATCCAAACGACAGCCACGGCAATAGAAGTTTATCCAGAGAGACAAGGTGCCGCAATCTGGAAAGGCCACAAAGAGGCTTTGCAGAAGGCCGATCACATCGCTTCTGAAGGAGTTCGGGCTTCCAACGAGTCTAATCCCACTGGAGGACGTGATCAAGATCGTCTATGTCCAAGAGACGGGCTACATGTGGATAACCCAAAAGAAGAAAGTGGAGCATCAGTTCCAGCTGATCAACAAGCTGGTGAGCTACGACACTAAGATCAAAGGCTATATCCAGAAGAACAAGATCAAGAAGCTAAAGGGCATGAAAGCAAAGGAGCTGATGTTGTGGCCACCTATTGGCGAGATCAAAGTGGACGAACCTGCCACTGGCAAGATCCACTTCAAGATTCTTGCAGGAATCACCACGACTTGCACTGGCTCCCATCGACCACTGAGTGTTACCGTCTGCATCGCCTTCATCCCACAGAAGCTTCAAAGATTCTTCTCTATTTTCTCCCTAAGGTGAGACCTTAGGACACGTGGCCACTGTTGCCAAAGACAAGTGGCAAGATAGAAACTCACCCGAGTAAGGTTAGTTAACCTTGGGTTTGGGAGTGGTTAATCATTTACCACGTGGTAGAAGTTGGTCAAACTAATTGTGGTTAAGTTAAACCATGGTTAAGGCTTAAGGTTAGGTTAATGCCACATCATCATGCCACTTAAGCACACAGTAACCCTTGCTAAGCACAGTATGGAATTTTGCACGTGAACCCTTGTGCCACATCATCAAAGGCCCTCTTCTTCACAGAAACTTCGACAAGCCGTAACTTCCAATCTAGGAAGAATTTGGACACGCTCCAAAAAGGAAAAGATCATCTTTTCAAGCTCTATGCGCCTGTCAAGTCAGAATCATTGTATGCAATTAGACACTGCCAATATTGAGAGAAATCAATTGGTAAGACCTTTGTAACAAATGCTAAAGCAACGCATGAACGCAAACAGCATGCCGAAAGCACAAGTGCATGAGATGACCATAGCATAAAGCATGGCATCCACACATAAAGCATCAATGCACATGGAAGAACAAAGCATCATGCACGAAGCTACACAAGGAAGAAGATTGCAGATTGAAGGACCAGCAGGTCAACTACCCCTCAACTACATAGCATCGTCATCAAGCCATGAGCCAAATGGTGACATCAATGGAATGTATTGAGAAACAAAAACCCTTGCCAACCTTGCTTATATTTTGTAAATCAAGCCTGCTACCTAAGAGTAGCTATGAAAGCACCCAGGGGAGGTATTGACATGTAAAAGCCACACTTAACCACCTTAAGTAGCAATGCATGCACTAAGGGGAGGTGATGGAATGTAACTCACATCTGACCACCTTGCAGTAGCCAAAGAATCATGGCACCAAGGGGAGGTGTTGAGATATGGTGCCATGAGCACATAGATTAAAGGGCTAAGGTATGGTATAGGAAAGAATTAAAGTAGCCACCCTGGGATGTGGAATACATGATGTGGAGATGTGGATTGAGGATATCCACAAGGAGACATGTGGATGAGAGGATCCCACAAGTGTTGACTATTCTAAAGGCTCTCTCTATATAAGAAGCCTATCATGTATTGTTGAGAACACACATTGCAAGAGATATAGATTTGCTATCTCTCTCTCATGTCTTATTTAGTTTGCTTTGAGCATCCTTAGTTCTTCTATTGATCTTGTGTGCACTAGGCTTAGTGGCGATCATATATTAGATCTTTCACAGCATGGTCTTTGAGAACTTGCTTTAATGTTGCGGTTGCATTTATAGTGCTTCCATGGCATTTAAGCTTGTAGGTATTTCCATGAATTGTATGAACCACTTTTTCTTTCACCTCTACCTAGATGGTCCAGTATGTGCCATGTGATAGTCCAGTTAACCATTGATATCCTCGATTGCAAATGGGTCTCCCATTAACCATGGGATTCAATCTAGGTTTACAGTGTCTTGTGCTCAACAAATCTTGATTAGTGCCTTGATGAAGAAAGCATGAAAATCTTGAAGAAGATAGTTACGTCTATTAGGCACTGTCTTACTCCAAATACCAAGGCATATGGCTGCATAATCATCTTTCCCAACTTTTCTAATGCAAAGTCTCTTGCAACAAGCTCACATAAACATCCTTTCCATATTCTCCTTGGATAACATTACATGTCTCTTTGATTCTGGAATTGATGCCATGATTCTTCGCCTCTTCACACTCACATACTTTCTTTTTGTAAATAGTGTCTTGCGTTTTCCAGTTGTAAGCCCATCGAACCTCGAATCCATTTCCCTTGAATCTTCATCTCTATTATCAAATGTTGTGTGGGCTTGAGAATTATTTGATACCATATAATATCTTGGAAATGGCAATCTGGTAGACATGTTCATTGATGTCAATTTGTTGCCAATGCCTCTTGAATTTTGTGGTTGAACTCTTTCTCCTTCATAACTCAAGATTCTCCCATCTATATTCTCTGGCATGCTAGCAACAATATTATGAACATGACAAGTCTCAGATTCTCTGCCCCTTTTGCCCTGCATTCGAGTGGTAACATCATGATCATTGTCACTGATATCATTAATTCCTGTTATTGCATCACTTATCCCATCAATCTTTGCATGTATTTTTCTTTATGGTCCCATCTTATTATTCTCAACACAAGACAAGTCTTCTATATCAGTAAGCATGTTTGAGTCACTTGCAACACAAGACAAGTCTTCTATACCAGTGAGCCTATTCGAGTCACTTGCAACGTAGGACAAGTCTTCTATACCAGTGAGCTTGTTCGAGTCACTTGCAACAGTCTTCTATACTAGTGAGCCTATTCGAGTCACTTGCAACACAAGACAAGTCTTCTATAACAGTGAGTATATTTGAGTCACTTCCATACAAGAAACCTTTTCTACATCAACATCTGTTACTATAATGCCCTCAATACCTGTGAGCATGCCACTATGGTACTACTGATCACATCCTTAACCACTTCTATGCCAAGAACCAAGATTCTTCATCTCAAATTCAGCCTGCAATTGAGATTTCACTTGAGCTATGAGCTGCTCATTACTTCCACTAATGATGAGATCATACACATATAAAATGATAAGCACTTTGTCACTCCCCTTGACTAGTGCAAATAAAGAAGTGTTTGATGGGCATGCATAGAGTCCCAACTGTTGTAAATAACCTGTAATGCAACCATGCCAAGCTCGTGGTGCTTGCTTCAACCCATAGATAGCCTTCTACAATCTGCATATCTTATTAGGATATCTTTCATCTGCATATCCTAGTGGTTGCTGCATATACACCTCTTCTATCATATCACCATTCAAGAATGCATTCTTTACATCCATTTTATGCATTTTCCACTTATTTGCTATAGCTAAAGCAACCATCATGTGAATGGTAGCCATCTTGGCAACTGGGCTGAATGTCTCATCATAATCTATGCCATATCGTTGTGCATATCCTTTTGCTACAAGTCGAGCCTTATACCTACTAATACTATCATCAGAGTTATGCTTAATTTTGTAGACCCACTTACATCCAATCACATTCTTTCCCTCAAGCAAATCTACAAGTGACCATGTACCTTGTTGCACTAAAGCATTCATCTCTTCATCCATGGCTTGTATCCATTGTTGCTATCCTATTGCATCTTCAAACTTTTCTTGAGCCTCTTGAAGTTGCACAACATTTGTCATGTAGTCATGATGTACTACTATAAATCCATCATAAATCAGCCTTTGGACATGATATTTCACTTGAGTAGATCTACGAGGTAGAACACTCTGTATTGAACCTCCATCATGAGGTTGAATGCCAAGCTACTGCTCTAAATCTATAGCTCCTGATGTTACATTTGAAAGATGAAAGTCATCATCAACTGGCTGAATATTAGTGCTTCCTTGAACATGAGAATTTGGGCTATTTGGGGCTGATCTTGAGCCTGTAAATTTAGATGTTTGAGGCTGATTTGCTGCTGTAATATCAGTCATACTCCTCACATTTCTAGTCATGCCAGAACCTACTCTTAGTCTCCCAGACCATGGACTACTTGTCCTAGTGGTAGTAACACCACTTTGTGAACTAGATGCAGCTCCAACTTGTGCATGTCCTTGCACTTCACTTCCAACCACATCTGTGAAAGTATCATGCAAAGTAGCAACCGGAGTATACCAACTACTGAGCTCATCAAATATCACATCTCTACTGATGCGTAACTCACGTGTGACTAGATTGTAACACCTATAGCCTTTTGCTTCTGAAGCATAACCAATAAAGACACACTTTTTTGCTTTAGGATCCAACTTCCTTCTCTTCTCATCTGGCACATGAACATAACAAAACGCAGCCAAACACTTTAAAGTGAGACACATTTGGCTTTATTCCTGTATACATCTCCTCTGGTGTCTTGCTATGCACTGCTGCGGTAGGCATCCTATTCATAATGTAGATTGCACATCACACTGCCTTTGCCCAAAAATGTCTTGGCATATGCTTCTCATTCAAGAGTGCTCTTGCAACCTCTACAATGCTGCGATTTTTCCTCTGTGCTAATCCCTACAAAAAACCCTGGGGTAGGTGGAGGTGGTGTGGCCCCCCTTCCTAGGGCATTAACCAAGATGCACATTGCCTCATAAGTTAACATTATTTGAGTGGTTGGCGGTGGTGTTGCTATGGGCCTGCCGGGACGCAGGGCTGGCCTTAAGCTTGGGCAGGCGATGGTAGTCACGTAGTTGCTAGTACTGGCATTGGAACGAATGTGCCAAGGCTTGCATTCATTGGTGCAATAGGTATGGATGAGAAGGGATGTACTCTCGGGCGAGGTGGGTCCTAGGGAATGGGGACGTTAGTTCCTGCAATGGGCAATAAGGTGGAAATTATGGGGCCCCATAGTTGATGAAGGTTGGTGGCACCTGGACTATTGGGAGTTCATAAGCCGCTCCACCTTGGAAGTTCCTAAGTATCCCCTCAGCCGGAGTCTTGCCTTCATAATTCCCTCATCCATGGATCTTCATCATCCATGTGTTCCCATTGCGAAGGTCTCGCATAGGCGGAGGGTCTGTGAAGGTGATTGTCGTCTCAGTCTGTGGTTTGGGAGTTGGATGTTGCTGACGTTCCCTCCCTGCAGACATGCCAATGAAGGGGTTCTCCATGTTTGCTGACTCTGTTTGGCCTAAATGCCCGAACATGTTAGAGAATGTACCTCTCAACCTGGATGCAACCAAAGGTGTAGGCGAGTTGGGAGAGGCTACACTAGTGAATGGGGCTTCAGATGCCCTTGGACCCAAGGGGTCTTGCATTACTTCGTCCAAGCTCTCCATCTCGTCGGAGCTAGATAGAGTTTCCAGTCGAGGGCCTACTAACGAGTGGAGGCTAGGGATTGAGCTTCCGGATCCCCAGCTAGGGCGAAGGGTGGGTTGAGCGTAGCTCGAAGCACTATCTTCTGGCATGAGATTCTTGGACAAAATTCTTCCGAACCTCAAGTGCATGTGGGAGGTCTCTAGCTAGGTACACTCAGCTGAACTGAGGTTCTAAATTTTTTCAAATTCTTTGGCTACCTTAGAGGTATCACGATGGTTGTGGGGATAGCTTTATGGCGACGGTCATAGGGATAGGGTATCGCATTAGACGGTAGGATATTGGTATAGCGACGGGCAGTGGAGTGAGTGTATCATGACGATCGGTGGAGTAGGCGTATCGCAACAATCAGCTAGATAAATATTGCCATGTGTTCGGTGGGATAGGACGCAAGTGATATCCCTATGACAGTAGGGATGAGGTTAAGACAACAGGTGACGAGATAAGGGGTCAGCAAAATATGAATATCATGCCGATCGGTGGTATAGTTATAGCAATGGGCATGGGGATCGAAGCAGCAATGATTGGCGGAATAAAAATAGCGACAGGTGGCATGAAAGACATAGCACAACGATCAGTAGGATACGGATATGACCACGAGCATGGGGCTGGGCTCACCGCACCAATGGCAGGATAGCACGATAGCAACAGTCGGTGGAATAGCTCTAAAGCCATGAGTCAACAGCTGTCAGGTCGGCGGGATAGTAACTCTGACACGCATTTAATTAGGGAGGTGGATTAGGCCATGGTCAGAGGTTTGGTCGATGGGATACGGCTATAGCACCGGGTCAATGTGGTTTGACCGACGAGATACGGCTAACGCACCGGTCAGTGGGATAGCTCTATGGTGCCGACTCGGTGGGATAGTGAAACACAGTGTCACCAACTGATTGTTGTGGATTTTTGGAAGATTTTGAGTTTCTATTCTGGTTTTGTTATGCTAGGGGGGTGCTACACTACCTAGTTCACCTACACAATGAAAAAAACTTGAAGAAAAAACACTTTTTGCAACCCAAAATGTAAAATTTCATGAAGGGTGAGTTCTAGAACACAAAACAACTTTGAAATTCAGAAAGAATCATCATTTTTGTTATTTTTTGATGTGTTTTGACCTCACACACTCCTTAGCAATGTCACAAACTAAGTTCTTATCAACTCAAAACACTAAAAAGCATACAAAACAAGCTTCAAATGCTCCCAAATGACTTTCCAACAAGAAATGACAGCTTTCCTACTTTTCTGTCCACAGCTCTCACTTCTTCACTCTTTCTTCTCCTACAACTCCACTAAAAAAGCTCCAAGTTAAGCTTGAAGCCTTGTGAAATGGGTAGATAATGAAGGAACACAAGTGCAATGCAAAAGCATACCTTTTATCCTCGGCAACGGTGCCAAAAATGTATGGGTCTTGGCGGTGACTCATGTGTCGTGGGGATGTTGAAGAGATGCCAATGGAGCTTCCACTCCAAGCTACTCCTTGTGAAAGAAATGCAAGGCACAAGCCATCTGCAAGTGTCACTCAAGCGGCCTCCGGATTGTTGCAATGTGTGTCCACGCGAGAAAGAGGGAAGGGGGAGAGGGGAGAAAAGAGGGGCGAAGGGAGGGAGAATGAGAAGGGAAGAGGAGAGTGAAGGGGGATGGAGTGGCAAACACAAGGGAACTACAATGGAAACAAGAGAACACCCAAAACACTCTCTTGGAAGAGAAGAGGGAGCTTGTATTCAAACTTGTGCAAACAATAATGAAGACCAAAGTCAACACTTTGGCCTTTTATACAAGTCACCTTTTGAACGGAGGGCCAACCCTTTTCCTTTTAGCACTCTCCTTCTCTTTACAACCACAGGCTCTTGGGCCAGTAGGGTGCCAAGGTATATTGCTATTCTTTCCATCTCTCCCTACTAGCGAAAATAGCACTTGTGTTAACCATATTAGAGCGCTTGGGACAAACATGGTATTAGGAGGTGGTCCTAACCGGTTCCCAAATAGCGCTTGTATTAGCCTCGTGCCTTCAAGGCTTAGACGATTTGGGGCTTAAACTCCTTGAGCGCCCTCAAGCCTTAGAATATTTGTGGTTCAAACCCCATGCATAAGGCTCAAGCCTAGAGTGGCGAGGCTTAACTTCCACGAGACACTTAACAGCAGCTTGCAGTTGGAACATACAACCTGTGCACATTACTTGGACGCTTTTGCCTCGGGATATTTGGGGATCAAACTCCCTAAGTTTGAGTTGTACTCCTTTCATGGCTATTTCCATTGACATGGCTATTTTTGTTGATGTAGATCTGAAATGTGCACGTTGCCTGTAGTCTTTGGCCTCGAGGTGTTAGCTGGAAGCTACAATCTGTGCACGTTGCCTGCAATCTTTGGATTTGGGATATTTGGGGATCAAACTCCCTGAGTTTGAGTTGTACTCCTTCCATGTGCACATTGCTTGTAATCATTGGCCTTTGGGTATTTGGGGGTCAAACTCCCTGAGCTTGTCCGTTGAAGTAGATCATGCAATGTGATCACCTCTAATCATAGATTACCTTGCATTTGGCAACTGTACTCTGTGGATGTTAACAATTTGTATGGCCACATCCACACTCTCAAGAGATTCCTCCTCACTCTATGCACTTGCACTGTGGCCACTGTGCGGGGGGGCTCGTGTCACATGCTTTGTCATGAATGCTCACGACTAGCAACTTGGATGCCTACGACTACCACCACTGCAACCATGAAGAGTTGTTCAATACAAGTGATAATACAATCCTCGTACTCAACTTGCTTACAGGTGATAATAGGAGACCTCCATCGGCATGTTGACACCAACTATTGAATAGGGTAGTTCCTCCATGTCCATGTATACTAACACTCGTTGTTTCTCTAGGCCCAACCCTTCGTCATCTCATTTTTCCTTCAGAAGATCATCACACTCACACAACTCTTCTAACCAATCCTCCAATTTGTCTCAACCCAATCGTAACTTTCATGTCAAAAAATTATCGCCAAAAGACATGACATGGGGAAGCACACTTGTCTCTGACTCAGGAAGTGGTTCCTGTAGTCCTAACGAAGATGATATAATCAATGTACTGAAGACTCTTACCTTGCCTTTTGTGCAGTTGGCTGAGTATACGGTTCAATATCTTCAATCCTTTTTTATGTCTCTTGTGAGTCCTTGATGTCTCGTCTCTCTAATCCAAGGAAGAATATTTACTAGAGCTCCATTTCTCCAAATTATGTACATTAGAGCCCCATTCCTCCATAAAAATTAGATACGTCCTTCCCACTATGCACACTAGTCATATGTCTCGAGTACACTATACATGGTGGTCCTTCTAACCCATATTCCCATGCAATGGTGATCCTAATAGACAAAACTCTAGCAGGCATTGATGGTGTGCAAGGGTCATCAAATATTACCCTCTCCATAATACACCTAGTGTCACATCCCATCTCCATCCCAATAAAAATTTTAAGGGGATGGAAGAAATGGAACAAGTAAGGTGTGAATGCTCTTCCTTCGAGAGGAAAATGAAATAAATCAAGTGAACAATTCCAAATTCTTCCAAATACCCCCCATGCTTTTCTTGCCTCCATGTAGAGCCGTTAAAGTGTGTAAAACTGTATGTACACCCATTGATCACAAGGATCCCCAAGGTTATAGTGTGTGTGTGTGTGTGTATGTGTGTGCGTGTGTATTTATTTATTTCTATATATACAGGCAAATATAACTCTCTAAAAATTACAAATTACTTCTAATGATACTTATATATGGTAGGTTAATTATATATACTTATTATAAAGATATATCTTTAAATATGCATGCATGTGTGTGTATGTGCATATATGACTTCTAGCCCAACCAATAATCTCATAAGAGATTACCACATGACCACACTAAAATTGAAAAATAAATCAAAGCCTAAACGGTTGAGAACAAATGTTACACTTATTAGTTAGAAATATTAGGAACTCTCATCGTTAAAAGTAAGTAGTCTATGCTAATTCCTATTACCAATTTGAAATGAAACCTGCTGGCTTTGGCAGTGGGCACATCAATTAAGACCGCATAATAGTACTCACAACTCATCATCCCAGGTACTTATAGGCTAAGTTTTTAAAGGGGAAGCCTAATATACTAAGAGAAAGAAAGCGTATCCTCTACTTTTTTTTGGGATACAAATCAACAATCCTAAGGGAAGACTTGAGATATCATCAAGACTTGTCTTTTCTGTCTCGACTGTGTGGTCTACTGCATGCAAGCTCTTGCATTTTCAAAACAGCCTGTTCTTCCTTCTTTTTTGTTTTCCTTGTTGTATCTCTTGTTTCCGAGTTGCATGGACAGTAAATAGATCGCCTACATTCTCCTCAGTTACAGCATGCAACCCATCACCATTACCGCTGGAAAATGACATGCAGATGTTGGTCGATGATTGCGAAACGCTCAATACACAATTGGGATGGTTTGAAGTCTCTTTGGGAACTGCGAATAACTCAGAGCCATTCTCACGTCGGAAACTCATTCAAATAGCGCTGGTTTGGAACTCTTGATAAATCAGGTTTGGGTTCCGAAGAATTTTCCTTGTAGTTGTCTTCAATCATGCATTTGAATTTTGAATCAATGGAGCTGCTTGTAATAAAATTATGTAAGGTTAATTGCAAGAGGCGAACGACTGCTAATAGAAAATTAGGATTCCTAGAGTGATGCATGCATTTGGACAAGACGCTCACGTGTCCATGCCTTTTGGGGCTTCTACACTACTCTAGAGACAGTCGGCTTGCCAAGGAAAGGCATGGCTATCGGTGAACGAGGAGGACCAAGTCATTTGCCTTTGCCAAGGAAAGGATGGCTTATGATGGGAGGAGAAAAGCGGAAGGAATGCATATGGCCATCAAATGTCCAAAACGGGAGTCATTGGGTTGCTTGTAAAATGACGATTCTATGCATCGTCCGTCCATGGGATTTTCTAGCTAATCACTATGTCATGAGCCGAGCAGGTGGTTTCTAAAGATGGATCAGTAGGCTCCGGAGAATCTATGGATATTAGTAGTGGGGAGTTTGACTAAGGTCTCTGTTCTCATGGTACTTCTTAATTCTTCTCAGAGCTTTCATCAAAATATACATTCTCTCCTCTGTATACGTGACTGGCACAATCATTTCGTTTGTAGCGACGAAAATCTCCATCCTCTTTCACACCTTGTAGTTCTTGGTTCAGCCACTTGGATTTCCGTTGGTCCATGGTCTTTCTTGTTTTCTTGTCTTTCTTTTCTACCTCCTAGTTCGGCTGCCTTGCTTTACCTCTATTGCTTCACAATTCTTTACAAGGTTCTCATTGAGAAGCTCAACCATCAAGGATACATTTAACGAAAGATACTTTACTTGAAATATGCCATGCAAATGTGATGCAACCCATGTTATTTATTTGCATCTTATTGAAGAGGGAGGACGCACCAATGAACTTGTTTAAAGATGTTGGTTTTTTAAAATTTGCTTTTGAAACCAGAAGTAATGTTTTCTTTATTTGTATTTGCATTTAGTTAAAGAGGGATGGCACAACAATGAAGACCTTTTTTCACAATGCACAAGGAGCTTGAAGTGCAAGTAGTTATTGGCATATGTCCACATTTTACAATAGATCATTTAAAAAATGAGAGCATATGTAGTTGCAAAATGAAAATCATCTTAATTCAAATGCTTCCAAAGATAGCACATTAGTTTTTCTTTAATACATTGCTATTTTAAAAGCACTTGGTCAATGAAGATGAGATTTCACTTTAAGATACAATAATTTAAAAAGCACATTATAAATTAACTAAGTTATTGAAGGTACTTAAATATTCCTCACAAGAATAACAATGACATCTTTCAAGTAGTTCAAATGTTGGGGCGCAACTTGGAAAAAGTTTTTGCAACACCAATTTGGAGCTTGCACATCAATAAAAAAATATGGTTGCTGTGAATGATGAAAGTGGACCTAATGGAGTAAATGTGCTCGCAAGCATGAATCCTGTAAATCCAAATGCTTTGTCAGTACTATCAATAGGTGAATTATCAGAGTTTGTATCACATCGCTTCACTTTTGAAGGGAAGGCCTTGGCAAAGTAGTGAACCTTCAAAGAAAAAGATGTTTTGTATCCTGTATACATGCGTATTGACCTAATTGATTATGCATGCTCAGAGAGAATCACACTACATGTCCCACACACATATGTTTTGGATTTCCAAGCTATAGAGGGCCCAACCATTAGCAAGCGAGGTTCCAATGAGGGAGGTACATCTTCTTTTTCTTTGCGTGTTGACATAATAACAACAATTCTGAAAAGCGAACCATTTGATGGTGTCATTTCCTTTGTTCTGGATAACATCATATGACGTTATGCACCTTGGGCAGCCAATCAAATGGAAAACTTGAGAGCGCCATTCACATCAATTATTGACACATTAGTCTTTGTCATTGTCAAAGTGGACCTTGATGGACCACCGACCTATCAAATCATTGTCATAGATGGTCCAAACTCGAGGATTGCGCAACATTGACAATCAAATACCTAAAGCCTCAGCACATTTCTTCGAAACGTTTAAATTTTAGACAGAAACTTGCCCATTTGGTTGAGGAGTTTGTTGATGAAGGCATCGGAATGTACATCATAAAAAATACTTCATATATGAGCGCAAGGCATTCACTGGGAGTATTTGATTTCACCATCTTGGGGAGCAGTACCTGAAGGAAATCTTTGAGCCACATTGCATGACGCATTCACACGCCAAGTCTCTCAATTAGGCTATGGGAAGAAGGCACATTATGCCTACCTATTGATGGACTTCTTCACTCTAACCACCCAATAATATAACAATCTTCTATCCTTTCCTTGTAGGTACATGGCATCCTATGACAAAATATGAAGAGGGGAGAGGAGAAGAGTGGAGATGAGGAGAGAGGGCACAGCTAGAGAGCACACAACAAATGACTAACTGTACACTAGAATTAGTTGAAAAAATAGAATATATACAAACCCTTTTAGAGTTAGGGTTAGGGGAGCTAACCCTTTCCTTTATAGCACTCTATAAGGTTAGTGCTATGCACATATGATCACGTGATGGTGCTATGCACACATGATCACATGATGTTGAGCGTGAACTCTCAACACCTTCCCTCAAGATCAACATCATGAAGTAGGCCTTCCCTCAAGATGATGATTCTGGGGAATCGAAGAAGGACTGAGCATTACATTCCATCACACCCCTTTAATGGGAATGTCCTTCCTCTGCATCAAACCAAGAGCTAGTCGGTGTTTCTCGAATAGCTCTTTACCGAGTGGTTTGGTAAAGATGTCTGCAACATTTTCTTTGCTATCACAATGCTGCAGTGTGATGTCACCAAGTAACACTCTTTCTCTGATGAAGTGCTCTCTGACATCAATGTGCTTTGTTCTGGAGTGATATACTGGATTTTTGGCCAATGCTTGAGCCGATTGATTATCACAGTATATTGTTGTTGGCTTTGACTCATCAAAGTAATCTGTTTCTGACAATAGTCTTCTGAGCCATATAGCCTCACATGCACCTGTAGTGAGTGCTCTATATTCTGCTTCAGTCGAAGACAAAGAAGCAGTTGGCTGTTTGTTTGACAACCATGATATAGCACCTTGACTAAGGAAAAATGCATATCCCTATGTCGATCTCCTGGTCTCATGATCTCCAGCATAGTCACTGTCACAGTATCCATGCAACCGTGGATGACTTCCTCTGTATTCTATCCCAAATTGTCTTGTACCTCTGATGTATCTCAAGACTCTTTTGGCTGCATTCCAGTGAGACTGTTTTGGATTTGCCATAAACTGTGCTAGTGAGCTTACTGCATAACAAATATCTGGCCGTGTGATTGTCAGATATATAAGAGATCCAATGAGTTGCCTGTAGTATCTGTCATTGACTGTAGGCTTTTCTGAATCTTTAGTAAGTTTCAAACTCTGTTCCATGGGAGTGGCTGCAATCTTGCAATCGGCCATATGAAACTTCTTCAGGAGACTGTCAACATACTTGAGCTGACTCATGAATGTGCTATCTGAATCTCTCCAGAACTCAATTCCAAGACAATAGTGCATAAGTCCAAGATCTTTCATGTCGAACTCTGCAGATAAGTCTTGTTTTAGCTTTCTGATGAAGCTATCCTTGCTTCCTGTCACAATCAGATCATCTACGTACAAAAGTGCAATAGTAATATCTTCCCCTTGAACTTTGTAGTAGAGAGTATGATCTGCATTGGACTTCATGTATCCCAGATCAGCAAAATACTTGTCAATTCTGCTGTACCAACTTCTGGGGGCTTGCTTTAAGCCGTAGAGACTTTTCTTGAGATGGCAAACCTTGTTCTCTTTTCCTGGTTCAACATAACTGGCTGGTTGTTGCATGTAGACTTCCTCATCTAGATAACCATTGAGAAATGCATTCTTGACATCGAGCTGATACACATTCCATTTACTGAGTGTCGCTAGTGATATCAAGAACTATATGGAATCCATCTTTGCTACTGGAGCATAAGTCTCATCATAATCTTGGCCATATTGTTGTGCAAATCCTTTTGCAACTAATCTGGCTTTGTATCTCTGAATACTGCCATTTGGATTGTACTTCACTTTGTATACCCATTTGTTGGCTATGGCCTTCTTTCCTGGTGGAAGGTCGCATAATTCCCAAGTGTTATTTTTATACAAAGCATCCATTTCTTCATTCATAGCAGTTTGCCATTCTGGCTTATCTACTGCGTCTTCGAAGTACACTGGCTCTTCTGTAGCCATGATGGTAGTCATAAGAGCATAGTTGGTGGTTTCCACCTGAATTGCTTTGCCTTTCTGAGCATATGTCAATCTGGCTGGTGGTCTGCTTTCCCTAGTAGACCGTCTGAGCTGCTGTGGCACTGCTTGGGGTGTTGCTGGCAATTCTTGCTCTTCTTCATCAACCTGTTATGTAGATGACTGTGAAGTCGATGCTTCTATCTCCTGTGTAGGTGAGGTTTTCCATTCTGATTCCTCATCGAAGATTACATCTCTGGAGATAATGACTTTGCGGTTGATGGGATCATACAATTTGTATGCTTTACTTTCTTCACTGTAGCCAACCATGATGCATTTGCGTGACTTCGCATCCAATTTCCTGCGATGATCATCATGTATGTGAGCATATGCTATGCAACCAAATATGCGGAGATGCCCAATGCGTGGCTTGTGTCGAGTGAATGCTTCATAAGGAGTCATACCTTGTATCGGTTCGGTAGGAAGCCGATTAAGCAAGTAGTTAGCTGTAGCTATTGCTTCTGCCCAATACTGATTCGGAAGATGCTTTTCACTAAGCATTGCTCTAGCACTGTGTCTGCTAAAGTCCCATTCTTCCTTTCAGCTATTGCATTTTGCTGAGGAGTATCTGCACATGTGAATTGTCTTCGAATGCCGTGATTTTTGCAAAAGTTCATGAAGGCTGAAGACATGTATTCACCTCCTCTGTCTGATCTCATGACCTTGATTTTTCTGCCTGTTTGGTTTTCTACCATGGCTTTGAATTCTTGAAATCTGGCAAACACTTCAGATTTCTCTTTCAGAAAGTAGACCCAACAATATCTGTTGTAGTCGTCGATGAAGGTCAAGTAATAAAGTGAACCATTGATGCTGCGGGTTTGGGCATAACCCCATACATCTGTATGAATTAAATCAAGAATACCTCGTGCACGAGAGGTACTTCTGACAAAGTTGGTTCGCTTTTGTTTGCCGAAGCAGCATGCTTCACAAACCTTTCCAAGAAACTGTAGCTTCGGAATCCCAATTGCCATATTTTGATTCCTGAGATCTAACAAGTACTTGAAGTTGACATGACCATATCTCTTGTGCCATTTTGCAGATAGTGGCATCTGTTGCATTTGAGCTGACATGGCATGCTTATCTGGTACTGTAGCTAGCATCATGTATAAGCGTCCTTCCTTGACACCTTTTGCTACTAGCTGACCTCTTTTGGATTTGTCTCTGATGGTGCATTCATCACCGTCGAAGATGACTTTGTAGTTGTGTTCCGTCATTTGACCTACTGACAAAAGGTTCTTGCTGAGTTTCGGAACATAGAGCACATCTTTGACTAATCCTTTTGTACCAGTGAAATTGTTCATAGGGATAACACCTGTCCCTTGAACCGGATTCGGTGTATTGTCTGCTGTGTAGATGACATTCTTTTGACCTTCTAATGGTTTCATTTCTGTAAACCATTCCTGATGATTTGTCATATGAGATGATGCACCACTGTCGATGTACCAAGGATCCTGTTCCTCTTGGTCGACTTGATAGCTGAAATCCTCTTTGGGATTGAAATCAGTGTCTAGGTGCATTGTATCAGTCTGATGCAATTCCTCACTTGCAAGAAACATATTGCCATGTTCATTTGCAAAATGACTGTGACTAGAATGTCCACCACGATGATTTCCTCTTCCTCGGGAATTCCCTCTATTACTGCTGGATTGACCGCCTTGGTCATACTGCTTCTTGCGGCAATCTCTTTCATAGTGTCCAAACTTGTGACAATAGTTGCATTGAATGTTTGACACATTGGTGGATGCATTCCCTCGTCCTTGGAATCTTCCTCGATTGGAATGATTTCCTCTTTGCTGATTTTGATGTTGCTGAGGATGCTGCTGATGCTGATGCTGATTCTGACTTTGATTTTGTTGATGATGATGACCACTTTTCTGATATGATCTACCTCTGTTTCTGCCTTTGCCTCTGCTTCTGTCTGAAGCGGTGAATGCCTGATCATTAGAATGACCTTTACGTGCTTGAATGGCTTGAGTCCTGAGTTCTTCACCAAGTAGAACTGACTGAAGTTCTTCCAGTGTTGGAATTTGCCGTTGGATGGCAATACTCTGGACCAGATTCTCATATCCTTCTCCTAGTCCATTCAGGATTACTTGAACCATTTCTGCGAGATTCATAGTCTCTCCTGCTGCTGCAAGTTGATTGTTGTAGTCTTTGATGCGGAGTACATAAGCATGACCGGTTTCACTGCTGTTGCGAAAACTCTGGTTGATCTGGTTTCTCAGGGTGAGAATCCTGGATGTGTTCTTGGACTCGTAGAGAGCTGCGAACATATCCCATGCTTCTTTTGATGTCTTGACTGTGTTGAGCTGTCCTAGCATGACATCTTGCACATTCTGCTTGATCAGGTGATAGGCATACTTGTCTTTCTTATCCCATTCTGCTTGAGCTCGGGCAATGGCAGGATCTGCTACTGATGCGGACTGTTTGTGTAGATGTAGATCCCGTTGCTGGTGCTGTGACAACAGATGGAGTAGAGCTACTGGTGGCTGGATCGGCCAATGGTCTAGGTATGGATCCATCGACATACTCCCATTTGTCCTGAAGCACAAGAATGGTCTCCATTCGGTATTTCCATGTACCGTAATTGGAGTTGTCTAACTTAGCAGATGCCTCCAGATTGAGGTTGCTAGTCGACATGGTGCAAACAATGTACTCAAAAAGTGTCCTTGAAAACTCTGTATGAATCAACTGCAAATACACTGAAGATGCCAAGTGAAATCTCTGTACCGTCGGTGAAGATAGAACTGCTGTATATAAGATCTGATCTGTGTTACAAGGCTTGTGGCAATGATGCCGGGAATAGCCAAGAGGCTTTACAAGGCTGAAAAAATGATGTGCACGATGCCGTGAGATAGCCAAATAGGCTTTACAATGGTGGCATGTGTGTGTGAAATCAAGTGATATCTGCCCACTGAATCAATCTGCAATGCCTCTGAACTCTGAAGTCTGCTCACTGAACTGATGAACGTAAGGTTTCAGGTAATGTAATGATGTGAAATCGGATGTGAGCGTATGGACTGACTCCGAGTAGGTACTAGTCGGGAATTTTGGGCATGGCTTAGATTGGCAACTTGGGGAATTCAAAGCGTCCCCTCTATGGCGATCTAGTCTACTCTGATCTAGATCTAAACCAACCGTCGATCGATGAAAGAGCAGCAAATAATTCCTTTTCCTTTGTTCTTTTTAAGTGCTGGGTCAGATGCGTCGATGTAGAGGCAAATGTGCGTGAAGGAAGTGGTTTTGTCGGCGAAGCTCAAATGTGAGTGTAACTTGCGCCGAAATGTGCGCGTGATGTAACGAGCGCGTAGAGCACGAAAAATCGAGCGACTTTCCTTTTTGGAGCACCCTCAAATTCTTCCTGGATCAAGAGATATGACTTGATCTAGGTGGAGGGGCAAAAAGGAGTACAAATGGTGCTTAATGATGATGTGTCACTGTGAGTCACATGCAGTGATGATGTGGCACTGTGCTTAGCAAGAGGTGTGCCAGTGAAGCTCTGTGTTGAGGTGGCAGGTGTGTGCACATGCAGTGTGTGCACAGTGTGCCTGGCAAGAGACTGTGCCTGCAGAGGTCAGTGCTGACTGGACTGCTGAGGTGGCAGTGCTGAGGTGGCACAGATGATGTCAGCAGGGTGACGTGGCACTGATGACGTGGCCAGATGACGTGGCAGATGACGTGGCAGTGCTGACGTGGCAGATGACGTGGCAGTGCTGACGTGGCAGATGTGTCGTGGCAGATGACGTGGCAGTGCTGACGTGGCAGTGATGACGTGGCAACTGACGTGGCAGTGATGATGTGGCAGCTGATGTGGCAGTGATGATGTGGCAGTGATGACGTGGCCTGGTGACGTGTCACTGATGACGTGTCAGATAAGATGATGTGGCAAATGGATAAGTGCCACATGTCAGTTGATTGACCACACCTCTGTGTGGTGACCCTTGTGATAGGGTGAGTGGATAAGTGCCACGTGTCAAAAGAACGACGATCGGAATCTTTGAGATTCTGACGGAATCTCAAAGATTCCGTCTTCTTCTTCGATGGAGCCCTCTGGAGATCTCCGCTCGTTGGTGGCGCCCGTGTTGCAGTAGATGGTGATGGCTGCTTTGAGGTAGAGCTGCCGTATGTAGAGGCTCACGAGGTAGTAGATAAGCTGCGTCAGAGTCGATGGAGGAGCCGCGTAGGCTTGTAGACAGCGATTCGAGGCGTGAGGCTAGCGGCGGCGGGGCGTGGCGACAGAGGTCGTGGTGACCGCCGAGGTCCCCGCAGACGTGCCCGCCGTGAAGATGGAGCAGCTACAATCGTCGGCGAGCTCCAGCATGGTGTTCTCCATGCTGGTGGTTCCTCACGCACCGGACGGCTCCGTGCCGCTCTACAACAACGTGGACGACACAGTCGCCCGCGCCATGGCGTGGCTTGCCGTAGCGCAAGCTTCAGGGGTGCCGATCGTAAGGTACCGAGCCGCCATAGCTCCCACGATGAGAAGAACACTCCAAGAAACGGCAGCGAGAATACCGTGGAGATTCTTGAGCTTCTGATGAGGAGCTTGGAATGCAGTCCGTCGATCTGGGCATTCGGCCCCTAGTCGCGCTCGTCCCTTGAGGAGTTGAGGAGCTCCACTGAATGGCTAGTCGTTATGCAGTCGTTGGAAGCTGCTGGAACGTAGTTAGAGCTCGATGGAGTATGCTTCTTGAAGGTTTGCAGGCTTCAGTAGTCCTCAAACCTTTCAAGAACTTCTCAAAAAGAAGAACAAGATCTCTCCGTGTCTCTCTCACAATCAAAGTACCTTACAAAACTCAGAAATGTCTCTTTTGAAGCTCTCAAAGATGGAAATCACTCTCAGCAATCTCTCACACTATGAAGAACCACTCAAAGGAGATGAACGGACGGAATTTTCTCTCAACGGAAGTGAAGGGAAGGATCTCACAATCACTCAAGAGAACTCTCAATCTCACAATCTCTCTCACACTCTCAAGAATCTCAATGTCTCAACGGAAGACAAGGGAGCTCTGATACCATGACAAAATATGAAGAGGGGAGAGGAGAAGAGTGGAGATGAGGAGAGAGGGCACAGCTAGAGAGCACACAACAAATGACTAACTGTACACTAGAATTAGTTGAAAAAATAGAATATATACAAACCCTTTTAGGGTTAGGGTTAGGGGAGCTAACCCTTTCCTTTATAGCACTCTATAAGGTTAGTGCTATGCACATATGATCACGTGATGGTGCTATGCACACATGATCACATGATGTTGAGCGTGAACTCTCAACATCCTACACTTCATCAATCTCAACAATCCTCTTGTTGAGCATCATTGTGAGACATGTGGTGGCACTTGAGTGAGCAGAGACCCTATGCAACCATACTGCTATAGTTGCAACGGTATCCATAGTGTTTCTCAAGTGCCTTCTCTAAAAGGTTGTGTTGTCCTGCATGATGCCACCCAAGTTGCTATACAAGTTAGTGGTCCTCATGTAGATGAGGTTCTGGCCTTCATTGTCCATTCCTAGAATTCCACAATCAAAGCATTGTCGCAATATGATCCATTTTGCTTGAGAAGAGGCCCACAAGAGAATTTACTATAAATAGTTCGGGGTTCATGACCTCATTTGTAAAGACCGCCTAGTTGGAAAGTTCTTCTCATGCAGTTAGCCCTTGTGGATACGTCGCCGGTTGCCCATGTTGTTTGCTTTCCTTTGAGTGTTATTGTGGTTGTGTTCTACTGCTCAATTTCTTGCTCTTGTACATATGCTTGCCCTTGTAAATGCAATGTATATCCCAAACCAACCCCATGAGGGTACTTCAATTGTAAATATTCTGATCTATGAAAATCTATGTACAAAGGTTGTGTGATACATTGCGTCCCTATTTGTAGTGTATTCACACATAATATGTTCAAGTTCACATATGCAAGTAGTTTCTATGCCAAAGCATATACATCCAAAAGCCATGTATTGTTAATTTTCAAAAATAACATTGTAAGGACCTATCCCCCCCCTTCTCTCTCTCTCTCTCTCTCTCTCTCTCTCTCTCTCTCTCTCTCTCTCCTATGCAATCATACTATTGTAGTTGCGATGGTATTTCTCAAGTGCCTCCTCCAAAAGGTTATGTTGTCTTGTGTGATGCCACCCAAGTTGCTGTACAAGTTCGTGTCCCCCATGTAGATAAGGTTCTTAGCCATCATTGTCCAATCTTAGAATTCCACAATCAAAGCATTCTCTCCATAATGCTTGGGAAGAAGCCCACAAGAAAGTTCACTATTAATAGTTTGTAGTTTGTGATCCCATTTGCAAATACTGCCTAGTTGGGAGGTTCTTCTCGTGAGCTACTCATTGTGAATAGCTTGCCAGTTGCACATGTTATTTGCTTTCCTTTTAGTATTGTTGTGGTTGTGCTCTACCATTCAATTTCTTGTTCTTATACATATGCTCACCCTTGTAAATGCAACGTACAGTCCAAACCAACCCCATGAGGTTACTTCGATTGTAAACATTCTGATCCATGAAAATGTACGTACAAAAGTTATGTGATACATTGCATCCCTATTTGTCGTGCATTCACACATATTCCCGATCTAAATATTAACAAAATCAATTTCTGTACTTAATGACTTCAAGCTCGCATATGCGTAGTCATGGACTTCACTCGAGAGCCGGGATATGAAGCTATCCTAGGTAGGCCCTTCTTGCGAATGTCCAGACTTGTGACTCTTCATGACATAAGACATAAAATCTTTGTCCTTCTCAATGGATTCCACAATTGACTGACTCGTACAATGTCAAATGGAATAAAGAATTCAGCAATAAAAAACCAAACAAAACCACCTTGCTCTCTTGTTTGATATGTCTCTACCCTACATACACCTACAACATGATGTTTAAGATGCTCCGAAGTAATGCCATTTACAATGAACTTCGAAATGTTACATCAGACAACAATGCACTGTCTACTCTTCAGAATTCCGCTTACTACCCTCCCTTGGTCTTCAGTTGCCTTCAGACATTGCATCAACTTTTCCATCATTCTTTTTTTGTCCTTCTATATGATGGCCACTCGCTTACTGAAGCAATGGAATTGAACAGCTTGAACCATGAACAAAAAAGGGTATTGTTAATAAATGAGTCAGCTAATCCCCCCACAATTATTCCACTCACATCGAAACCGGGGAAAAGACCATACAACATTTGGACAAGAGATGAAGAGTCACATTTAATACATCTTCTACAACAAAATGTGGATTTAACGGCAAAAAGTATTGCTAACCTTTACAAAGAAAACAACCATGGAAGCAACCACACTATCGAGGCAACATGTAATAAAATTAACAAACTAAAAGCTGCAACCTACCACTCTAGCAATGCAAATGGAACAAAATGAAACCTAGAAACCAAACAAGAATTGCGACGAGCCTAATCAAATCACCCTGTGATGAGAGAGAGAGAGAGAGAGAGAGAGAGATTCTAGGGCATTCATTGGGCTAGTCCGGAATAGAAAGAAGAGAAAAACAGGGAGAAAATGACGGAGATCACATGGTCCCAACCAATCACAAAAAAAGCAATGAAAATTTAAGGAACAAGTTGAACCACGTTCTAGTGGCATGCCGTGAAGGGATTCTCAATAGGAAAGAGGAAAAGAAGGAGAAAAAGTTGGAACGACATTAGGTGGCTAAGAAAAAGGGGGCCCAAAATAGAAACAAGAGAAAAAGGGGGGGGGGGAAGTGGAGTCTCAACGAATCACAAAAAGCTAGACATATTTTAAAAATTAGTGAATTTTAGCTTCTTATGGCCAAAAACGTCTACCTTAAGGCAGGCCAAAAATGAATTTTCTCTTTCGCAATGGAGGACGCCTTTACTAAGCCTTCCATAGAGGGCAGGCCGAAAAGTTGTGAGCAAGCTTGTTCAGCTCGGTCCAAGGGGACCGGCTCTAAAGGTTAAACATTCTAGTTCTGTACCCGTGCTTTGCACGGGCATTAAATGTGTGAGGGAATTTAGGCTGTTAATTTTAAAATCGGAGGGGGGCATACCACTTGGAGGGCCTCACCTTGCAAGGAAGATGGTGCCATTGTGTGCCACATGGCACCCTTCTCTATTAGAGTTAGAGATATAGAAATAGAGAAGAGAAGAGAAGACCTTGTTTGGCTTCTAACTGGCGATCAAGGACACGTGTCCCAGCGTTGGAATAATGCTGCCGACCGCACGATACTCGAGGTTGACAGTAGTACAATCCTCCCCGACCAGCTGCATTCCCCTCATCTCTTAGCACCTCTGGCTCTCAATTATCATTCCCCGACCATCCTTAGGATGTCTTCTAGTTATGTTCCCAACGCAGCCCTAAACGCGGGCTGGGGCACCACATGCGTTCATAGCTATACGAGTATACGAAAATGCATTTATATGAGTACTAGTGCAAAATAGAGCACTGCTCTACCAACGTAGGCACTACTCCTATCGCATGCATTCGTGTCTGCACTCAGGTTTTCTTGAAATGTTAATAAATTTCCAGCGATAATGGTAGATTCAAACACAAAGACAAAAAAGTCGGATGCCCTGACCCATGCTTACGAATATATAGACACAGAACTTTCAGTTTTCATGATAACTTGACTTGCTAGTATCAGGTAGATCTTACAACTGACCAGACAATATAATGCTCATATATCATATTTTACTGTTATATATCCAGAATGTGGATTTTATCTTTTTAAAGCATGAGATAGATATAAAAATCCGATCCAAAGGTGTACCAACACCTGCAGCGAACATCTGCCAAGGTATGGCACCAATACAACTCTGTTCGCTGAACTCTAGGGTGAGCTCTGCATGCTCTTCCCTCCTGCACCCACATGTACTCTCCTACAGCCTGCAGGTATGTACCCCATAAAACCTGATACTGGCTGAGGGCTTCTGCAAGACTGAACTGAGGATTCCCTCCCAAGGGGGGCCTTTTATTGGGCTAGGGAGCCTCCTGTCTGGCCGACCCAGTGAGTCTGGCCAACCCAGTCAGTCTGCCGACTATTTGCACATCCCTTCGACTGCCCACTGTAGTGTGTAAGTATGCCAACTAAGGTAGCCTCTGCTGCCTATAAATGGACCTGTATACAGGCGCATCCTCTGCCTTCCTGCAGCTGACTAGTTCCTGACTGTTGCCAACCTGTCAGGTCCATTCCAGGATCTGTAATGACCCTGCGAAGTAGGAGTTGCTGGCTCTGTACCAGCTCCTCTTTTCTCTTGATGGGCCCGTGATTGGGCATCTTTCAGCCCACAGCCAATTCACAGCCCTAAATGCAAGACTGTAGGGAGGTTTCGTGGTCCATGTGGCTGCCCCAAGAGGACACACGATTGTTACCCATGGGGCAGCCTCTCTCCCCCCTTACATGTGCTCATGTGGCATGGTGTCAAGACCCGTTGCACTCCTCATTTGGGGCTCACAGGTTGGGCATTGACCCTACATGTCCAACACCCCTCTCAATGGCACATTGTGTTCCAACATCCACTTTGTTGAAGAACCACTCCATCAGATCCCATGCCATCATCTGTCCACGAACCTGCACCTCTTGTATCTCCAGATCCTGCTCCGCATTATAGAAGAACATATGGATCCATTGTGGAACACTAGTACAATCATTGGTGCAGGAATCTACAAGGTAGCTGGGCACCAACAGGTCCATCCAGTCGCTCTGTGAGAAACTAGGAGCTAATCAGTCCGTGCAAAATATCAAGTATCCTGGGTCTGTTTCAACCTGATCATCCTCCAGCAGCACCCTTGGAACCTATAAAGTATGAACCTTGTGGCTGCTCTAGATAGCTTTCCACCGTTTCTGGAAGCTCTGGAACTGCTCCCAGCTTCCTTCGGCACAAAGCTGTAGCTTGCCGTGGTACCCTGTAAACCCTCTTTCTCCCTATTCAACAACATGCCAATGATCCTTCTTGGAGGATCCTCCTTGTCCAATGCATTTGTCAGTATCTCGATGTTTATAGAGGCCAAGACATTACATCTTCAGACGACATGTAGGTGGCCCTGACTGCCTCTGCCTTGAGACTTCCCCCTCCGTATGTTTGGAAGGCTTTCACCCTCCACCTAGACAAATGTGCTAAGACAACATGCTTTGGAAATCCATATTAATGCATAGAGGCATACCTTAGTCCATTGTTTTTCTTGCCCTTGGAGCAAGTCATGTATCTCCCTGGAGCACCTACTAGAACTGCCTCTTTTTGAATCTCTAGATATTCACGAGTGCGTTCCACCACTCCACATTCCTTTAAACCTTGGTTCATTACAGCCTTGTTTTCAGCATGATCTGAGCAACATGTATTGTCCACCACCTCCACAAAAGGCTCTCGATCCTTTGGCCACCTCTCTACATCGGACATGCATACAGTCATACCAGGATCAATAGTCATAACAGGATCAATGACACCAATCTTGGGACTATTATGTGTAACCACCAAGAACAACCCACCCCTTACCAAACTAGCTGTATTTGACTCAGACTCTTCTTTCTTGGGCTTCTCCTTTTTCTACTGATCCGCCCTCTGCTTCCTGCAATCTCACACAAGATATCCAGGCTGGTCATAGTAATAGTATTTTCTCTTTTTCTTACAGTTATTGTAGTCGCCATTCCCTGAAGAATCGCTCTTATTTTACTTACCTTTACTGGGTTTGCCTTAGCTTCCCTTGAGAAGCGGCCTTCCTTGCGATGATGAGACTGGCAGAGCTACACTGAAATGCCTTTATAGCTGAATGAACAGTCACGCTTGCAAACACACCGAGAGGAAACACAATCCCAAGATGAACTCAAAACAACATAAACTAGAAAAACACTGAGAAATACCATATACTGATAGCCACCAATAACTGTAGAAAATGCAAAGATGAAATGTGTAGAGATCATAATCTCCAAGCAACCATGAACTCGTAGATAGAACCTTGCTTGTCAAACTGACCGATTGGATGCCAAGAGCTTTGAATGGAACCTTGGGCCTTGTTTCTAATGTTTTGTCCTCCTTGTATTCTGCCTCACAGCTTGGGAGTAAGATTTGTTGAATAGAAACTTGTAGCCTCTAAAGGAAATCAATCATACTCGGCCCATACAGTGACTTCATGAGATTTTGCATGCAGTCTCGTGCCTATCCCATGACTGATTATCTTTGCAATAGCCTGCTTGGTATCCGCCTTGAAACAACACACGAACTGGAATTATATTCCCCTGTAGCCTGCGATAACCTTGGCCTTATGCAGCTGACCAAGGCATTCCTTCCAACCCAAAGCCTTGATGTGTATGACCCGAGCAGCTTCGCAAAAACTCTCCACAGCCCGTGAGCAAAACTGTCAACTCCTTTAGGACTATAGTTGCGCAAGAAGAAGGCTCCCTGTGAACTAAGACGTAGATACCAAATGGGCTGCTATAAACGACCATGAGCTCTACAAACCTCCATGGACTCCAGCAAAGGAAGAGTTGGTGCGCAACAGACCCGCGCACCCCTTTTGATCACATAACCAAGTTCGTTGGACCTGCGCCCGTGTAGTCTTCTGTCCTGAGTAGATCAATTACGAACCCGCCTAATCATCACTCGGGCTGTTAAAAATCACGTAGAACTGTGCCCACGATCGAATATGGCATCCCAGTAAGGTTGATGGCGCGGCCAGGAGCTTTACGACCTCCTCAATATATCCACGCACACAACTGATTTACAGCCCGCAGCCACAAGTTCCAGAACTGCTACTTTTTGGAAAATCACGATCAGCTGCTTTCTCCGTGCTTTGTGAGAATTCAAAATCTGCTCTAGATCTGGACCCGCAAGCTATATCAACCGACCCAGAACCTTTGGAATGGCAAAACAGCAACTGGCGATCAGTCTCCTCCCCAGAATAATGGCGCAATACCTCCTCTTTTATGACTTCTGAATTTGACAACGCTACCTCAGAAGGCCTCCAACCTTAGATGATACTGTAAGAAAAAACTTCCACGAACTACTGCAGCACTAAATCAGCGGTTGCAAGCAGTTACGAGCCCTTCGAACGTCCATGAACTCCTGCTTGACCATGCACAGTGCTAGAAGACGAGCCTACACTGGAACCATGAGTTCTCGCCACCAAGAGTCGTCAAAAAATCCTTGGCCTGCTACAACAGCCAAGTGATTCTTGTATTCATGAACAGGCTGCTATCGTTCTTGAATTATGACTATAACAGTTCATCTCACACGACCTTTAAAAGAACTCAGCATGAAGCAGATCCACTGTATTCACTTGACAGATATGCTGCCTACGAACTTCAAAAATCCATCATAAACCTTTTCTATCAAATCGGCCACCCACACTATAGATGGCGCAACCCAAACTTCACTGAATCAAGCCAAAATTCCTCTACAACGAGCAATAACTCATGAAACCATCCACATAAATGGTGGTGCCCTCATCAAGAACTGAAAATGAGCCCAAACTCATGAAATCTCTGATCAACCGCTCTCTTCGACCCAAGATGAGCAAGAGGATGGATTGAACTGAGATGACCGCCTCTACTTATGGATGATCAACTGGAAGCTGGTCTTCACTTCTTTCACTTCTCGTCCCCTGCTTTCCATGCAAAAGTCTAGTTGTAGATCAGTGTTTTTTACATCAGCAATAGGGACCATCCCTTTTTTCCTTTTCCTTGTGGCCCACTCTTTTCGTCTGTGGTTGTGCAAAGTGCTCTTACCTGTAGTCTTTTTAGGAAAGTACTAGTCCTTCTTTAGTGCCCTAGTGACCACTCCCTCCATCCATTCCATGTGCCAGTGCAAGATCCAAGGCCCTCATCCAAGCTCCATGGGTCATCCAATCATCAATTTGGCCGCAAAGTTCTTGTCATCATCTCTTGCAATCAGGGTTCTCCATACAAGCGCATAATTATTTCCAAAATATATGTTCAATACAAACATCATCCCCAAAAAAATAGAGAGGGCCAATGTCATGATATTTTCTAGCTACTATCTTCTACCCTATCCATGCTAGCTACATGTGCGCCTATCAGTGCTACTGCCTTCTACACGTGAGTGCTCTTATATGTGATTTATTATCTGATACAAAAAGATACCAGTCGCACAAAAAAAGCCCATCAGCAGAAGCGATAATTGCCTGCTTGCCACCATTAGTATCGTGCTACTTCACTCTACCTTCTTCTTGGAGCAGCAGGGGACAGACCTCTTGAGGCCTCAACCTTTCTCTAGTCGTCAATGCGGTAACTAGTCCATTGAAGCTGTGTGGAAGCTTGCTGAGGAACAGCATGGCAAGTTGATTGCTGTCAACCTTTTGGCCCACCGCCGGAAGTCGATCCTTGAGAATCTTCACCTTGACCAGATGGTCAGTGATAGATCAATGTCATCATGAATAGCTAATTCTGGAAAGTAACTGTCGCACCACATCGCTGGTCTCGTACAGATCCTTCACAGTCTTCCAATCCTCATTTCCAGTACCTGCCAAGTGAATCTGCAGTCATCCCAATAGTCATCGACAGTGCCTTAGCATTTCTGATCACCAAGTCTTTGACCTCATTTGGATCTGCCTTCATTACTACTATGTCCGTCCCGTCTTTAAGATCCTCAGGCTTGATCTCGACACCCTCAATAATCTTCCAGAGCTCTCTCATCAGCATGTGACTATAGCTTTATCTTCCAGATTGTGTAATTGTTCCCATCCAGCATCCCTCTCTCTCTCTCTCTCACACACACACACATACACACACACACTTTTTTGTTTTGGGTGAAAATTTTGATACTTTATATTAACAGTTTGGCTATCCCAAAAAACGAGATATGCCAAATTACATCAACAGAAAATCTCACTATATGACAAGTATACATCATGTTCTATATAATAAGTTTGCAGACAATCAAAGAGAGATTGCTGCAAAGAGTGCCTAAAGAAAGAGAAAGTGGAAAATGTAGGATCACCAAAGAGACTATGATTTCTATCCTTCCATAGAGTCCATAGTGCCCAGTTACGAACCCAAGTGAAAAACAAATCAAACTCCTGTCTTGGTGGAGAGAGATGTACAAAATGGAGAGTTAGTCTACCGACCGACCAGACAAGGGCTGATTGGCTTACCTGCATATCTGTTCCACAGACTGCCAACTGCAGTCTGTAAGTCTGCTCATGGCTGACCAAGGCAGCCTCTGTTGCCTATAAACAGGCCCTGCATACAGGTGCCTTTGCTGGCTCCTCTGCCCATGTAACGAAAATGTAGGATCACCAAAGACTCTATGATTTCTATCCTTCCATAGAGTCCATAGTGCCCAGTAACGAACCCAAGTGAAAAACAAATCAAACTCCTGTCTTGGTGGAGAGAGATGTACAAAATGGAGAGTTAGTCTACCGACCGACCAGACAAGGGCCGATTGGCTTACCTGCACATCTGTTCCACAGACTGCCAACTGCAGTCTGTAAGTCTGCTCATGGCTGACCAAGGCAGCCTCTGTTGCCTATAAACAGGCCCTGCATACAGGTGCCTTTGCTGGCTCCTCTGCCCATGTGTAGCCAACCAGTTCCAGGCTGTTGCCAACCTGTCACTTCATTCCAGGACCTGTAAGGGCCCTGCCAAGTAGATGCCCCTTGCTGGCTCTGCACCAGCTCCTCTGCCCTCTTGATGGGCCCACGGCTAGGCACCTTTCAGCCCCACAGCCAGCCCTAATGATGGGCATATTCACCGTTTTAATGCAGGACTGTAGGACAGCCAGCTGTGGTTGGTTGTGGCCCATGTGGCTGTCCTAGGAAGACGTACCCTTGCTGTCCATGTGGCAACCTCTCACTCCCCCTACATGTGCCCACGTGGCGCAGTCTACACGCAACATCCTATAGGTGTCAAGCCCCATTGCGCTCCTCATTTGTGTGGGGCATTGACCCTAGATTTCCAACACTAGAGACCCAACTAATTGCTACAAGGCCCCCCTAATGCAGGGACTAGGTCAGCATATATGGGGCCAGCCTAGCAAGGATCATCCCCTTCAAAATTTGGTTGGCCAGGTTTGCTGGTCGGCCAACTCAAAAGGTAGTCCCTCTTGTGTGTGGGGGGGGATAGAGGTCCCCTAAGAATTTTGTATAACAGAGCATCATTGACTCACTTTCCTCATCCATCTACAGAAGTCTCAAATAGGTACACGGATGAGACGGCATACCAGCCACCATACGAGCCTTTGTCTATAGTTGCCTTGCATAATTTGTGCAGCCATCTAGGGTTGCAGGTAAGTTCTGTAGTTGGCTAGCATGTTTTGTACTTGAACATTCCACAAGTTGTGAAGCATGTTGTACATTTTGGTTTGTATAACTTGCTAAGTATTGTTCCAGATATGAGCGTGTTCTATTATCTTTACTTTTGCACACCTGTGGAGTGAGCTCCAACTTCCGAGAGTAGCATGGACCCTAGAAACCCAAAAATACTGCTCTAAGGGTAGTGAGTAAATGCTCAGATAATGCTAATTGTCCATTGGTGTTTGAAATGGCACACTTCAATAAGAGCACGTGATCTGTGGACGTTGCATGGCTATGCATATCTCACATTTTTGTACTCCATGGTTTGCAAAGAACATCATCTCAAATAGGTATCCCTCGTGTGCTACTTGAGCTCCTGCGAGCACTCCCTCCCTCCTTCGCCATAGCCTACCTCCCTACCCCCCTCGGCCACCTCACCCGCGAGCTCGCCTCACCCTCCCTCACTGCGCCTTCGCCCTCCCCTCGCCTCGCCTTGCGCTTCCCCCACCTCGCCTTCGCCCTTGCTTCGGCCGCCTCACCCGCCTAGACCGCCCTCACCTCGCCCGCCTAGCCCGCCCTCACCTAACCCGCCCTCGCCTCGTCCTCCCTCGCCTAGCCCGCCCTCGCCTCACCCGCCCTTGCCTAGCCCGCCTCGCCTCACCCGCCTAGCCCGCCCTCGCCTGCCTCACCCCGCCCGCCCCACCGCCCCGCCTTGCCCGCCTCACCGTGCCCGCCTCGCCGCCCAGCTCTCCCGCCCCGCCTCGCCACCTCACCGTGCCCGCCTCACCCGCCTCGCCCTGCCCTCATCTCGTCCACCTCACCGTGCTCGCCTCACCCCTCCAACCTCGCCGCCGCCCCTTCCTCCACCCCGCCACACCCCTACTCTCGCCTCGACCCTCCGCCTCCGCCTCCGCCCCCGTTCCCCGCCCGCCCTCGCTCTCGCCCCACTCTCGCCTCGCTTGCCGACTCCTCATCCAAACCCAGGCTCCACCCTCGTCTATCCCCTCCCCCCTTTTTGGTGGCAGCCTCTTCCTCATCGGAGTTCTCGCAGTTTGTCTTGGCGGTATGGCGGCTCCCTGCCCGGAACCGGAGGCCCAGCCGTACCCCCCCTCTCCATAAGCCTACCGCGTGATCTTGACAGAGCAACAATCTTCCCGGGTACAACAGGTTGCCAATGACTTTGCCCACACCTCAGTCTATGGCAGAGTCATTGGACATTCCCCCTCCAGACTAGCCATGGCTGCAATCCACGCTTATGCTAGAGGATAGTCACATTGAGGAGGTGGCCCTTATGGGAAGGGGCATCTTCTGGCTCAAACTATCCACAGCGAAAGCTGCGAGCAACTTGATTGCTGGTTCCCCCACATCGGTGGATGGCAAGATCATCATGATAGTTCCTTGGTACCGAGGGCGGGTTTAGCGCAGCGGACTTTGATGCTCGTTTCCGCATACCTCGCCATCCAGTGATGCTAGTATTTCCAGGCCTTGCTGCTGAGTTGCGGCCGATAGTCAGGGACCTGGGCTCCCACTTTGGCTGGGTGATGCATGACACTTTCGTCGACGCGGTTACTGCGGCAGGTGCTCCCAGAGTCCGTGTGGCTGTGGCTGACCCTGCGTCCCTCCCTGCAGTGATTGAGATCGTGACAGATGCTGGCAGCATTACTCAGAGCATGGTAGTTACAGGACAGCCAGGCCAGTGCCTGAGGTGTCACGGCTTTGGGCACCTGGCTGCTACTTGTCCACACTTCTCTAGTTCCTCTCGGCCCCCCCCCCCTCTCAGCCCCCTCCCCCTCCCCCCGGGCAGCCACGTCAGGAAGAGCAGAGGCAGCCGCTGTTCCAGAAGTGGCTGGCGGCTGGACCGAGGTCAAAAGGAAAAGAGGAAAGAATAAGAAGACGTCTGACAAAGGCAAGGAAACAGAGGTTACCCTACCTGGAGCAGCGTCTCAGAGACCTGACAGACAGCCGCCCCAGGGTCCTGGGAGAGCTTCTTCGTCGTCTATAGCCCGCCCTCCGCAGCCTCAGGTTCCCCCCTTTTCCGATCCCCAGCTCCCTTCCACTCTGCTCCAGTCCCTACCCCAGCCGCAGCCTTCTCTTCCCGACCTGCAGCATCAGCCCCCGCCTCTTCCTCTTCAGCCCCAGTCCCAGCTCCAGCCCCATCCCCCCTCCCCCGCCTCTCTCAGTTCTCCTGCAATGTCAGCTGCACCGGTGGTTCCTCAACCGCGGGCAGCCCCCACTCCCCCTCCTCCGCCCCCCTGCTAGCCGCTTCCGTGGAGTCTGAGTTGCCTACCCCTCAGCCTCCTTCCCCTTCCCCACCCCAGGCAGGCCATCCCGAGTCTGCACCACCCTTGGAGCAGTCTTCCCTGTCTGCTAGCCCGACCCCCTCAGTTGCAGACTCTGGCGGGCCTCAGCTCCAAGAGAGAGAGCTTCCTCGCGACTTCTACAGATCTGGTCCTTGGGATTACTTGGATGTGGCCGACCTCGGGACCTTCCCTGCTTCCCTCGACATCAGTATCTTCCTGCTCCGTAAAGGGGCGGATGGGAAGATCGCAGCCTTGGCCCTGAGGGATGGCCCCAGCTTTGCTTTCACCTTTCTCAGCGACGGCACCGAGACCTGGACAGACGACTCGGTTTGGGAGGCTCTCAGAGAGCAAACGCACGCTCAGATTTGCTCTTGGATAGGCCCGTCGTGTGGACAGCTTCTCGAGACTCAGTGGTCCGAGGGTGACGTGCGCCTGCGGTGGCGATGCGCCGCCAAGCATTTCAGATTGATTGTGATCCTCAGACCCCCTCTGTCGTGGCCCCTACCCCAGGATGTCAGAGCCTGGACTCCCCAGAAACTTCGCGCCTTCTATGGGATGACCACTTCAGAGATCTCGAGTTGGCTCGAGAAAGCGTTTGTCCATGGCACCAAAGGCCTCACGCCTTTGCTAAAAGTTCTGAAGAATGGGCAGGATGACCCCGCCTCCCCCTCCAAACCCTCACAAAAGCGTTAGTGCCTTCACTCCGAAACTTCAGCCTCTTCATCGACCTCAGCCGCGAGCAGACAGTTGTTTGCAGCCTACCAATCTTCATCATGAGCTTACACCTTGTCTCCAAGAACGTGAACGGGTTTCATTCTTCTGGCACCCGTGGTCCTAGGAAGCTCATCTTGAGACAGGAACTTCAGCCAGCAGTGATTGGTCGCTTGGATATACTCTTGCTCCAGGAGCATAAGCTTTCAGTGGCTCACTCCCGTAGCTGCGGGAAGATCCTCCCTGGACGCTCTCACACTTATTGGGAGCCTTCGATCGGAGCACAGGGGAGAAGTGGCGGTGTTTGTACTTCCGTGTGCGAGCCGTTTGCCCAGGGAGTTTTTGGTCATGGTACGTTGATCCCAGGCCGAGCACTTTGGGTTGGCCTAGAGTTGGAGGGCTCCAAAATAGGAGTCCTCAACATCTACGCACCCACAGACCTCCGATGCAGAGCCACTTTCTGGAGGACACTCACAGAGATTCTCCCAGACATGGATTCCTGGATTGTTGGAGGTGACTTCAACAATCTGGAGGCTTTGGAGGACCAGCAGGGCCGAGGACCAGAGTTTACAGGTATAGCTCAGGCAGAGCAGTCCCCTTGGGACTCCTTTATCTTCGCGATTGATGAAGATGACACTTCGATATGTTCAAACTACGTAGTCTATGTGATGAAGATGATGCTCCTTTTTACAGTGAAGCTTCACCAGACTCTGTAAATAGATGCTACGTTCTGCAACATGAAGGTTGTAAAAGCTTCAGAAGTAGGAACAATACATAGCCTGTATAAAGGATAAGGAGACCTGGAGGCTGAAATTGGAATATTTTGCACCATGTACTGGTTGCAAAAATTTGGCAAAACTTGTATATGGAATCACAGTGAGTCAAGAACTTGAAACAGAAACTTAATGCAATGAGTATATACTATTAGGAATGTGTGTGCTTTATTTACGTAGATTGTGTTCAAGACTACAACCTTCATTGGCTTTGTACCTTTATACAGTTTAGGCTTGCGACTGCTATTATGTAATGTCTTATTTCTTTTGACAGGGCAAATGAATAGGAATAGTACTGGTTTGACATTCGAAAGTTTACTTGTTGCATGATTTGTCTGTCTCAGGTCATCCAGCTCATTGACATCCCAGAAGAGGGTTAAGGAAGACAGAAGTCATGGGTGACGATGTTAGGTTTGGCATCCTGGGATGTGCTAATATTGCTAGGAAATTGTCAAGGGTGATTCTAATGACACCAGGTGTTTGTTTGTCTGCTATTGGGAGTTGATCTTTAGAAAAGGCACAAGGTTTTGCCAGGGCCAATGATTTCCCTCCTGAAGCAAAGGTTTATGGAAGTTACCAGAGTGTGCTGGACGATGAAGCTGTCGATGCAGTTTACATTCCTCTTCCTACAGCTCTTCATCTAGAGTGGGTGCTAAAAGCTGCAGAAAGAAAGAAACATGTGCTACTAGAGAAGCCTCCTGCAATAAAAACAGAGGATCTTGGGAAAATGATTTTGGCTTGCAAAAAGCATGGTGTACAATTGATGGATGGTACAATGTGGATACATCATCCCCGAGCTGCCAGAATGAAATAAATTTTGAACAATCATGATTTGTTTGGAGAGCTTGTAGCTGTAAGTTTTTCCAAAATTGGTATCGCAGGATTATGCATTGAAACAGTTATCTTGCTGAATCTTTACATTGTTAATTGAATTCGAATTTCTATTGCAAGCACACCCTTTTGCCTTTTGGGCAACCTATGTATGCACAAGGCATATATTTGTTTAGTGCACCGACACGTGGCATTTCATTGACACCTTCAATTATGTGCATTTGTATTTTCAATTGAGATTACAATTGTCTGCACAAGTGCAGAAACCTTGAAGGCTTAATTGAATAGTATTCTACAGTAATTACTTTTCAATGTCTGACCTATTGTCTATTCAAATAGTGAGTGTAATTTCTCATATGGTGTTTTTTTTTTGTATAACCCCCGTTTTGCAATGTCAAATGACATCCTCAATGAATACCCCTTTCCCCAAGTTTAGCAGAGACCAATGTGGTATTGTATCAGCCTATTTCCAAACCCAATAGCTTCTATCATGTGAGAATGGAGATTTGAGCTTTCCTCGTATGTGTTATGAGACTTTATTGGGATCATGGTTGATATGTACGATCACGTTAAACCCAGTTTCTATAAGTTTCTCCAACTCTAAGCGCAAAGCATCGGTCTGTAGGGGCCCTAATCTCCGATACTTCTAAGCCACACGCTTCGCATCAAGCTTATCTTGTGCTCTATGGAAGTCACATGGCGAAGGTGGCGGTAGCTAGTTGCGAAAAGGTCAGGGAATCTTTGAACATTTCTAGGAACTCGTCTTTGTCACTTGGAGTGAGGTCTGGGAAAAGCATAGATTCAAGCTATTGAGGACTAGCTGTTACCTTTTCTACAGGTGGCGGGGTCGGAGCCACCCCCATCATGTAAACTTCCTCCTCCTCCCGTTTGATTCTTCCATCGATTCAGACACCGAGGATGAGAGAGTATCACTGTCTTGCTCCTCTTCTTCTTCTGGTTCCGTGGCACCTGGTTGCACCGGGATCTTCTCCTTAGAAGCACCAAAAGACATGTGTCATGTCTTCCAATAGCTGACTATATCACTCTTTCTCAACCATGGTCTCCCAAGTATGGCTGGGTAACTCCTGCCTGTATCTTCGATGTCCACTACATAGAAATTGACGGTGGTGGTCAACCCATTGACAGTGATGGGCAAATCCTCAATAACTCCTAGGGTGGCGAGTCGTCGACCATCTACTACCTTGATTCGAGTGGAGGAACACCTTGTGCATTTCAAATTCAATTTCTTCATGATTCGGGGCACCATGATATTACATGCAGCTCCCCCATCAAGACACACACTTTTGACACGGCAATTATCTATGATGACATCTACTATATGTGGGTGCCGATCAATTTCTTTAGAGATAGAAGAGACCTCTTGTACCTTTCCCTTTTTCTTCCTCCTCCTTGTTGAGAGCCCTTGCTGCAGCTCACGTCTCACCTTAGGGCTTAATGCTATTAGTTGAGGGAGCGTGATGCTCAAAGACTGATGAGCAAGGTCCTGAACGACCGAATAGTCCTCTTGTCCCGAGTCGATGGAAAAATTCGAGGGCGACCACTTACTCCTGAGAGATCTTTTAGTCTTCTCTGTTGGTGGGTCTGCCATCTCAGCATCTGAGGGCTCTGAGAAGGACACCTTCTTCCTAGGGCGGCCCGGGTCCACGGTTTGGAGAGGGGTCTGAGGTGATACGACTTCTTTTCCCGAGGTCAAGTGTTACGCTCTAGCCGAGGTAGCATGACCTCGGAAGAATCAGTCGACATTTCCCTTAAAGGATCTATCTTTGTAATATATTTGTTTGCGCTTCATGTAAATGATCGGGAGGGAATTAATGTCAAGGTCCTAGGTGAGGGTTGATAGCAGCAGACTAGGTGGATCTAAGGCTAAGGGCCTAATGCAAGGAATGTGCCTAGGGGCAAAGGAATTAAAGCATCCCAAGAGAGGGGTGAAATGTTGCATTAGGAAGGCCCTATATGGATGACATGTGGCATCTAGATCTATCTAGGGAGATGGGGCTTGTTGAAGCTAGTGAGAGATGAGAAGGAACTGTTCACGTATATTTATGATTCGAATTCTCTGTGAGCTCTCATGCTTCAGCAAGATTTGACTGGGTGGAATAACTCAGTGCTTCTCCCGTGATTTGCATTAGGAGATTAGAAGTAGTGTCTAACAATTGGTATCAGAGCCAAAGGTTGCTAGGTGAGAGAGACGATCTGGGTGATGAAAGACCAGAGCTGTAAGATTGACGAAAAAAAAAAAATCGTGAGCGTGATCTGAAGCGGTCGGGTACAAGGAGTGCGGGACTGTTTGTGGGTTCGATCGGCGCTGGCCTACGCAAGCTTGTCGCAGAGCGCATGAAAGGCAGGTTGACAGACTAGCGAAGGGATTGACGCACAGGCGATGGTTCGTGAACGGTGAGGCTTTCGAAGCAATACGTGACGACGAGGAGACTGATTCCAGGCAGAACAGCGCGGTGGTCCTTTGGCACTGGCGAGCAGGAATTGCGGTGTGTTGTGCATAAAGGTTCGTGGGTTGACGGGCAGGTTCTGCACTCATCGACCTTGACGGACGGTGTTAGGCTGATGGTTTGACGACAAACAGCGTGGTGGCTGTACGTATTATTTGCAAGGTCATCTCTCTTGGTTCGTAAATTGTGACGAGGAACGGAGAGCAAGGTTCCAATACATCGGGCCCACAGTCGCAGCCCTTCAAGGGCACGTAAACAGCTCGTATGCTGGGACTTCGTTGGCCACCAGTTTCAATTACCAACTGTAGTTGCAATCAGAGTAATTGTGTTACAATTGGCTCCAACTCGCTCAATTTCCAATAGTGCAAGCTGCAAAATTGAAGCATCAACTGCCAACCCTTCTGCAAGTTCTGCTACCCCGCAAATCGACCTGAGACAGATTCCCTCAGACAGATTTAGACTAGGGAGCACTTTACTCATTTTTCCCTTTTGTTCTATCATTCATGTTTTGTCAGAAATAGATTAGGCTCTTGTGATTGTAGCAGTGTCTGCAGTTTGCGATGCTATAGCAGGGACAGATTATGCATATGCACCTGTGCATATGCCTGTGTGCTTCAGTCAAAGTCAGTTTGCAGGAATTTCCCTAGTATAGGGAAAAGCGCTATTTGGGTTATGCATGTGTCAAATGCCTAGTCATGGTACATGTGGGATTGTAGGTATTCCCTAGTATAGGGAATTGTGTCAGAGTGTCAGTACACTGAATTGTGTCAGCTTGTAAATACAGTGTTCTAGCGGTGTTTTAAAAAAGCAAAACAAAACAAAACAAAACAAAACAAAACAAACCAGAACAAAACACCCATTGAACTAAATGGAAGTAGAAGAGGGAGCTTCTAGGAGGGACCCTGGTGAGTCAGGAGTCCGGCTGACCCAGCAAGTGTCGCGCCCAGTAGCTCATACTTTATCTGGCAGGATTGCATTGCTTGAGGATGCCTTGCAACAGTTATTAGCGCAGCAGTTGCAGGCCAATCCAGGGCAGTCAGAACTTAGGAGAGCGATGCACAGTATGTCTGTCAAACCTTCTCGAGAGGAGAAGGGAAAGGCTCCAATGAAACCGGAGTCTAATGTCCATACAGTCGAGCCTAGGAAGGCTAAAGTGCCAAATATTGCCAATTACAGGCCAGAAAAGTATTCTGGTCGGATGAACGACCGTAGTTCCGATGTCATTGAGACCTGGTTACACAAATGGGACGAGGCGTTCACCATTTGTGAAATCAGAAATGACATCAAGAAGATCCGCGAGGCCATCCACATGTTTAGTGAGGCAGCGGATCGGTGATGGATCAAACAACAAAAAGATGGTATAGTATCCACTACCTGGGAGGGGTTTAAAAGAGAGTTCAGGAAACACTTCTTACCTCCTGACGAAGCATCCCGAGCTTGGGATCAATATAGGAACCTTCGTCAAAGAAATTTATCGGTGGCAAAATACACTGATAAGTTTCGAGAGAGTGTAATGAAGGTTGATGAACCCCTGCCTCAATCAATCCAAATGAAAGATTTCATATTTGGATTGAATGATCGAATAAAAATGGAAGTTCGGGCTAAGTACGCAAACACGTTAGATGATGCAATAGCTATAGCCCTGAACTATGAGGATGCCAAGGGCAACAGGCCAAGTGGGTTTGCACAAGTCGGAACCCAATATGGGTATCCGAAGAAATCTGGGTTTAAGAAGAAATGGACTAGTAGAGGGAGTGGTTCTCAGCCGAGTGGTCAAGCCAAGCAGGCGAAACCAGCTGAAACTCCTAAATCAAGTACCACCATTGGAGTGAAAAGGAAAGTAACCCCAATGGCAGCCCGGGCTTGGTCTAAGTCTCCCTTAAACCCAGAACAAAGGGAAAAAGCGAGGAGAGAAGGCTTATGTTTTGGTTGCCTTCAGCCTCATCAGTGGAAGGATTGTCCACGTAACAAAGATCGTCGGATGGCTGAGATGGTGATCTCAGAATGCGACGTGGAGATGGAGGGAAGTCCCAAAGTGGAAGAGATGCAGATTCAGCTAGCGGGATCTTCTCAGAGGTTAGTACCTTGTTTGTTATGTGTGTCTGTTGCTAAGCTAGTGACGAGTGCACCTGATAACATCCTATCTAAGCCCGCAGCAACGGGGTATACAGCCTTTAATGATACGAAGTTAATTAAAGTGAAAGGGCAAGTGGCCAATCATGATGTCATTGTGTTGTTTGACTCAGCGTCAACTCACAACGTCAACTCACAATGTGATTAACTCCAAGCTCGTGAAGAGGCTGAAATTAAAGACAAGTCCATCTGACTATGCGTATACAGTCAGGATGGCCGATGGAAGTTCAACTAAAGTATGGGACCAAAGGGTTACCCAGTTGGAGCTTCGTATTCAGGACTATGCTGAGAAGCTTGATTTTGAAATGACCAAGCTTGCTCATGCAGATATAGCCCTGGGTATGGCGTGGCATTCTAGGAAGAATCTAGCCATTGATTGGAAAAAGCACGTATATCAATTCAAGATGAATGATGTGCTTTATGTCTTGCGAGGTGAAAAAGATATACCTCAGGGATCGTTGGTTTCCGTGATGGAAATCCGAAAAGCTCAAGAAGAGTTTTTATTCCTTTGCACAACATCGGTAGAGCTGGTTGATGATTCTTCGGCTAGCACTGATGTTACGCAAAGTGTGAGATGGCCAAGTTGGCTAATCTTATAACAGAGGAGTTCTCTGAATGTTTTAGGGATGAACTACCTTATGGGTTACCTGATAGAGTGTGAGGGAGATAGAGTAGGGAGTGAGAGGACTCACTGCACACACAGTAGTGGTACCTCCCCAAGTACACACATATATATTATGGATAAGGTAGTAACCCTTAAGTACATCTAAGTACAAATGTGTACTTAGTGTACTTAAGTGTCCTACATTAAAGTACAACATAAAGTACTATTTACATAGGGTGGCCAGTGCCTTTACCCCAACAACCTCCCACTTAAAGGCAGTGTGCCCTCAAGGAGAGAAAGAATATTGGCCTCAACCAATACCCATAAGAGATCTGCAGTGTGCAAACCTCTCTGCAGCTAACCCTTTGGTTAACAGATCTGCCGGATTGTCATGTGTATGCATCTTAACAAGCTTAATTTGCTTGTTTTCAAGCACCTCCCTGATGAAGTGATATTTCACATCTATGTGCTTCGTCTTTGCATGAAAGACAGGATTACGTGCCAACTGTATGGCACTCTGACTGTCACAATGCAACAATGGAATCTCCAATGGATAACCCAAATCTGCCACTAACCGAGATAGCCATATAGCCTCCTTGCATGCCTCAGTGGCTGCAATATATTCTGCTTCTGTGGTAGACAATGCAACGCATTGCTGCATTCTAGATACCCACGACACTGCACCTCCAGTGAAAGTGAAAACGTATCCGGTAGTAGACTTCCGGGTATCAGGGTGACCAGCATAATCAGAGTCTGTATAACCTTGCACTTTTGCATCTTGACTGCCGAAACATATGCACAAGTCCTGTGTACCCTTCAGGTATCTCATGACACCTTTCACTGCATTCCAATGCTTCCTGCCAGGTTTAGCCATGTATCTGCTAACCACTCCCACTGCAAACGCAATATCGGGCCTGGTTGCAACCATAGCATACATGAGACTGCCACACGCTGATGCATACGGAATCTTTGACATCTCAGCTCTCTCAGCATCTGTCCAAAGCACTGATTTTCACATAAGGAGGTAATGGAGTACCAATACTCTTCCCCCCCTCCATGTGAAATCTCTGCAAGACCTTGCCAATGTATTCCTTCTGAGACAAGTATAGCAACCGCTTTTCCCTATCCCGAAGTATGCGCATATCCAATATATGGTTGGCATCACCAAGATCCTTCATATCAAAGGTCTGGTGCAATCTCTTTTTCAAGGCATTCATTTCCTTATGAGATTTTCCAGCAATTAACATGTCATCCACATACAAAATGAGGATAAGTAAACTGCCATCTGAAGCTTTCTTGGTATATAAGCAGTGATCAATGTCACTTCTCCTGTAACCCTGGGTTCGCATGAATGTATCAAACTTATGATACCATTCCCTGGGTGCCTGCTTTAGACCATAAAGACTTTTCTTCAGTCTGCATACAAGCTTCTCTTTGCCCTTCACTGTAAAACCCTCTGGCTGCTGCATAAAAATTTCTTCATGTAAATCACCATGAAGAAATGCTGTTTTGACATCCATTTGGACCAAATCCATATCTGCATGTGCAACCAATGCTAATACAGTTCTGAGTGTTGTCATCTTGACAACGGGAGAGAATATCTCCTCAAAGTCAACACCATATTCCTGCTTGAACCCTTTGGCAACCAGTCTGGCTTTATGCCTTGGCTTTTCACCAGGTGTGACTTTAAGTCTATAAACCCATTTGCATGGCAGTACCTTCTTACCAGTAGGCAAGGGTACCAATTCCCAAGTGCCATTCTTGTGAAGACTGTCCATTTCAGACTTCATAGCAAGATCCCATTGAACCTTGTCTGCCCTCTGCCTAGCCTCTCTGTAGCATGAAGGCTCTCCACAATCAGTGAGCATCAAATAATCAATGCCTGGAACAAATCTTTCTGGCTGCCGCGTCTGTCTGGTTGACCTTCTAACCCAAAGACCTTCATCTTGAGCTGGCTGTCCAGCCTGTTCATCACCCAGATAAGGTGGCTGTTCCATGATTCCTGGCTGCATTTGCATGTCAGGAAGATCACCTAACTGTGCCTCATCCATTGGGATGTTTTCTGCCATAACTGGCTGTCCATTAGGATCTGCTGCAGCATCATTTAATGGCTGATTATGCTGCTGTTGTGGCTGATTTACAGCCTGTCTGTGTTGCCCATGATGCCTGTCATCATCAATAGTTATTTTTAAAGGTTCCTGCTGTACAACAGGTTCCTTGAACATGATGGTTTCATCAAACACGACATCATTGCTGCGTATAAGTTTTCTGTTCTTGGGATCCCAAATCCTGTAGCCCATCTCACCTTTGTCACGATAGAACATGCATGGTTATCACCAAGAAAGACAACTCCCTTCTGCCCTCCTGCATATCTGACAAACAGATCTCTGTAGGATGTCACATGAAAGGAAGCACCTGAATCTATAATCCAGGAAAACATATCTGATCCATCACCAGCATGAAGTGTATGAGCCTCCAGTGAAGAGGTGAAACATATCTCACGTCCACTGTCACTGTCACTAACATAAGTAACATTCAGCTCCTCTTTTTCTTTGCCCTTAGACTTGCCTTGAGCCTTGCCTTCTTTGGCTCTCTGGTCATTCTTCTTTTGAAAACACTTTTTCTCAATATGTCCCTTCTTGCCACAATAATTGCAGACAAGATCACTTTTAGAGCGGGACTTGCTCCTCTCTCTTTCTCTGTCTTTTCCACGTGTTTTGGACCTGCTGCGTGCATTCAAAGCATTTGACTTCCCAATAGCATTGTTCTTTCTGTTCATCTCTTCCTGTAGAAGAGCACTCTCCACATCTGCAAATAACAGAATGACATTTGAGTTGCTGGTAGAAATCCTGAATGTGTCCCATGACTCAGGTAGAGAACATAAGATGAGTGTAGCTTTCAGCTCATCATCGAGCTTCAACCCCTGGTTGATCACCTGGCTGAATATGCTGTTAAACTCAATAATATGAGTGGACATAGCTGTCCCCTCCTTCATTTGAAGACCAACAAGCTTTTTCAGCCAGTAAGCTTTTCCCGTGGCACTTTTCTTGGCATAAGTATCCTCAAGGCGTTGCCACATTTTCCACGCAGTAGGTTCATCCCTGATGCCTACAACCAGTGAATCAACAACTGTAAGCATAATGGTCGACCTGGCCAAGCCGTCCATCTTCTCCCACTGCTCATCAGTAATGTTGGAGGGCTTAACACCCTTCTCCTTTATAGGTTTATACTGGTCCTTCTGCATCAACACATTGTAGCACTGTGTCCTCCATATGTCGTAGTTTTTAGCTCCTTCGAGCTTCTTTATCTGGAACAAGGACGACACGTCGATGCTGGAACTCATAGTAAAGAAAGTAGAATCCCTGTAGGTGTTCAATTAAGCACCAGTCACTCCAAGAAAATTCTCCCGCAGCGGAAGTACGATCAGAAAATGAACTTGGTACTGTTTCAGTGGCATAAAACCAACTGAAAGTCTTTCTCCCACTTGCTGCAGAAACAGTACAGCAAGTTGTTGTTGTCTGGTCTGCTGGCGAAAGTGCGGTACAGCTCCTTCAAAGTGCTCCAGAAAAAATCCCAGAACTGTTTTCTGAAAAAGTAGCAGTACTTTTTGACCTTTTTGACAGTGAAATCTGGTCAAACTTGCTGGTTGACAGTCCCGGACTGTCAAAAAACAGTGAATCTCTGATTGTGGATGAAGATCTCTGATTTTAGACCTCCATATGCTCCAGAAACTTCCCCCCCAACTGAATTCACAGTTTGGAAGTGAGATTGCTCAAAAGCCCTTTGAATGCATGAAGAAAATCAGAGATTTGACCTCCAATTAAAAAAAAGATTGACCTTTGACCAAAAAAAAAAAACACTGTAAGTCGAATTTGCACTTTCAAAGCATAGTAGTGCTTTACGAGATAGCCTGATGCATGTAGAGTGCTCCCACTTGACAGATTGCCGGTCAGGCTACAAAAGCCCCAAATTGGACTAAAGTCAAACTTGGTCAAAATCGACCAAATCTGTACCAAAAGTGATTGTACTTTCAGCAACAAGCTAAAGCATTTGTCCCAAGCATAATAGCATCAAAAGCCCCTTGAATTGACAGCACATTCCGTGCATTAACACAGTAAATGGCATCAACTGCTACTGCTCACAAGGCGTCTGACTGCAAATCCATTGAGGTGCATCCAACAAGGCATACACTGCAAGTATCAAGTACAGATCTGTCCAATGCATACAATCAGTGCCACCACTGACATACAATCACTGGCTAAGTGATAGACCTGTCTCGACACTGTTTGCGGCATAAGCTAAGCCTCAGTGCGAGTGAAAGCCCTGCCCCAAATAGAACACCTTGCGTACCTTTGCACGGTACCCTGCCTGCTGGCTGTACTTGTACGGTGTACTTGCTGCTGTACTATGCACTCGATTTTCGTGCAAAACAGTACCTTCAAAATGTTTTCGTGGCTGAATGCTCGAGCTTGCGCGTAGCACGCTGTTGATGTACACTGTTGATGTACAGCAGTTGATGTACCAGTTTCTGCAAGGAGGAGAGGATGGGCCAGTCGGCTGGCTGTTGGTGATGGCCGACGGAAGGTCGGCCCTTGGTGGCTGTCTGTGGGCTCTGGCCGACTGTGGTCAGCTGCTTGGCCAACGTCGATAGCTGCTGCGCGTTGCAGCCGCTCCGCCCGCGCCCTTGCCTTGCAGCCGCACCGCCCTTGCCTTTGCCTTGCAGTCTGCGCGCTGTAGCCCGCGCGCTGCAGCCTTGGAGCTACGCCGCCCGCGCCCTCGCCCTTGCAGCCTGCAGCCCCGCCTTGCGCCGCGCCTTGCAGCTACGCCGCCCGCGCCCTCGCCCTTGCAGCGTGCGGCCTTGGAGCCTTGCCCTGCGATCCGTCCGTACGGCTGTACGGACGACGTACGGCCGTACAGACCTGTCCGTACGGTAGGGGTAGGCTGGTAGGGGTAGGCTAGGGAGAGATGAGAGTGGAAGCGGAGGGAGAGAGCCCGTTGGCTCTGATACCAGTTGATAGAGTGTGAGGGAGATAGAGTAGGGAGTGAGAGGACTCACTGCACACACAGTAGTGGGGATAATCACAATGAGTGAGTGGTACCTCCCCAAGTACACACATATATATTATGGATAAGGTAGTAACCCTTAAGTACATCTAAGTACAAATGTGTACTTAGTGTACTTAAGTGTCCTACATTAAAGTACAACATAAAGTACTATTTACATAGGGTGGCCAGTGCCTTTACCCCAACATTACCTCCAGAGCGGAATGTTCAGCATAAGATTGAACTGATTCCGAGGGCAGAACCTGTAAATAGACCTCCCTATAGAATGAGTTTTACTAAAGAGGCGGAGGTGCGTAGACAACTGCAAGAATACCTCAAGTTGGGGCAGATTCAACCAAGTTTCTCACCTTTTGCTTCGCCAGTGATATTAAAGAAGAAAAAGGATGATACGTTTCGCCTCTGTATAGATTACAGAGCATTGAATAATATCACTGTTAAGCACAGGTATCCGATGGCTCGGATTGATGATTTGCTAGATGCATTACATGGAGCCGTGATTTTCAGCAAGATAGATCTTAAGTGTGGCTACCATCAGATCCGGATTAGAGCCGAGGATGTGCATAAAACCGCTTTCAGAAGCAGATTTGGTCATTATGAGTTTTTGGTAATGCCCTTCGGACTTACCAATGCTCCAGCGACATTCGTCATGCTTATGAACGATTTACTACGTCCGTATATCGAAAAGTTTGTAGTATATTTTATTGACGATATCCTGATATTCAGTAAAAGTATTACTGAGCATCGTGAACATTGTAGGGCTGCCTACAACACAAGGAGGGTATGATTCTATCCTTGTGGTGGTTGATCGTCTAACCAAGATGGCTCACTTCATTCTAACTATAGAGTCTGTTAGTGCCCCGCAAGTGGCGGATTTGTTCATTAGACATATATTTCGTCTGCATGGATTACCTAGATCCATAGTGTCAGACAGAGATGTCAGATTTACCGGTCATTTTTGGATAGCGGTATTTGAGACACTAAGGACTGAGTTGGGAATGAGTAGTGGGGATCATCCTGAGACGGATGGTCAGACGGAGAGAGTCAACCAGACTTTAGAGGATATGCTGAGAGCATATGTGTCATTGAGGCAACATACGTGGGACAAGTGGTTGCCATTGTTGGAGTTTGCCTACAATGATAGAAAACATTCCTCTACCGGGTTCAATCCGTTTGAGCTGAACTATGGTTATAGACCAGCCAATCCAACTATAGTTGGGATACCTCAGAAAGTGCCTAGTGCCGCGAACTTTGTAGTTCAGATGCGGGAAATGCTAGCACTTGCGAGAGCTAATATCCGCTAGGCTATGGATAGAGCCAAGGTGTATGCAAATGAAAACCGGTCTATAAGAGTATTTAAGAAAGGAGAAAAAGTTTTTCTTAGAGTTCCTTCGCACTCGAAGTCGTTGACTTCAAGAGAGTGTTCCAAGTGGCACAAGGGGGAAGGAAGAGGGGGGAAAGGAGCATGTACATGATGGGAGATGGAATGTAGAGATGGAGACATCAAGGGAAGAGAGTCATGCTTTATTGGAAAGATAGGGGGGGAAATCAAAGTACTAGCTAGGTGGCTTTACAAGAATGAGCGTGTTCCATCAAGGAATAGCCCCCTCCTTTTATAGCCAAGAGAGGGGATCTCTCCCAATAAATGCATCCTCCCACATGCATGGTGTGTGTGGAAGAGTGTCCCATGTGGGCTAAGCGGTTACACACTCTCAATTGTGTGCGACAACTCTTTGCCTCATGTTTCGACATACATCAACCTCCATATCCCAAGTCTAAGATACTCCCTTGGTCTCTTCCCAATTTTATAATACGTTCAAACATCTAAGAGGACAAGTGGAGGGTTGGCACAATGAATCTTGCCACCTCATCCTACTTTCCCATTATTTAACTTGCATTCTTGGACTTTCTACCCCCCCCCCACATGGGCCTATCCTACATGGAGGGAATAATCCAATATAATATCCATCTCCACCTATTTTATATTACTTCTCCCATGGTCCTTGGGCCATATCTCACTAAATGCAGGCGTGGGATCGCCTAGGTGGAGGGGTGGTGCATGGAGGACCCATGCCACCTTATCATTTTATATTATTACTACCATGGATTATGTACAACACACCTTATGGGTCCTCTTACATGGAAGGGTGGCACATGGTCATGCCTCGCCACCTCAACCCTGGCCTTATGCACACCATATTTTATTATACTATTGCCACACATACAAGCGCACACACATATTTATGCCTTTTACTTTGGTCAAATTTATCCATAACACCGTACGGAACAGAACGCCTCCAAACTGCGTGCCTTCCCTATCTCTACGGCTGCGAAACTGCCTTGCTTCTGCACTTTCAGTGTGGAACGTATGGAACGTTCCGTACATCGAACGTAGGCAACCCTAATTGGGATATCAATAGTTGTAATTAGATCCATGTGGAAGTGGAAGCCCAAATTGTGGTCGCCAAGAGGAAGGTTGAAACCTTTGAGTGCTCTCTTAAAAGGGGTAGGGGAAAGATTGCTTTTCATAACATTGCGGAATATTGCTTGGATCTGAAAAGATAGAAGCTGAAATATACAATATTGCTTGAGAAAAGATGAACACATGATAGGGGGCCAAGACGGGGCCCACCCCGTTATCCAGGCTCTTTATTAGAATGAGATACAAGACCAAAGTTTGAAGTGAATCTTATTAACACCTTCCAAACTTGATATCAAACTAGAAAGGACTTAGACTGTAGCCGGAGCTATGTTCAAGGTTTGAAATTGAACTTCAAGGTTGAGCAGTAAGCCTATATACATAAACAATGTCTCACAACGTAGCATGGTGAGGCTGCTCAAGGCTCCGAGGCCCCTCCAATTGTGAGGGAAGATGCCTGCACTATTACCACTGTTTCCACACATCAGGAACACTTAGCCAATGCTTTGAAAACAAGGTTCTGATTTAGCATAACTCTGTGCTTCTAGTTCTCTGATGCAATATCAAAAGCTATGTACGATTCAAGAAACAATTTAAATCTGCTACAGATTTGCCTCAAATTTTGGGTATAGCTGATGGGAGAGAGTAGGATTGCATAGGGAGTGTTCTGCTGCAGGACTGTGTGAGAAAACAGCTTGAAGGAGTGCTAGTGCATGAGAGCTGCTGTAGGAGAAGGGCTACTGTAGGAGGAGTTTCTGCAAAGAAAGGGGCTGTAGCAGGAGGAGCTGATGTAGAAGGAGATGCTGCTGCAAGAAGAGAAGTTGCTGCTGTTGTGGAAGTGCTGCTGCAGGGGCTGTTGCTGCTGCAGAACTTCATGGAGAAAGAGCTGCTCCAAGAAGGTGCTGCTGCAGGACTGCATGGGAAAAAGGGATTCTTCAGGGAGGTACTGCTGTAGGACTGCATGGGGAAAGGCCTGCTCCAAGGAGGGACTCTGAAGAGCTGCGTGGAGAATGGGCTATAGAGAAGCTCTGCTGCAGAGCTGCACGGAGGATGGCCATTGCTCAGCTGCGTGGAGTAGAGCTGTTGCTTGGCAGAACTGCATGGAGAAGCACTGTTATAGGAGGCTGGAGGAGAGTAAGGGGTGAGAAAATGTATGCAAATGAAGGGGGAGAGAGTATTTCCCATTTTGGCATGGTGGGCTGGCCCCCCTTGGAATTTGGTGGGTTGCATGCTGCATGGGGGCTGGAGTTCTTGTAGTGACGAGTGGTGCCATAGTACAAGCATGGTCCGCCAAATGTCCCCACAGGCTGCGATGTGCCCTATGCCCCTTCATGGGCTGCCATGTGTCCCATGCCATATGTCATGGCTGCAACCTCAGGATGCCGGCTCAGCTTGCCACGTGTCATGCTGAAATTATGGAGGAAGTTTACTTTTAACTACTCTTTATTTGCTTGACTTAAAATTGGGGGATCAATACACTATGATTTTACTTCTAATTTCACCCTGAGGTTTGTGGCAGTTAGCTCTATTCAAAGGGCTAGTGTAGGGCTAGTTCGAGTTTGGTTGGCCTTCTCAACCTATTAGTTTGTCGCTTGTCTTGTATCTTTTTGACTCTTTCATGTACATAGGACCACACCCAAGGCTACTGTAAACATCCTCTTGAATAGTTGCTCGGTTGATATGCATTCTGTGCATTTGATTGGTCCCAGGCTAGTGTAAACATCCTCTTTAATAGTTGCTCGGTCGATATGCATTCTGTGCATTTCATTGGTCCCATGTTTAGGTACTTGAGTGGGGTTGTTGGGAATTAGGTGGTCACCTCCCCAATTGTGAGCCCCCATATGAGTAGCTCATGGGGGAGGTGGACCAGGGTAGGATGGGGCTGCCACACGGACATCACATTGGCTGTCATGTGGGCAGCAAACTTACCTAGAACAAACAAGAAAGATGGGCTGCCATGTGGACAGCAAATCAAGAGCTTACCTGGCAGTTTGGAACTCCCTTGGAGCCCTTGGAGGACAGAAGTGGTACAGAATAGCCACGTGTCTATGAGGAATACGTTGGAGCAGATCTGTGCAGGATTGTCAGCATGGAACAGATCGCAATCAGCCCTGGACCTTGCAAGAACTGCTGGAACACGTGGTGCGTGTGTACGGGTTGGTGCAGGCAGTTGTACGGAACATTTGGAGGCTGGTATGGATGCAAGAAAGCAGGAGCAAGTCCATATCCAAGTCTGGTTACATGGGGCAGTCTGGCGACTAAATGGCAGGTAGATCTAATAAGCAAACAGAGTCGAGAGCAGTCTTGGGACAAGGCAAAGGAGCCTGGACTGCCACGTGGTCAGGCAGGACCAACAGGGCAGCCAATTGGCTACAGGTGGGTTTGAACCCACAAACCAACAGGGTCGGCCCCATAGACGAGGTGTCGGCTTGTTTGGGTCGGTTACGTTGGGCTCTATAAAAGGGAGCCCTCTTAGTCTTATTCACCATCCATTCTATCAGCAGATTGGTGCTGCACAAAGCCTGTCTCAAGGTCTTTCATTGGAGCATTCTATTGCAGCAAGGGAGGTGGCTGTTGGCAGAGATCAAAGAGCTCAAAGGTGTCTTCATCCTTGGCTGTCCATAGAGCTTTAAGAAGGTGGATTGAAGGGGCAGCTTGTGCCTTATCAGTGGCTGTGTTTCAGAGCAGCAAGGAGGTCAAAGTTCCAAGTCAAACATTGCCTTGTGTTTGTCTGGGAGGAGCAGCCTGAAGGTGTGTTTGTAGGGCACGGTGACGAGGCCCACATAACCTCATAGGGAGCATGCACGCCAAGTGTTTTTGGAAGTGCCACAGAGGTAGGAGAACAGTGTTTTGTGTCTTCAAGGGTCCACATCTAGCCTGCACTCTACTGGTAGAGTATAGTACATCTATTTTGTATTGTGTTTATCTTGGACGGAAATATATATCTTGTTCTACATCTCTTTTGTGCATTTTGTCCACTTACTTGTTGCACATCTATCTAAGTACACATTAAGGGAAGAAGTTTTGGATTCCAAATGTGCCACTATACATAACCTTTACCCTATGGGATTCATTGCATTGTTATACTCATGGTATTAGAGCTCTGACAGAAGTTCACAAGTGGTGGGAGCTTGAAGGCAAGGACCCTTGGGAAGGACGACGTTGATTCAAAGCTTGAGAGAATCATTTTTTATGTTTGAAGGACCAATTCCCTTGCGAGGAGTCTGACTTAGGATTTAGGCAAGTCTATGCCTTTCTATCTCTATCTCTCTCAGTCCATTGTAATTGGCTATGAGATATCCGATTCCTAATTTTGGGGAGACGGGCAAGCTAGATGGGAAAAATTATCCATTATCGAAGATGAAAGTTCAGAGGCATTTGGTGTTGAGGTTGACTGGGAGATTATGATGGGAGTGGAATAGCCCAACGTGACTACATCGGCCACCGCAGCGGTGGCGGCGATTACGACACCTGCAGAGCCATTAGTAGTGAGGGATTGGTTGGCATTGACGCGTGATGTGGAAGCCCCAGCCATTATCATTGGCACCACTGCTTAAGGCTCAAATGAGTACACAGTGTGGCATAAACAGCAGAGATGTCGACCACCACAGCCTCTTCAGCCCCTACTCTCCCTTCCTCCTCCCCCAGTTTTCTCTCATTCACTATCCCTAACTTTGGAGAGTCTAGTAAACTGGACGGGACCAACTACCCGATCTGGAAAGTCAAGATTTGGAGTCATTTAGTGGCTCAAAAGTTGTGGAAGCTGACAACGGGAGTGGAGGCGAAGCCGGAGGACATGGTGGACAGGCAAGGGAAGATACTCATGGCAGTAGACAGAAAGGAGCTCGAAGCTTGGGAAGACAGAGATGCCCATGCCTTGGCATCAATCATAGGGACTATGGCGGACTCTGCTCTTCCACATATCTAGATGGCTGAGATGTCAGTAGAGGCGTGGGTCACTCTGAAGGATCTATACGAGACGGACAACACCTCCCAGATTTTACTTCTTCAGCATCAACTCCACAATCTTGATATGGAAGAAGGAGATACGGTACATAGCCACTTGACGAAGGTCAAGGTGGTGAGGGATCAACTGGCGGCAGTTGGTCAGAAGACAGACTCGTGCCATTTGGCCTTGATGGTACTGAGGAGACTACCTCGGAGTTTCAAGAGCTTTGTTACGATCGTGACAGTAGGACAGAGAACCAAACCTCTAACGTTTAAGGAATTGGGGCCATTACTGCTATAGGAGGAAGCTAGGGAGAAGCTCTACAACGACGACAAAGACGACAAGGCACTGCTGGCAAAGGATTACGTTGGCAAAGGTAAGGGAAAGCCTTATAGTGGCAAGTCCAAGAAAGACGACTGTGATGATGAAGACACTTCCAAGAGGAAGCAGAAGAAGAAGTGCTTCTATTGTGATACGCTAGGACATTTTGCAAAGGACTGCAGAAAGAAAAAGGTGGATCAGAAAAACAAAAGAAAGGAGTCCGACTCAGATTCAGAGGGAGAGGCCAAAGCAAATGTGGTAATCGAAGAGTTGTTCCTGGTGACATCACCGAGTGTTACCGAGGTCAGATATGTTGACCAAGAAACCACAATAAGGATGTCCGACATAGAGATGTGGGTTGACGAGGAGTCAGATGCCTTTGTGAAGATGAAGGACAGCATGGAGCGTTTGGCACCTTCCAGGTGTGTGGCTGTCGACACTGACACGAGGGTGGATTCCATGGAGGGCCCCGGGGTCTCATGGTCAAATGGATGCTGTACTTCAGAAGGGGACAATAAAGGATTACATAGGCTTTTGGTGGGTACCTCGATGAGGTACAGGGTTTGCTTTCAGAGCAAGCAGGCACACAGTACAACAGTTACTTGATATTCTGCATTTGAGCCTCTATAGCATGCTGTGGAGAGACTCCGCTCTTCATGTGTCTCAGGTGATACGAGATTGAAAGGTGGTCCCCTCCCTGGTTGAGAACCCCCATATGAGGAGAGCATGGGGGAGGGGGACCAGGGTAGCATGGGGTTGCCACATGGACAACACATTGACTTGGGCAGCAAATGTGCCAAAATAAATAGGAAAGAGAGATGGCACATAGGCTGTCATGTGGGCAGCATACTCACACAATAAACATGAAAAGGGGCTGCCACATGGGTTGCCATGTGGGCAGCACAATCAAGAGCTTACCTGGAAGTTTGGAGCTGCATTGGAGGACGGAATTTGTATGGAATAGCCACGTGTCTACCAAGAATAGGTTGGAGCTGATCTGCACAGGATTTACAGCATGGAACAGGTTGCAATCAGCCCAGGACCTGCTTGAACATGTGGCGCTTGTGTATGGGATGCTGCAGACAGCTGCACGAAATGTTTGGAGGCTGGTACGGATGCATGAAAGCAAGAGCAGGCCTAGATCCAAGGTGGGTTACATGAAAGCAGGAGCACGAAACGTTTGGAGGCTAGTACAGATGCATGAAAGCAGGAGCAGGCCTAGATCCAAGGCGGGTTACATCGGGCAGACTAGCGACTACATGGCGGGGAGATTTGGCCAACAAACTGGCTGAAGAGTGGTGACAGACATGGCAAAGGTGTTGGCACTTAGCCCTAGTATGGCCTTATAGGCCAATTGGGAGATTTAGTCTTAGTACACCTAGTTCACTTAGGACATTTTTAGTCCTTAGTTGCCTAATTGACTCTAGGGCCATATATTGGCCACTCTTGTATTTTCTTCATTATCCATTTGCAAGTATACTTGAGTTTTCTCAGCTTGTTGTTTGCTTCCTTGCATTCCATCTCCATTCCATTGCTCCCTGCACCCATCAGTGGTATCGGAGTAGGATTGCATAATCCAACTTGCCTCCCCTGTGCATCAGTTACCCATTGCTCTTGGCTCTGACCAGCTCTGTGCTCCATTCATACAAAGTGCTGCCAAATACCGCAATCGTCACACATCATTGTCCATACAGATCTCGGCCGCTATTCGGATTTGTCTGTACATCATCGTCATCCATATAGGCTTGTGTTGTTGCTGCTTGTCAATCATCTACATGTTTATGCTGCCTGACACGAGTTGTGTTGATACGTCCGTATGGTAGCATGATGTTGATTCATTTGTATAGTCACACTTTCAGTTCGTCAATCGTACAACGAGCAGCTTCAATCATATAGCATCGACTAGCCCCATCGTCCTTACAGGGTACACTCCTCTATCAGTCCAGCTGTCTGATTGAGGAGTGTATGTTGTACGGATTAGAGATGTCTCTCAAGCAATGCAGTTGTAGATAGTTGTGTTGGAGGTCGACACTTTTTGGGGTATTGTATCTGGATCAGAGACTAGAGCTGTCTCTCAGGCAATGCACCTGCTACCACAACATCTACTACAAGTTGTGCTACTGCTACTACAATCACTTCTGGCTGTACTACTGTTGCTGCACCAAATCCTCCTACAACAGAATAGGCCCACTGGGATCTTAGGGATGCCCAGCACATGCCTTAATTGCATTTGCATGCAAGAGATTTATTATCTCTCACATCAGATCTTGCAAGATAGCCAAGGATGCATGAGATACTTTGGCCTATTTGTATTAGGTTCGTAATGAGGCCAGTTCATCCAATTCGTCTTCATCTTCTAGCTCTACCTCTTCATCCTGGACATCACCTCCTTCTTCGGGATCTTCAGAGTCAAAGAAGAAGAAGAAGAAGAAGAAGTCTAGCAGGAAGGTGGAGACTAAAGAATTCAAGGACGGTGGGAAGTCAGTAAGATTTGCCACTTACAATGGCCAGTACTGCCAAGCTGAAAAGGCTATGCAATTCATAAGGCAATGTGATGGTGTCTTCAGCCTAGAAAATTTTAGTGAGTCCTCAAAGCTCTGTATGGTTGGTTTACACTTGACTGGTACAGCCAGTGCATGGTGGATAGCTAAAACAGCCAACTATGTAGCCCGCAGGAAATGGAAGGACTTCAAGAAAGCTTTCTATAAACAATTTATTCCCAAACAGTTTCGGGATCATGTCCTTTTGGGTTGGGAGAGCATTCATATGAGAGCACAAGATACAATGGAGTCTTACAATCAGAAATTTTGGGACGCATGCTTGCAGGTTTCACCTTTCAAGAATATTTCTGACAAGACTCAACTAAGGAAGTACAGGGCCAGACTCACTCCAAAGATAAAGGCCCAAGTGAACACTAAAGATATTAAAGAAATATCAGATCTCATGCATTCAGCCAATGTGGCTAGTCGCATGTACATGTAGGATCCTACTAGTGTGCCTTCACTACATGCAAGGTTACCGGGGGATAAAAAGACGGCGATCTCCAAGTTTGAAACAAGAGAGTTTCCCAAGGCTCAGAAGAGGGGATTTCAGCCTCAGAAGCCGAGGGGAAACCAGGTACAAAAGCCCTATAAGGAAAGACCACAGTTCAAATTGAAACTTTCAGGAAAGAGGGTAAATGCTTCAGATGCGGCAAAGAGGGGCGTGTGGCTGCCCAGTGCCCAAAAAAGCCTTCTACTTCGAAGGGAAAAGAGGCAGAGAAGCCATGGGGACTGCAAAAGCCAATGGCAGGAGAAACTCCTGACATACTGGGTCATGTTTCAAACCCAGAGGAACGAGAATTGCTGCTATCTTGGGGCAAAGTCAGAGACCAGCAAGCGCTGATTTTGTTCGATCCACGGGCTACTGATAACTTTATATCAGAGGATCTAGCCTTGAGGCTAGGAATAAAGACGGAGGAGTTGGGTAGGGCTCTGAATGCCGACCAGATGTTCTGTGGGAACCCTGTGCCAGTCACTCCCTTGATAGGGAAGCTCTGTCTTCATGTACAAAGTTATGTGGATTAGGAAGACTTCTTCATTTCTCCACAAAAACACCATGATGTAGTCTTGGGTATGCCTTGGTTTCATCACAAGGCAGTGAAGTTGACTCTTCCTGAAAGAGTGCTGGAGTTTGTACATAGGGGCAAAGTACATCGTGTGGTTGCTAGGAATAGAGGGGAAACTATTTCCATTGTATCATATAGTTGTGTTGGAAAAGAAATAAAGTCTGCAGTTTCAGCTTACATGGTTTTTGTAAAAGAGAGAGATATGAAAATGCATGCTGAAATAAGAGAGGCAGATCAGAATAAATTTCAGTTTCAAAGATTGCTTTTCTGATGCTTTGCCACGGGAGCTACCCCGTGAGAGGCCTGAGGATCATGGCATATAACTCATTCTTGGTAGCGAGCCACCCAATAGGCCCCCATACAGAGTTAGTGTTAGATATCAATGCTCCACTCTTGTGTAACTACGCGGTACTTGTAAGCCTCCCATATGAGGAGAAGGCATTTGAGTAGCTCGGTTATCCAGTAGGTCCTGGTTTGGACACCAGATGGGGGCCATGTGTGGCCTGATGGCTGGACGGCTTCAGATAGAGTTGGCACACCGCCAACTAGGCTACATGCAAGTGCGGGAAGGCATCCCATGGCTGACCGCATTGAGGGTAGACGGAGCATTTCTCGGGATAGCCCACTCTCGGGTTGCGGAGCCCGTTTGGAGCCCCAGATGATCCCGGATGGCTCTGGGCTGAACGGCAACCATAGGTCAGTTGCTCTATTTTGCGCACCGATTCTATCATGTGGTTGGTGGCCTATTTCGGGACCAACCCCCAGTTGACTGTTTTGGGCGGACTGGGTCTCAATTGAGCCCAACCGACTACGACTGGTGGCTATATAAGAGCAAGCCCTTGAAGCCCATTTCATCACTGGCTACAGCAACCCTGATTCCTTAGCATCCAACCTCCATCCTCCACTGTTTCCAGCACGCCATCAAAGCTTCTCTCACAGGAGCGCACGGCTGGGAGGCAGCGCCATCTATTGTATCACTTTTACAGTAATCAATTTTTGATTCCCCATACTATCTGCTTTTGCGTACGAGATCCTGTTATCTGTTAAGCACAGACGTTGTATTGTCTTCTTACATGGTATCAGAGCTTGGACTCTAGCAAGAAGATTTGGTAGTGTGTTTGTGTTTGCGAGCAGATTGTGAGAGATGGCCCAGCCCGCAAGACTGCGAATCCCACCGTTCAGCGAAAGCGAAAAGTTGGACGGCTCTAACTATCCACTCTGGAAGTTCAAAATGAAGACCATCCTAAGCGCATATGAGCTTTGGGACACTGCTACTGGGGTGGACATGAAGCCTGTTGCGAGACCGGATCTAGCCAATGCAGGACAACAGATAGTATCAACTGCGGATGAGATTCTCGCGTGGACAAGAAGAAATGCAGATGCGTTGTGTTCTATTGTCTGCAGTGTAAGTGATTCCGTCATGGCGTTAATTCAACATGTCACCACAGCGGAGGAGGCATGGACGTTTTTGAAAAATCAGTACGAGACCATGAATCAGACGCGGATTTAGAATCTGGAGACTCAACTTGTGAACGAGAAATTGTCTGAATCTGAAGCGGCAGAGAAGTTCATCACCAAGGTGAAGAATCTGCGCGATCAGATGACTGCGATTGGCATCACCATCGCTAGCGAGAATCTAGCACGAAGGTGCATATGGATTCTCCCACCAAAGTACGACGGTCTTGTTACGGCGTTGAATACGCAGAACAGAAATCCGCCCCTCAATTTTGAGGATTTCAGCACGATGCTTCTGGAGGAGGAGATGCGTCAAAAGATGAGGATTGGAGAAGATTCGGCTTTCTATGCTAGATCAAAGAAAGGTAAGGGTAAGGACTCTGGTAACCCATCTTCTTCTGATGATAAAAAGAGAAAGAAGAAGATCAAGTGCTTCTATTGCAACAAGGCAGGGCACAAGCTGAATGAGTGTCGAAAGAAGATTGCAGATGAGAAGAACGGAGTAAAGAAAGAGTCCAGCAACAGCGCGCAGGCAGTACCAGTAGAGCTGTTCGTAGCAATTGAGGAGATTTGCACGGAGGCAGTTCATGTACCTGCGGATGAACCTTGGATCATTGACAGTGGTGGATCGCGCCACATGACCAGTCGGAAGGATTGGTATACCTCTCTACAGCCGGTAGGGAATGACATCCTGGTAGCAGTCAGCAATGATGCAAAATGTCCAGCAAAAGGAAAAGGTACGATTGCTCTCAAGTCAGATGGAGTTGTAAAACAGTTGTCCGATGTTCTTTATGTGCCAGATATCAAGAGGAACTTGTTGTCCGTTTTTGCGATCATGGATCGGGACCTCAAAGTTCACTTCGATAAGAATGGTGCACAAATTCTGGATCTTCAAGGAAAGGTCGTTGGTAAAGGTACACGGCATAGTTACCAGCCGAAACGGAAACGGAAGAAACGGAGTTTTCGGGCCCCGCCGAAACAGAAACGGAAGAAACGGCAATATGATACAATTTATGTATAAAAATTTATTTTTTATACATAATATAATTATCAATAGAGTGCAAATCATACATAATACAAATTACAATTATCTATACTTGAAGGCTGAAGCTTCAGCCTTCAAGCATCAATGCATCATTCATGCCTCTATGATTCTAAATTCTTGAATGATGCTTCAATAATCTGAAATCAACATGTATCATGAGTCCTGACTAACAAGTTTGGCATTACAAGAATCTGAAATTTAGAAGTTTGAAGTACTTTAAAGTTTAAACTTAGCACACAAGTTGAAACTTGAAACTTGAAAGTATCCAATGTCCAGACTCCATACATGATCATGATTCATGATCCACAAATTTCATGATCATGACTCATGACTCATGAGTCATGCAAGACTCAAAATAAAAGCACCCATGGATGATATAAAAAAAAGCAGCAGGACTACTGATCATCTGCATCATCCATGGACTCCTCGTCATCGTCATCCTCTGCATCCTCAAATAAGCTTGAGGCATCTGTGTCACTGTTTGAAGAAGAATCATCAACATCAGGATCATGACCATCGGGTGCAACTGAAGTACTAGCACCATCTCCAGATGGTTGAGTGTATGATCGTGTGTGGTGTGCTGGTGCTGACAGCTCCTCATACAACATGGTGTATATGTCCAGCTCCTCCCGTGGGATATCTGGTATGGCCTTCATCTTCTCCATGTCCACCTTGTCTACATTCACTTGGCGAGGTTCGGGGCAGCCGGTGGTGAACTCAAGGAGACGGAGGTTGCAATGACAAAACACCAACCGCTCCAATTGAGCCGTGCTCAATCTGTTCCTCTTCTTTGTGTGAAAGAGGGCCCAAGTGCTCCAGTTCCTCTCACAAGGACCGGAACTGCAGTTCTGTGAGAGAACACGTATAGCAAGGCGTTTCTTCCATAAGCCAATTAAACCGAGATAAGTATCAGGAACTTGATAACTTTAAACATATTTGTAGTAGATAAAACTTCAAATTACTTAACGACTAAGCTCTAACTAGTGGCGTTAGAACTTGTCTCTTAGACTCTTACCAAAGTAGGAGTACAGTTGCCATATTTCTCCCACCAGGAGACAGGTTGCAACTGTGTCTCTCAGAGCCTAGCCGTAGGTCGACCAAAGGAGAGGCTGTGATTGCGGAACAATAGAAGTTCATCCTCCATTCGTCATTGCATCTCCAAGTCACCACCCGTTCAATTTTGTAGATACTGTTGCATCCCCTTCCAACTCGTCATTCTCATATTGCTCTTGACTGCGCCAGAGCGGATGCAATACATGTGCCACCGCATGGATTGGGCGGTGGAACCAATTCCACCGCTTATTCCATATAGCACGGATGGACTCAACCCTAAATCATGCCACAAGAAATTAGAATGCATTATGCATGCAAAATTCATAGACTATAGATAATAGTACATACATAATATATATCTGAAAATTCCAGGCTTCATGATAACAAATTGCCATTTAGTAACTGCAATAATTATACATATTACAAAAGTAAAAAGTCTTACTTATCAGGTGATAGGGAAGTGTTTCTGTTGATCTTGTCCATAAACTCGTACAAGAGCCCTAGTGTGCTTCCCTCCATGTCCGTGATGCGAAGCACCTTGTAGATAGGATTAATCGATTTGATTAATGCCTCCGCCTGATTCCACCAAGACTCATCCATGATCATGCGAAAAAATTTAATAGACTTTGCATGGCCTCTATCATCCCAATCTCCCCACTCCCGAAACACAACCGTGCGCAACAAGCCCTGGCGCACTCGCACAAGCCTCTCCACCACTATGAACATGTAAGCAAACCTTGTGGCTGGAGGTTTCAATAGCTCAAGGTCACTGTAAGCCCGATAGATGCTGAGGACTTTGGGTCTCTTCATGACAAACTTCACAATACTGCGGCCTGGAGAAGATGGCATCAATCCAAGGTATCTTCCCTAGGTCCTCGATCAAAAGATCAAGGCAATGTGAGGCACAGGGTGTCCACACAATCTTAGGGAACTCATCTTCTAACATGGCACCCATTGACACACAATTGCTACCATTATCTGTCACCACCTGCACCACAATGGCTGCCCGTAAATGCTCCCAAATATACAGCCCTGTAATCATTGTACCTGCAGTGGAAGCATCTATGGCTCTCAAGAACATGGTTCCCTTGCAAGAAGACACTAAAATATTGTACACATTCCTCTTGCGTGCATCTGACCATCCATCGCATAAGAGTGTGCATCCATATTTTTTCCAAGTCTCTTTCAAGGGCTTCATTTGGTCTTCCACACATTCCCTCTCTCTTCTTAGCTCTCTTGTCCGCAAGGCCTCATATGTAGGCCCTTCCCATTCATACCCAATGCGGCTTACGGCTCTCATGGCCTTCCTCCATCGTGTAGTCTTCGCCACATGAAAGGGTATTGCACACTGTATGAAGAGCTTTGTGAGCTCACTAGTGGCCTCCTTCACTGCTTGCTTTTGCAAGCGTGCTTCAATGCTAGACCTTTGCAGTGACCCTCTTTTCCCTGCACTAGCATCCACACTAATTGATCCATGTGGCAAGGGTGTTCTTGTGGCACTAGGACCCGCGCTCGATGTAGTTGATGCCCCTCTACTTCTCTTTGCAGAACCCAATGTGCTGGCATCATCCAATGGCTCAGTGTCAGCAGCCTCTTCTTCATCTTGCAGCCCTTGTCCTCCACTTTTTGCAGCCAAGGCTGCCATACGCACACGCTTCCATTCTGTTAGGCCACCTTTCACTGGAGTAGGCACGAACTCACAAGGTCCTACATCCTTGCTGGGAACACCTGCTAGATGGTCTTTCACTCGTGTGATAGACCCCGTTTTGCTTATGCTACAATAGTTGCATCTCCACTTCTTGGAGCCACCACCTCCTTTATAACTATCCAGGAGGGAGACATGGACCCAATAAGCATCTCTCGGCATTGAGGAGGATGGAGAGGTCAGAAGGAGGATGGAGAGGTCACAAGTGAGAAAGGATGGGAGGTAGACCGTAGAAGGAGGATGGAGAGATAGAGGTAAAAGAGGATGGAGAGGTGGAAGGAGCCTGGAGGATCAGAGGTAGAAGTGAAGGAGGATGGAGAGGAGGAGGATGGAGAGGTAGAAGGTAAGATTAAAGAGAGGATGGAGAGAAGAAGGATGGAGGGATGGAGTCTGGAGAGCAGGCTGCCAAGCTGCAACTTGCAGGATGGAGAAGATGGAGCAAAGGATGAAGAGGATGGAGGTCCAAGAGCAAAGGATGGAGGGATGGAGAGAGCTTAGAGAAGGTGGAGAGAGCAGCAAGGATGCACAAGAGGAGTGGAACGGGCGGGAGGCGGCAAAAGATGAAGAGAGGTGGCCGAAATCGCTTTTTTAGGGTTTAGGGAAAAAGCAAGGTTTACGAAATGGCGTTTCTTGACGAAACGCTGTTTCCGTTTCGTCGTTTCCGTTTCTGCCCATGAAACAGGCGTTTCGTGCAACTATGGTACACGGCGCAACAACATCTAGGAACTCTCAGCTTTCAGTGCTCGAGCTGATGTGAAGAACACTAAGCTGTGGCATGAGAGGTTTGGTCATCTAAACCTTAGTTCTTTGAAGGAGATGCATAAAAGTGGAATGATAGCAGACCTACTAGAAATTACAGATCTGCCCAATGTATGTGAAGCTTGCATGATGGGCAAGCAGCATCGGCAGCCCTTTCCTAAAGAGGCCAGTAGGGCAAAGGCTCCTCTAGAGCTCGTTCACACGGACCTCTGCGGAAAGATGGAGACGGAAGCTTTGGGTGGTTCCTACTACTTCATGACGCTGATCGACGACTACAGTAGAAGGATATGGATATACTTCATGACGATTAAAGACGAGGCTTTTAGTAAGTTCAAGGAATGGCATGTAATGGTCGAGAAAGAAACAGGGAGGAAGGTAAAGAAATTGAGATCAGACAGAGATGGAGAGTTCACATCAACTGAATTCAAAAGTTACTGCAAAAGTCACGAGATCAAGAGGCAGAAACCCCCGCCACATACATCACAGCAAAATGGAGTAGCAGAGCGCAAGATGCGCGCCATCTGTGAAATGGGCAGGAGTATGATGAAAGGGAAAGATTTGCCAAAGACTTTTTGGGCTGAAGCATGTAACACGGCAGTTCACATTCTGAATCGTAGCTACAAGAAGGCTGTGAACGGGATGACTCCACTGCAGGCCTTCTTTGATAAGAAACCTTCAGCTGCACGTTTCAGAGTTTTTGGATGTGACTGTTTTATGCATGTCCCTGATGCTAACAGGACCAAATGGGAACCGAAGAGCCGGAAGTGTATTTTCTTGGGCTACAGTGAAGAGGCGAAGGGTTATCGTCTCTATAACCCTGTTACCAAGAAGGTAATAGTAAGTCGCGATGTGGTCTTCTCAGAACAGCCGCATCAATTGGAGGACGATGCTTCCTTCCCAGACAATCAGGACCAGGATATCTGTCCAGTACCACCACCAACAGCAGACCGAACTCCCCCACAACGGTGCTTGGGAGGATTCAAGAAGATGAAGAAGAGCCTGCAGAACCACAATGGCAACGGTCATTCCCGAAGTGGGTAAAGCAGCTTTTGGACGGCAGGAAACCTCCAGCCATTGAGGAGGAACCATCTGAACACCGTCGGTCCAAGAGATTTGAGGAGCAAAGAAGGACGCAGGAACACTTGGTCAACTACGCTTTGATGACAGAGGTGATCCGTGCTAATGAACCCAAGTGTCTTGAAGAGGCACAAGGTGATGATAGGTGGATGGAGGCTATGCAGTCGGAGTATGGCTCCATAATGAAGAACAACACTTGGGACCTTGTGGATCGACCACCAAAACACAAGGTAATTGGCACCAAGTGGGTGTACAAGACCAAGTACAAGTCCAACGGCACGTTGGATAAGTACAAAGCTCGGCTCGTGGCAAAAGGATTCGCACAGTTACATGGTTTTTGATTATCAGGATACTTTTGCTCCCACAGCTCGACTAACCACAATTCGCAGTGTTTTGGCTTTAGCTGCCCAGGGAAGTTGGCCCGTGTTTCCGATGATGTAAAATCCACCTTTCTGAATGGAGATCTCAAGGAGGAGGTATACGTGGAACAACCACCAGGTTCTGTGATCCTCGGCTCAGAAGGTAAAGTCTGTAAACTGAAGAAGGCACTTTACGGGCTGAAACAGGCCCCAGGAGCTCACGCTCGCACAAAACACATTGAGATTCAATATCACTTTGTACGCGAGCTCATCATGGATGGAGAGGTCGACTTGGTATACTGTCCGACTACAGATAATGCTGCGGACATCTTCACGAAGGCTCTTGGAAGAGACTTGCTGGAGAGGCATCTTCATCGACTTGGCATTGGGCCGAAAAAGTAAGTTCACTTGCGGGTGGACACTGAGGGGGGGCGTTAGATATCAATGCTCCACTCTCGTGTAACTATGCGGGAACCAACTAACTCTACTTGTAAGCCCCCCATATGAGGAGAAGGCATTTGAGTAGCTCGGTTATCCGGTAGGTCCTCGTTTGGACACCAGATGGGGGCCATGTGTGGCCTGATGGTTGGACGGCTTCAGATAGAGTTGGCACACCGCCAACTAGGCTACATGCAAGTGCGGGAAGGCATCCCATGACTCACCGCATTGAGGGTAGACGGAGCATTTCTCGGGGCAGCCCACTCTCGAGTTGTGGGGCTCGTTTGGAGCCCCAGATGATCCTGGATGGCTCTGGGCCGAACGACGACCGTAGGATAGTTGTTCTATTTTGTGCACCGGTTCTATCGTGTAGTCGGTGGCCTATTTCAGGATTGACCCCCAGTCGACCATTTTGGGCGGACTGGGTCGGTCATCCAATTGAGCCCAACCGACTACGACTGGTGGCTATATAAGAGCAAGCTCGTGAAGCCCAATTCATCACTGGCTACAGCAACCCTGATTCCTTAGCATCCAGCCTCCGTCCTCTACTGTTTCCAGCACGCCATGGAAGCTTCTCTCACAAGAGCAAACGGCTAGGAGGCAGTGCCATCTATTGTATCAGTTTTACAGTAATCAAATTTTTTATTCTCCATACTATCTGCTTTTCTCTCTTGAGTACGAGATCCTGTTATCTGTTGAGCATAGACGTATTGTTTTCTTACAGTTTGTGCAACTCAGCGAGAAGAGATTATGACTCAGGTGCAGGACTTGTTGTCCAAGGGACTGATTCCAGCCCAGTTCTTCTCCTTTTTGTTCCTTTGTATTGCTAGTACAGAAGAAAGATGGCTCATTCCGTATGTGCATTGATTACCGTGCACTAAATAAAATGACCATCAAGAATATATTCCCTATTCCGCGGATTGATGATGTGCTAGATCAGTTAAATGGAGCTTCAGTTTTCAGCAGGATAGACTTAAAGAGTGGCTATCACCAAGTGAGGATACAGCCTGAGGATGGGCACAAGACAGTGTTCCGTACTACTTTTGGGTTGTATGAATATCTGGTGATGTCTTTTGGATTGACAAATGCCCCAGCTACTTTCAATCGGATGATGGATCGTATCTTCCGACCCTACAGACAGTTCACTGGTACCTTCTTTGATGACATTTTTGTATTTTCTAAGTCCGAAGAAGAGCACAAGGAACATCTTGCTATAGTATTTCAAGAGCTGAGAAATCATCAGCTCTATGCAAATAGCAAGAAAAGTGAATTCTTCCTCGAAGAAATCCATTACTTGGGGCATATAATATCCAAATATGGGATACGGATGGATCCGGCAAAGATCCGTGCCATTCAGGAATGGCCAGAGCTGAAAACTGTGCATGAAGTTTGAAGTTTCCTAGGCCTGTGTTCTTACTACAGAAGATTTATCAGGCATTTTGCGGATATAGCCGCTCCACTCCACGATCTTACTAAGAAAAATGCAGCTTTTAGATGGGGAATTCCTCAAAAGACAGCCTTCACCACACTCAAAGAGAGGTTGACTACAGAGCCAATCCTAATAGTTCCAGATTTGTATCAGCCATTTGATGTGGATTGTGATGCTTGTGGGGAATGTGTTGGGGCTGCATTGCATCAGAATGGTCATGTAGTGGCTTATGAGAGCAGGAGACTCCGGGATGCAGAGAGATATTTGGGAATCTATGAGAAAGAGTTATTGGCTGTAATTCATGCCATCCATTCATGGGAGCATTATCTTTTGGGTGCAGATTTTACAGTTAAAACAGATCACCAAAGTTTGAGATACTTTTTGACTCAGACAAAGCTTTCCGAGAAGCATATGAAATGGGCAAACATGCTATCAATGTACCATTTTCAGATTGTCCATACTCCAGGAGTTCGGAACAGAGTGGCAGATGCCTTGTCCCGAAGACCCGAGGTCAACAATGTGACTATTGCTTATCATTAGGATCTGGAAGATATGAGGGAGCAATATGCTAATGATGCAGATTTTTGTGTTTACAGCAAACGTAAGAGGGGTAGTCCACCAGTTACTATTCCCTGAAAGATGGAAATCTAATGAAAGATAGTCGACTGCCTATGCATCACTTAAGAGATGAGGAAAAAGATTTTAGAGGAATGTCATGCACCTCCCTATGCTGGGCATAGAGGAATTACAGCAACAACTCAAGCACTAAAAAGAGGTATTTCTTTTGGCCAGGGATGCGAAAAGATATACATCAGTTTGTTACTGAATGCCTTACGTGTCTGAAAGTGAAGTATGATAGACGGAAGGCACCTGGCCTACTTATGCCTCTTCCCATGCCTTAGGCACCGTGGGAAAGTATTGCAATGGACTTCATTTTTTATTTGCCAAGATCAAAGTCAGGGAATGATGGGATTTGGACTATCATTGATAGATTTAGCAAGCAAGCTCATTTCATTCCGGTTCGTAAAACCATAAAGGCAGATCATACGGCTAAGCATTTCATGGCACATATCTTTAAGCACCATGGTATGCCTAAGTCTATTGTCAGTGATCGAGATCCCAGAATGACCAGTCTATTCTGGAGAGCTTTATTTGATAATATGGGGATGAATCTGAATTTTCTTCTTCTTTTTATCCCCAAACAGATGCTCAAAGTGAAGTAGCAAACTCTACAGCATTGGATATGCTGAAATGCTACGTGGGTGACCAAGGTTCAATGTGTGACCAAGGTTCATACTGGGAAAAGTACCTACCATTGGTAGAGTTCACTTACAATAATACAGTACACATCTCTACAGGAAAAGCCCCCTTTGAGGTCATCTATGGGAAGGTGATTCTTCCACCTATCCTAAGGACCAAAGATGAAAATTTTGCACCTAATCAGTTTGTGAGAGACCTCCAAATAGCAATTGAAAGGTCTCAAGAAAAGCATAAAAGAGCTGCAGATAAACATAGGAGACAGTTAGATCTCAAGAAAGGGGATTGGGTAGTTTTGAAGTTCGAGAAAGCTAGGCTCCGCAAGTTTAAAGGCAAACAGAAAGTGTATGCAAAGTTATCTTCCAGGTATTATGGCCCTTTCAGGGTTACAAAAAGAATAAATGAGGTTGCATACAGGTTGGCATTGCTAGAGCATTGGAGGATTCACAATGCATTCCATGTGAGTCTTCTAAAGAAATTCTGGGGACCAAAGCCTACAAAGCCAGAGGATCCACCAGAAGTGGATGAGCTGGAGGAGGTCCTTTAGCCAGGGCAAATTGTGTACCATACTGTACGCAAAGGCCCTCAGGACAAGGAATTTTACAAGTACCTTGTAAAATTCAAGAATTATACGGCATCGGATGCCAAGTGAATGGATGAAGACATGTTGTCCGATCATCCACAGCTTTTGGATGTTTACAAGGAAGCTTTTCAATTGAGATCAGCTGAATAGAAGCCGAGGGGATGTCACCACAATGTAAATATCCTAAGTCAAAGTACAGTTGACCATTTATTTGATCATAATTAAAGAGTTTTCATATGTGTTAATTATGGTCAAAGAGTTCTTTTAATGGTCAAAGAATTGACTACGGTCAAAGATACTTGACTTTGGTCAAGTAAGCTTGATTTCGGTCGGGGAGACTTGGTTTATTACCAAGAGGGTTAACTATGGTTAACCAGAGAACCACAGAGCTGACTACGGTCAGAGAGTGTTGATTTTGGTCAACGAGACGTGGCATGCGCCAAGAGGGTTAACTACGGTTAATCAAGATGTGCCAATTTCGGTTGGAGAGTCGTGCCAACTTCGGTTGGAGAGACTTGATTATAATTAAGGCGCCCCGACCCTTGGTCAAAGCCCCTTAATCATGATAAAGAGAGTTGATCTCGGTCAACCAAGGAAATGTTTAATGTTGCATGCTTGTTTGTTCAGTGGGGACGCCCACCTATGACTAAGATTAGTCCACAGTTTATTATCTGCATGCAAAGCGCTAACAATTAATGGGTGCCATGGTGGTGCGCTTTAATTAATTGTTGCAGGTACTATGAGGGGCTAAAGACCCAAGCAATTTGGAGAATAGCAAGTATTTCGGAGGCCACCCGCATGACCAAGTGCTATGAAGACCCCAGAAATTGCCCTTAGAGGCATGTAATAGGATTTAGTCTGGTTTTTGACAAGTGGCATGTTGCCATTTTGGAATGAGCTTGAAGCTCTTGTAAAAATGGATTCACGTTTGAATTTGTAACAGACAGCTCTATGCTGAACTATGTACTTCTTCTCTCAAGTAATATCCTTTGGCGGGTCCCAGCCCGACTGTTGTTCTGGGCCCTAGTACTGTGTAGAGTGAGAGAGTGAAAGAGAGAGCTAGAGAGAGAGAGGGAGAGAAAGGAAGGTAGAAAATCAGCAGGGAGATTGCAGTTGTGCTAACTACTATCTATATTACTAAGGTTAGGCCTGCAGAGGTTATAGAAGACTGCACATGATTTAGGCTGTTTGGAGAGGCTAGAGGGAAACTTACCCCATGATAGGATGGGACATGAAGGGGCTAGAGGGACTGTTAGGGATGTTGTAGAGGGCTGATCCTGTTGCTACTGCTGGACTGTAGGCTTCACTAGGCGTTTCTGCTACTGATGTCATTGAGGCTGATGGTACTGTCGCATTGGCTGCTAGGGAGGTTGCTGCTACTGCTGGAGCTGATGGATTTGAATGAGGGGAAAGGCCTCCTTTCATTGGCCTGAAGGCTTTTGTAATTGCCATCTCAGAGACCAGTCTGTAACTGCCATTCATAGACTGATCTATAACTTCCATTCATAGAGATTGGTCTTTTTCAGCCACTTTCACAGATTGGTCTATTAATTTACTGGATTTGAACCTATAAAAGGCTATCGCGGATCCCTAATGCTGTTCCAGGCCTGACCTATTTTGGTCCTATATATGGCCTAGACTGGCTATTACTGGGTGGGTGCATTATACTCTATTTGTTTGTGGCACTTGCTGGTCTCTGCAAAACAGTGATAAAAATCAGCATTTGGTGGAGCTTCTATTGCGTTGAGAACAATTTTCAACCTGCTCATCAGCTCTGTCGTTGCAGGCTCGAATCCCGGACTCTTTTTTTTTTCAAGATAGAGACTTCTATTAAGTAAGAGAAAAAACCCGCGAGAGCAAGCTCAAAGCGGAATACATCATGAAACCATGAGGATAAATAAACCCCCTTAAAATGAGGTGGAAAACAACCAAGGCTGAGGTTGAAAGTGCCACCTCAACCCTGTAAGAGTCTTAGAGAAGAAAGGAGAATCCTTCCATTCCCTGAAGAAAGAAGCCCTCCTAGCTGAGGCTACATAGGAGTCTCCCTGCATGCTCATCCATACGGCCATCAAAGTTGTATGGTGTGTCTGTCCAGATACTAGCCAATGTGTGTGAGGAATGAACCTGAGTTCCCTCCAATGCCTCTGTGCATCTGGCTCTCCAGATATGCCAGGCTGCTATGCTCGCAAGTATCTCCCAAGAGATATCCATAGAGGCATGTACAGCTGCAAAAGGAAGGTGTGGTACCATATCCAAAGAACAGGACTCAACCTGATGACATTGAATCGAAATGGCCCGAGAAGAGTCATGTCCCTCATAAAAGACTTGAGGCCCAGTAAAAGAAAGCCAAGCCATTGAGCCCCATGTCATAAAGAATGGGAAGTGCACAAAGTGACTGAAAATCCTGGCTACCCCCATCCAAATCATCCTTGCCTGTCTGCAATCCCATAAGTGATGCTGAATCGTCTCCAAAGCAGAGAGGCAACGAGGGCAAGAAGGGTCGGCTCTGAATCCAGATCTCCAAAGGTTCACAACAATCCCACCATGGATGGAAAGCCAAAAGAAAAGAGTGATCTTTCTATTCCTGTGGGATTTCCAGAGTCTCCTCCAGAAGCACCTCTGCAAATCCGCAGTGATATAAAATGCCTCCCAATGAGGAACTCTGGAAGGTCTCCAACCTCTACTACTGAGCTGGAATCTCTTGGCATTACCTAGTGGGGGAATCCCGGACTATTGGTTGAACCATACAACCAAAATCCACTCCCACCCTTCATTGCGCATCGGGTCGGCTCCCATCTTCACCCATCATGTGTTTACATCCTTGAGCGGACATTGGGCTTTGTGATTTGTTGTTTGGTTCGGAACAGGGGTGTCTGTCAGAGGGTTTATACCTTGTTGAGCCAAGCATTGCATGATTTTTGAGAGAGAATTCCGAGATTGCAATACATATCCTAGCATGGGACTTTTCTTGCAGGTTTGAGGTGCATCCTTTGCCAAGCATTGGCCTTGGAAGTGATGTCTATTGCTTGAGCAGAGCGCTCACAACACGTGCACTTTGCTGAAATGGCATATAGTAGAATTTGAATGATGTCTTTTAGATGCTTGCACAAGAGAATAGTTTGGATGGCACCAACTATTCTCTCTGGGGTTCTATGATGCGGAATCTCTGGCTGATTTGCCACGAGAAGCAATAAATTTGCCTGATACTTACTGTTAATGGATGCTAATGTTTGACTGCTCATACCTTTATGATGGCTTCTCATACAATGTAAATGGCTACCCATACCACAAACAAATTTAATTGCTCATATTGATGTTAATTACTGTTCATATCAACCTGGGGCTTTCTTTCTCCAAAGTTAGGCTAGCTGGGTACTTCCAGGCCTTAGCAGAAATTGCTTGTAGGTCAAGCGGATTGTCTAACATAACATACCTAAACAGAATGATTCATGGAGAACGATTTGCACTGGCGTACGTGTTTTTGGGGTGGACTAGGAACGGGTGTGTGGGCGGGGCGGGGCGCGGGGGGAGGGGGGGGTGATTGGTAGAAATGGTACTGGTATAAGTCCATAATGCTTTCCTGCTTCTATGGTTTCAGATTCATTCCACCTTCAGTATTTCAATGCCTCCATCCTTTTTCACGGAGGACATATGTGTGCAACCTGAGCTCGATGCGCTTGGAGTGCTTGGTGATCTGGGTTGGTATTGTGCTCGAGCTTTTCTCTAGGCAACTACTTATGAGCTTCCAGTGAGTGTCACTGCCCTTCCTGGGGCAAGGTTTAATGGAGGAGTAATAATGGCTTGTGGTGCTTGTTTCTTGTGGAACGATGGACGAGCAGCAGCTTTTCATTGCTCATTCGTGGAAAATATGGCAATCTCATTAGTATTACAGGGGACTAAAGGTACCCTTGAGGTGGAAGACTTTGTTGTACCCTTTGAAGAACATGTAGCACAGTTCAAGATTTGTACGAATGCACAGTTTGGACCTTTAGACACGAGCTTAACATTATTACTCATCAAGCCCACACAAGCCTACCTCAAGAATTCCTAATGATTCAAAACTTTCCCTTCCTTGTGAAGGGAATCAAGGATGGCACTAAAACCACAGATTCTTCATACTTCATGATTGCCAAGAAAACACAGCAGTTGCTCAACGCTGTCAAACTGGATATACAGGATATACAGCTGTCAAACTGGAAGGGTAAGAAATTGTCAACACTGCAGTGTGTATTGGATCAGTTTATGACTTTAACAAGCAAACAATGAGCAATAAATGCATACGCATCTGGTGTTGCATTTAAGTATGGACACTTCGTCACTTCTGTACATTATCAAGAGCTTCACTTGTACTTATCTATTTATAGATGTGTACATGCATGAGTGCCCTCCTACCCAAGTTGATCCCAAAAGAATTGGAAATTATTCAGTCAAAGAGAGAGAGAGAGAGAGACAGAGACAGAGAGAGACTATCATGGATTTCCTGAAGCATAAACATTGTATCTACATACATGCATGATGGATATGCAAGATTAGGGGGACCCGAGGACATATCTTGGCTCTATTGGCCGATATGCTCCCTCCATGCAATCTTGACCTTGATTGCGCCAGACCTATCCTCATGGAAAATATATCATATCTCTGGGCATACACCACCCTCTCCAACCTGAGACTACAACTCCTCTTCCTTGGTCATGTTTTATGTGCGCAACATCTCAAAATGTGTGGCAATGTGGGCATCTAGCTGACAGAGTCACTCAATAGAGCATCCTTGATCCACAAAAACATATGCCTCACACTTGCACTTGCATTTGTACGACTCAATTGCTTGTGCAACTGCCATGTTCAATTAACTCACATGGACTAACTAATACATCTCTCTCTCTCTCTTTCTCTCTCTCTCTCTCTCTCTCTCTCTCTCTCTCTCTCTCTCTCTCTCTCTCACACACACACACACACACACACACACACACGTGTACACACACGCACACACGCACACACGCACACACTTACACACACACACACACGCACACACGCGCGCGCGCACGCGCACACACACACACACACACACACACATTAGAACAATTCTCTCATTAACTTTGTAGAGGTCTTGCCATGAAGTAGGGTTAAATACATTAAAAGTTTCATAAGTATCCGACATCACTTGTATGATGGGACATGCACATTTTCTCATTTTCAAGAATGCATGGTGCATAATTGCTAAAAAATTGTGCACGAGTATTCTTATAGCATATATCTATGTGTTCAATGGTCATAAAACTTTGTAGAGACATCAAAATGAGTAAATTGACTTATAATTTCAAAGTTTTATAAGGATCGTACACATAATTATGGTTGAACATGCACATTTCCTCGATTTTTACCATGCATCCTTCATTATTCCCAAAAAAGTGTATAATTTCAAAAAATCATAAATTGGTGTACTTATACCATACATCTATGTGTCATATGGTCATAAAAGTTCTTAGAGGCATTTAAAGAATCATTACCTTACACTTTCAAATTGTCTCAAGGGCTAGACATCCCTTGTATTGTGTGACATCCACATTTTCTCATAGTCACATTTTCCCATTTGACCATGCATGGTGAAAGCTAACAAAAAATTGTGCATCGATATAATTATACTGTATCTTATGTGTTTGATGATCATGAAACTTTGTAAAGACCTTAAATTTAAATGGTAAATTATGGGCAAAAAATTTTGTAACCATCAAAAAGCACTTGTATGATGGCACATGCACATTTTCTCATTTTCAACCATGCATGGTGCATAACTGCCAAAAAATTGTGCATCATTATCTCTATTTGTATGATGGTCTTGAAACTTAAAATTTTTAAATACCTTTAAATGAAATATTATTTTATACTTATAAGGATATAACATCATGGGACATGCACATCTTCTCATTTTTGACCATGTATGTTTTGCAAAGACACCTATACTCATAAAATTTCATAAGGATCTCGACTATCACTTGATTATGGGACATGCAGATTTTATTATTTTCAAATATTCATGGTGCATAATTATCATATATCCCTATACTTCCAAGTTTCATATGGACCAAAAACTCCTTCTATGGTGGGACATGTACATTTTTATTTTTCAACCATGCATGGTGCATAAGTGAAAAATGTGCAAAACTATGGTTATACCATATGTGTCTTATGCTCATGAAACTTTATAGAGACCTCCAAATGAAATATTATTTTATACTTGCAAATTCTATATGCATATTTTCTCAATTTTTACCATTTATTGTCCATAATTGCCAAACAATTGTGCATCCATATGTTATACTATACCTCTGTGTGTCTGATGGTAGTGAAAGTCTATATAGACCTCATATTAGATAGTCGCATATAAATGCAAAGTTTCATAATCATTGGACATCACTTGTATTGTGGGACATGAACATTTCCATTTTAGGCCATACATGATACTACCAAAAAATTGTGCATTAGTACACTTATACATATGTCTATGTGTTTGATGGTCATGAAACTTTACAAAGGCATTAGAATTAAATAATAACTAATACTCACAATGTTTCATAAGGAATAGACATCACTTGTATGGTGAAACATGCATATTTTCTCATTTTCATCAACGCATGGTGCATAATTCCATTTAGTATGCTCATATGTCACTATATCCAAACAATGCAATCCTATTTGCAAAGGATGAACACGGATTACAAAAGACACTTGAGTGCTTACACAAACCCCCTTATATTCATAAATTTTCATGACGATCAAACATCAATTGTATGGTGGGACATGCACGTTTTCTCATTTCCGACCATCATTGTACATAATTTCAAAATTTTGTGTTTCTGCTTATATTATATCTCTATGGGACTTATGGTAATGAAATTTTGGATCAACCTTCGAATCAAATAATCCCTTATACTTTCAAAGTTTCATAAGAATCGTACATCCTTTTTTCTCATTTTCACGTGTATGTTGCCTAATTACCAAAAAGTTGTGCATTTGTATTCTTATACTATACCTCTATGTGTCAAGTCATAGGCTTTGCAATGACTTCAAAATGAATAGGACCTTGTAACTGCAAAGATTCATAAGCAATCAAACATGAATGATATGATGCGATATGCACATTTCCTCATTTTTAACCATGAAAAGTACATATTTGCCACAAAACTTGTGCATGAGTACTCTTATACCATATGTCTATGTGCCCAATGGTCAAGAGACATGCAAAGACCTTAAAATAAAATAAGTGATTATACTTGCAAAGTTTCAAGAGCATCAAACATCGTATAAAGGCCTTCAAATGAAGCTTTTCCCTATACTCTTAGAGTCTCATAAGAATTGGACATGACTTGTACATTGGTACATGCACATTACCTCATTTTTTACTAGGAGTGGTGCATAGTTCTCGTCGATAATATGCTTATACCATACCTCTATGTGTCCAATGGTCATAATCAATAGGCCCATATCCTCACCACAGAGTCATAAAATTCAAACATCGATTGCATGGCGAGACATGCACATTTTCTCACTTTTGACCATGCATGGTACATAATTGCCAAAATTATGCATCGATACGCTTATCCCATATCTCTATGTATCATATGGTTATGAAACTTTCCAAAGACATCAAAGTGGGTAAGATCCCTTTAGTGAAAAGTTTACATAAGGATCAGACATCACTCAAATGATGTCACATATTTTTTTAATTTTTGACCATCGATGTGCATGATTGCCAACAAATTGTGCATCTGTATGCTTACACCATACCTATGTCTATAAAATGGTCATGATGTTTTAAAAATACCTCAAGATGAAATATCCACTTTTATTAGCAGAGTTTCATAAGGATCGGCATCACTTGTATGGTGGAACATGGACATTTTCTATTTTTTTTATGACTATGCATGGTGCACAATTGCTAAATTTTGCATCTATATGCTTATATAATATGTGTTTGATTCTCATGATAACTTTTCAAAAAAGTAAAAATCGATAGGCCCTGATAATAAAAAAGTTTCATACTGTTCAAACATCATTTGTATGGTGGGACATGCACATTTTCTCATTTTTGTCATGGTACATTGGTCAAGAAACTTTGCATTCGCATACTTATACCATAGATGAATGTGTTTGATGTCATTAAACTTTTCCAATACCTTGTTGAGTAATTTGTATATACTCACAATGTGGTATGCTTATACCATGCCTTATGTGTCCAATGTTCATCAAACTTTTCAAAGAATTTAACATGAAATATTTCCATGTGGTCACAAAGTTTCATAAGCATACTATATGAATTTTATGATGGGACGTACACATTTCTTTATTTTCGACTAGGCATGGTACATAACAATTAAAAAATTGTGCATACCTTGTTGAGATATCGAGCTCCACTCATGATATGCCAGGGTGACCGTTGTGCATTTATGTCACCGACTTGTTAGCTGCAGATGCGATTGGTACACCGCCCATGAATAATAGCTGGATGACAGCTATCCTTATGTACTCTAGTTCGTGGCTTAGTTAGTATACCACCTTAGACAGCTAATTTTGGTTTGAGACGCACATATAGGGTTCTTCTACTTCTTTGTACTAGAGTTCTTTTGGCTTTCACAACTAAGAAGAGGAAAACTGTTTTCAACCTCCACCTTTGTGTGTATTCCCCCATTGTGTATGTGAGAAAGCCGCAAGTGTGACTCGTTCCTTCTGTCCCACTATCTTCCCACTATCTGTCCCACTATCAGAGCCTGGTTTGTGGTAAGGAGCTCAAGAAAGCAAACCAAGTTCGCAGTGTCCTAGTAAGAGGACCAGTGTTGCTTTCCTTTTTCGAGTTTGGGAGCAAATCTCTGCAGGTTGCACAGCCGAAAAGTGCAAGAGTGCATTGTCTCAGATTGAGATGCCCTTCGTGGTGTGGTGAGAGGGTAGTATATGCTGTGGGGCCATTTCAGGGCTCATTTTGGAGGCCATTTCTGATTCGAGGCCATTTCGAGGCCCGTTTTGGAGGTGGAAGTTCTCCACAAGCACTGAGAAAAAGGCCCTGTTTTTGCTGTGCGACCACTGCTCTACAGGTCGGTGAAAAGTTACTGTAGAAATTGCATCGTATGCCTGTGCGTAGAGATATTGGGAGTTACAGAATCATCCTTATTGCCTGTTGATGCAAAATCATCACTAGGAAGTGACTATGTGGTCAAATACCACTTTCGTCAGTTTTGCAGATTTGCCCTTGTGAGGCAGAAGCTGTGTTTTTTGCAGCGACACAATATTTTGCAGTGTTCTGTAATGGCGTCTGATTCTGTTTCACAGATTGTCACTGAAAAGCTTGACAAGAACAACTTCCAAGCATGGAAGTTTAGAATGACGAATTTCCTTATAGGAAAAGGCTATTGGGAGTTCATTACAAGAAATGAAGAAGAACCAGTTGTTCCTAATGTTCCCAATAAACAGGAAATGCAGGCATTTAAAGGATGGCATGAGAGAGCCAAAAAAGTTATGTACTGGCTGTCTATCAGTATTTCAAATTCTATGATTGTGCATATTCAGGATGTAAGTATGCCAAAGGAGGCATGGGATACTTTGGCAAAAATGTACAGCACAAATACGCAAGCTAAGAAAATGCAGCTCAAGTAGGAGTTGCACAATGTGCAGAGAGAAAATATGAGCATCAATGACTACCACATGAAGGTGAAGCAAATTGCAGATGCACTTGCTTCCATTGGGTCGCCAGTGGAAGATGATGATTTAGTTTTTGTGACCTTGAATGGTCTAGGAAAGGATTAGGCACAGTTCCAGACATCCATTGCCGTCTGTGAAAAATTTCCTGATTTTGAGGAGTTGATTGCTCTTCTAATTTTTGAAGAGCAGAGAAATGGTGGTGCATCTTTTTCAAGAGGAACTTCAAAAGAAACTGTCTTCTACTCAAATGCTGGAAGAGGTAGAGGTAGAGGTAGAGCAGGCCGATCTGGAGGCCGTGGTAGAAATTAGAATATGCAACAAACTCAAGAAAACCAGTCCTATGGAGGAGGACGTGGTTACTCTAGAGGCAGGGGGAGCCAAAGAGGTTGTGGTGGATGGCAGAGAGGCCAAAATGCAAACAGCAATGTTGAATGCTACTACTGTGGTAAAATGGGTCATATGGCTAAAGACTGTTATAAAAAGCAGAATCACATCATGAATGGAAAATTGCAGCAAGGGAATTATGCATCTTCTAGTAGACAGGGTGATGACAGAAATGAGCATGTGTTTATGGTGTAGCACATGACCAATTCTGTGACAAGTGCAGAAGAAAGCAATGATGTGTGGTATGTTGACTCAAGTGCGTCAAACCACATGACAGGTCATGCAGAATGGATGCAGAATGGATGCAGAATGGATGCAGGATGCAAGGAAAATGGAAAGACCAAGATTTGTGGAGACTGGTGATGATACTGCACATCCTATTGTGCAGATTGGTAAAATTCCTTTGTCTATGCAGGATGGGAAAAAGAAATACATGTCTGATGTATTTCATGTCCCGAATATCACCAAGAACCTGGTTTCTGTTGGTCAAATGGTTGAGCAGGGCTTGCAGGTCAGATTTAATCCTCATGGATGCTTTGTTGAGGATATGAAAAATAACGGTCGCTTGATAGCAAAAGGAAAGAAGAAGGGCAGGATGTTTACATTGGATGTGGACATGCCTGAATTGAGTGCAGCAATGTTTGCACATGGTACCGGTGTAGTTGCAGATATTGATATCTGGCATAAACGCATTGGTCATGTTAATGTACAGTGACTTAAATCAATGCAAGCCCAAAATATTATTGCAGGATTGCCTAAATTCAAGGTTGCAGAAATGCATAAGGTATGTGAAGCCTATCAATTTGGAAAACAGGCAAGGAAACCATTTCCTAGACATGTTCAAGAGAGTAAGAAGCCATTGGAATTAATCCACTCTGATGTGTGGATACTAAAGCTGCATCTATTGGAGGCTGTCATTATTTTGTCACTTTTATTGATGACTACAGCAAAAAAGGTTGGGTGTATTTTATGAAAAAGAAAAGTGAAGTGTTTGGGCATTTCAAAGCTTTTAAAGCTATGGTTGAAAAAGTAACAGGCCTGCAAATAAAATGCCTAAGGTCAAATGGAGGGGGAGAGTACCTCTCAAATGAGTTTGCAAGGTTCCTGCAGGAGCATGGCATAAAGCAACAATATTCATGCAGTCATACCCCACAGCAAAATGGACTTGTAGAAAGGAAAAACAGGCATATTGGAGAGGTATCTCGGGCCATGGTAAATGAAAAAGACCTACCAGATTATTATTGGGCTGAAGTAGTTGCTACAGTAGTTTACATAATGAACAAGACTCCCATTGCAGCAATACATGGCATGACGCTAGAGGAGATGCATATTGGTCGGAAACTAGATATTTCTCATTTGAAAATTTTGGTTGCATTGCCTATGTTCATGTGCCAGATGAGTTGAGGTCCAAGTTGGATCCAAAAGCTGACAAGTATATCTTTATTGGTTATTCTCTGCAGCAGAAAGGGTATAGATGCTATAACCCTTTTACTCCTAAGTTTACAGTGAGCAGAGATGTTGTTTTTGATGAGATGAGAAGCTAGTATAAACGAGTAAATGTGATTGATGATGTAGATGCACAAAATGGTAATGCTGCACAGAATTCACAGTAGCAATCACAAAATATTAGTGGACCTAGAGTGTCCTCTAGCAGTGGTTCACATACTTCGCCATGGACAGGCAGATTGAGATCAGGAGAATCTCCTAGAGCACCTGGAAGTGAGCCTATTTTGTGCAGGTCTACCAGAGCTAGGTATCCTGTGGATAGGCTGAAATATGATGGATTTACAGCCATTGACTATGCCTATATGGTCAAAGTGATACAGGAACCAGAACTCACTTCTTTTGAGCAAGCCATGGGAGAGCCATGGGAAAAGAAAAATGGGAGAAAGCCATGGATGAAGAAATGGATGCCTTGGAAGGAAATGCTACATGGGAATTGGTGCCTTTGCCTAAAGACAAGAATGCAATTGGCTATAAGTGGGTTTATAAGGTGAAGCACAATGCAGATGGTTCTGTGAACAGATACAAGGCAAGATTAGTTGTCAAGGGGTATGCACAGACATATGGCATTGATTATGAAGAAACATTCAATCCGGTTGCAAGGATGGCAACTGTAAGAGCAGTCATTGCTATGGCTACATCAAAAGGATGGTCTTTACATCATATGGATGTAAAGAATGCCTTCTTGGATGGTGATTTGCAAGAAGAGGTCTTTATGGAGCAGCCACCAGGTTATGTTCATGCTGGTCATCCTGAGTTTGTTTGCAGGTTGAAGAAAGCCTTGTATGGCTTAAAGCAAGCACCTAGAGCATGGTCTGACAAGATAGGACAGTATCTTGTCACTATTGGCTTTCAGATTTCCAAGGCAGATTTCACTTTATGTGAGAAAAACAGAGAAAGGTATTATGCTGCTTGTCATTTATGTTGATGATTTTATCATCACAGGTGATAGTGATGAAGATATCCTTCATGTGAAAATGCTATTGAAGTAGAAGTTTGAGATGAAGGATTTGGGAGAGCTACGTTATTTCTTGGGCATTGAGGTGATTAGATCATCAAGTGGGATACGGCTCTTGCAGAGGCAGTATGGATTGGACATGTTGTCCAAATATGGGATGACAAGCTGTAAGCCTATTTCAGTTCCTTTGGAGCAGAATGTGAAGCTGAACGCAGATGCAGGTGAGCTTCTAGAAGACCCTACTATGTACAGATGCATAGTAGGAAGTTTGATTTATATGACTATTACCAGGCCAAATTTGAGCTATGCTATTGGATTGGTAAGTCAGTATATGCAGGCTCCAAGGAAACCGCATTTGGATGCGGCTAGACGCATACTCAGGTATGTGAAGTCCACATTGCAGTATGGACTATTTTATGAGACTGGGGTTTAGATACAGTTGCATGGATACACTGATGCTGATTGGGTTGGTAGTATTTCTGATAGACGATCTACCAGTGAATATGTGTTCTCTTTTGGGAGTGCTGCAGTCACTTGGAGCAGCAAGAAACAGCCTACAATTGCCTTGTCGAGACAGAGGCTAAGTACAGGGGTGCAGCAATGGCTGCATGTGAGGTAGCTTGGTTGCATAAGCTACTTTATAATATGCATCAGTGGGCCAGTTGTCATTTATTGTGACAACATGAGCAGTATACACTTGGCAAATAACCCAGTCTATCATGCTAGAACAAAGCACATTGAGGTGCATTATCACTATGTGCGGGAGAAGGTTTTACTAGGTCTTATCGATCTAGTTTATGTTAGCACAGAGGATCAGGTAGCTGACATATTCACGAAGGCATTGGGCGCAGAGAAGCTGTGCAAGTTCAGAGACCTGCTTGGTGTGTAGGAATTGGGATTGAGCTTGAGGGGGAGTGTTGAGATATCGAGCTCCACTCGTGATATGCCAGGGTGACTGTTGTGCATTTATGTCACCGACTTGTTAGCAACAGATGCGGTTGGTACACCGCCCATGAATAATAGCTGGATGACAGCTATCCTTATGTACTCTAGTTCGTGGCTCAGTTAGTATGCCACCTTAGTTAGCTGAGTTTTGTTTGAGACCCACATATAGGGTTCTTCTATTTCTTTGTACTAGACTTCTTTTGGCTTTCACAACTAAGCAGAGGAAAACTGTTTTCAGCCTCCACCTTTGTGTGTATTCCCCCATTGTGTATGTGAGAAAGCCGCAAGTGAGACTCCTTCCTTCTGTCCCACTATCTTCACATACCTCTGTGTGTTTGATGGTCAAGAAGCTTTACATAGACCTTAAGATAAATTAGGTACTTATACTTGCAAAATTTCATAATCATCATACATGACTTGTGTGGGTGGCACATGCATGATTCATTATTTTGGACCACATGAATAATAACTGCTAAAAAATTATGCATCGATATGCTTATACTATATCTCCACGTGTGTTGATGGTCATGCAACTTTTAGAGACATTTAGTTGTACTCACAATGTTATTATTAGGACATAACAATACTTGTATGATGGGACACACACATTTTCTCTCTTTCAATCATGCATGGTCCATAATTGCCAAAAATATATGCATCGGTATGCTCATACCATATCTCTATGTGTCCAATGGTCATTAAATCTAAAAATAGATTCCAACTAAATATTCCCCTATACTCTCAAAATTTTATAAGGATCAAACTTAACTTTTATGGTGGAACATTCACATTTTCTCGTTTTTAACTATGCATGTTGCATAATTGGCAAAAAAACATGCATTGGGATGCTTATACCATACCTCTTTCTGTTCAACCTTCATGAAATTTCAAAATAATTCAAATGAAAATGTACCTTATACTTGAAATTTTTCATAAGTATTGAACATCACTTGTATGGTGAGACATGTCCATTTTCTCAACTTTGATCATGCATGAGGCCTAATTGACAAAAATTTATGCATTGTTATGTTTAATGGTCATGAAACTATGAAAAGTCCTTCACATAAAATAGTACCTTCTACTCAAAATTTTGATACGGATCAAACATCACTTGTATGCTGAGACATGATGCATGTAACTATTAAGCAATTGTGCATCAAATTTTCTTATACAAAATGTCTATGCGTCTACTAGTCATCAAACTTTGCATAGACACTTAGATGAATCAAACCCCTATACTCAAAAAGTTTCATAAGTTTTTTACATTACTTCTATGGTGGTACATGCATACACTCTCATTTTTTACCATGCATGGTGCATAATTGCTAAAATAATTGTACATTGATATGCTTATACCATGTTTAATGGTTAGGAAGATTTGTAGAGACGTTCACATGATGTAAATCTTCATATGTACAAAGTTTCATAAGCATTAGACATGGCTTGTATGGTGGGACATGCATATTTCCTCGTTCTTGACGATGCATAGTACATAACTAATGAAAAAAGTTTCGAATGGATTGGACATGACTTTAATGATGGGACACACAGAGTTTCTCATTTTCAAACATCCATGGTGCTTAATTGCCAAAAAATCACGTGCGTCATTATGCTTATACCATATTTCTACTATGCGAAGACCTTCAAACTAGATAGCACCTTATAGTCACAAATCTTAATAAGGATCAAGCATCACTTATATGGTGAAACATGCATATTTTCTCTTTTTTTCATGAAAAAGACTTCTATCAACTATAAACAAAACCCGTGAGAGCAAGCTCAAAGCAGAAATACAACATGTTGTGCATGAAAGTAAGGCCTCAAAAATGGGCCCAAAAAATATTACTTCACTTTTTATCATGCATGGTGCAATTGCCATGAAATTTGTGAATTTGTATGCTTATGTCATGCCTCTGTGTACCTAATCGTAATGAAATTTTGTAGATAGTTCACATGAAGTGGTCTTTAATGCCAAAGTTTCATAAGGATCGAACATCACTTTAAGGATTGCTTTGAGTACCATCATAAAAATAGAGAAGAAATACTTTGAGTAAACCTTGAGAATTGGGAGATCAATCCGATAGATCCCCAAAACACATTGTAAACTACCATCTCCAACAAAATTTCCTTACCAAAGCCCATAGAACCTATAGCATTAGCTAGTGAAAAATTCAATGAGATAAATAATTGGATACAAGCTCTCACTACAATTGACAATTGTAAAACTCATACTTTTACCTCTTTCCTTGTCACATGCTAAGCTCTATACTAGCTAGTATGAGTTGGAGGAATGTTTTTGATGTCTTCCCCATCTTCATATGTGATTTTCAATTTGGTCTTAAATATGTTTTATTTAATGCAAGAAAAATTGCTATTAAAATAGGAAGCAAATATATTAATCCTATTGGCATACTTTATCCCTTAGTTGCTACCTCATTTGCTATAAAATGCTCCCATATACTCTGCCAAGATTATTCCTCAACCTTTGCTTTGGATTCTTAAAGCCTAGAGACCTTTCTCTTATGGATGGGAAAAGTGTTATCAATCTCTTTGATTCGGAGATAGAGATGCTCAAGGCTAAACATGCTTATAAGGCCTTCCTTTCCTATCATACATACTTCTTTTCTTTTTTAGGTAACAACTTTCTGCTTTTATGTTGTTCCATAGCACCTGGGTTAAAGCATACTTGAGCTTGCACATTGTTCTTGTATTCTTTTATCCTAGATACCTCTTTTTAAAACATGCTCAAGGCTAAACATGCTTACAAGGCCTTCCTTTCATATCGCACATACCTCTTTTCTTTTTTAGGTAACAACTTTCCACTTTTATGTTGTTCTATGGCACCTAGGTTAAAGCATACCTGAGCTTACAAGTTGTGCTTGTCTTCTTTTATCCTAGATAGTCTCACGAAACATGCATGCATATGTCTATTCACCGATTGTCATCTATTTTACAACACTTGGGGACATGCACCGCCAACAATTGGCATTGCAGAGGATCAAGCTCCAAACTTTATTCTATGCTAATCACCTACATAAAGTACATAATCAAATGGATAGGTAAAGACATGAGTGAAAGCACTCGCATGAGCTAAAGGATAAATACCCTTTCCTATGGGAAAAGCATCAAAGACTAAAACAAGCGAGCTAGCTTATTTGCAGCTAGTGAGGAGATTTAAATCTTTCAAACAAGGGGAGTTAGAGGAGCTGATTAGGATGTCGTCACGTCCTTCCCCCCTCGGAACATGAACTAGATTGCTTGGCCAGCTGGGCTCTTGATGAATACTTCTCTCTTTTGCTATCTTGTTGAGGTTCACATGAGTCACGTTGTCAGAGATGATGCAGAAGATTGATGTTCAATTGCATGCAACCTTTTGTAGAGATTTCGTTATCATCCAATCCTGCTTGCACTTGATGTTGTTCATGTCGACAGTAAAACGTAGTTTTTCTTTTTTTCGGAGGAAGACAAATTCCTATTCTTTGCACTGTAAGCAAATCTATTGTCATTCCACTTCGAGCGAACGACGGAGAGATGTATTTCAAAAATGTATAAATAATAAATCAAAACCAAATTGAGACAGAAGCATGCAATTGTGACAGGAATAATCCAAACCCAAAGCTGCATTGCATGTACGACAAAAGTTCCAGCACCATTTGCAACTTCATTGGATCCCTTTTTTCGAAGGCACAAATGTTTATTTTTTGGGTCATTTGAATTATGTTCCTACGCTTTAGGAAATAGTACTTCCGCGCTCTAGCCGGATGGCCCTCGAGCGTGTTGTAACCTAATGGACCTACTGTGTTGTGGCTCCTTATGTAGTACTGCTCTAAAGTTCGTGCTTTGTCTACAGTGTCTGTTGTTTCCAAAACTTTGATTTCGAAATTTTCTTTGAAGGGCTTGTAACGCTGCAAGTCCTCTTTCATTTTCGTCGGTGGTTTTTTATTGTGCTGTTTGATCCTCCGCGGCAGGTCCGTCGTGCTCCCTATGTATTTTCTGTTGTTGGGCTTGCACGTGATGCAGTAGACGACGAGGCTCGCACGATTCCCTTGCGCGGGCGCTTCAGTGGAGGCTCCTCCTTCATCTGGAGGCTCGCGTCTTTCAATGTCGTACCTGCGTAAACATTGACAATTACGTTAGTCATCGAGGTTTTCGATCTTTTTTTTTTTCGTTTGACGTCCATAATAGAATGCATTTATTTACTTGCCCTGGTTTTTCTCTGTTGGCATTAAAGGATCGTTTCCAATACCGAAGCACTCCTCGTATAAGTCCCTGTCGAAAATATATGTAAGCTTCTCCATTGTCATCACCGGGTGCGTCGCGTCGTGCGTCCCTCCAAATTGTTCCATGAATTGTTCGAGTATAGCCGTTCCTTGATCGCGCGTCGTGTCCCTCAGCAACTCCAAGGATACGTTGTACCCGTAATGCAGTAGTTCGCACGCATACGCTGTGATCCCTTTCGTCTTCGTGTCTAGTAGCTTCTGCCCCTCCAAACTTTCCATCATCCTATCGGTCTCATCGAACTCAATGTCAAGCTCGACAAGGATCTCTTTGAGGAGTCCTGCAAGAGAAGTGCAATCCATGATGAGTTTGTTGTTCTTGCAACTCGTTAATTCTTTTTCTCAATTGTTGCGGTTTTTTTAATTTTCGGAAGCATTACGTACCATTTGCGAATCTCAAGCCTCCCGGCTCTCTTTTAGCTAGCAAACGCCTATTACAGTTGTCAATGAAGTCGCGTAGTTCCGCATACGTGTTGAAGTCGTTGATGTAAGCTCCCGGACGTTCTCCTGCATTGTTTGCTAGCCGGAATTGCTTTGTGGTTAGGAAGAACCTCCTCTTTGCTGGTGGAGGTTTTGTTGCCTTCGCGTTGCTTTTGTATAGCTCAAATAGCTGCTTGCAGGCACGACTTATTACACCGTCTTTTCAAATGAGCTGTCTTTTTAAATCTTCAAGAAAAAAAGATTCTTTCATGCTGGTGGAATTTACCTTGTCTGCGTCCATGTCTTATGCTGCAATGTCCCGAGCTTTCTGATTCTCTGCACCTGTTCTCGACAACAGACAAGATATTAAAACCATTTTTCTTGCATGCATGTTTGACGTAACATATTCATGACTTGTCTCTGCCTTTTTCAATCTCTGGTAGTGAATACCTTTATGCACGTGGTTGTGTTGTCGGCTGTGAGAACTCTCGTGGAATTGGTTTGAATATGTCTGGATGTGGGCAATGTAGTATGCGCAGCCTCGTTCTCTTAGTCACTCTGGACAACATCACGTATGCTAGGCCAGGGGCAAACACTCCTCGAAATATGAGCAGCGCTTTGTTGGATATGGTTGCGCCTTGGGATTTGTGTCTCGTGATAGCGTATGCTAGGGTTAGTGGAAATGTGGACTTGTGGAACCATTTTCCATTTATTACCTTTCGCTGATGCTTCGAGCGTCGTAATGTGAGCACGGCCGCTGTTGTGTCCACGACGACAGTGATACCGTTGATTTCTCCCCTGCTAGTTGCCTTGATGCTCTTGATTTTGCACATTGCTCCATTTGCGGCACCTATTGCGAGGTCGATGTTTTCCGTTATCATTGCCTTCGCCCCCACGCAAATTTTTCCTATCTCGTTGAGGCTTTTGTCCTCTAACCATTCTTTGAGAGCTGGTTCGCTCGTGGCGTTACTATGTATTTGAACAGGCACAATCATCTCGGGAGTGTTGAATTTCTCCACAAGCTCATCGTTGAAGGTAGCGACATCGACTCTGTGCGTGCAAATGATGGTTGTTTCGGCATCGATGAAGTGGCATGCACCTTCCTTGTCGACAATGCACTGCCCCAAACAGTCGAAAATCTCATCAGTTGTGGGCGTCCTGAGTCTTATGGTATGCAAGAATGCCAGGAACGGCATGTCTCGTGCATGTCGCACCGAGAATTGCATGTGGTACATTTTCGCTTGAGCCCAGTGCGCGGAGGACGTGATGTGGCACGGCTCGCAGAGATCCTCGCGGTGTTTGCAGACTGGCGGTAATTGCGCTAGGTCACCAAAAATTATGAGCATTTTGTGTCTGAATGGCTCATGCAATGTGCCATTAGTCACATTGATGATTTGTCTTACCACGAGATCGAAAGTCATCCTTGTTAGCATGGACATCTCATCAATGATGATCGCGTTGGCTTCCTTGATTGCGAGGTGTCGCTCATCCGTCTCATGGATGTTCAGTGGGTACTGACTGCTGCGCACAGGGATCTTGAATTGGTAGTGTACAGTGGTTGCAATCCTGCTCAGCCGCGTCGCAGCCGCCCCTGTTGATGCACAGAGTATTGCCATTTTGTTTTGTGCTACCAGATGCGAAACATAGTACCGTATCAAGAAGCTTTTGCCGCTACCTGGTGTTCCACAGACAACGTGCAGCCCCGAGCTTGTTGAAGCTAGGCTTTCGAAGACTCTTTGTTGTTCTACTGTCAATGCGGCATTGGCGACGGTGCGAAACTCGGCCATTTTTTCCAACATCCTCGCGCGTGTTGGCCCTTCGACGGTTTGCTGGTCGATGTTAGGCGCTTCCATCGGGCAGTCTCGAATGATCGCAACCTTTTGCAATATCATATTGATCAACTGGTCTGTGTGGTCAGTCGCTAGCAAGTTCCTTTGTGTGTATTCGGTCACATACATCTCGAGGTCCTTGTTGCTCAATATGAGGCCGCGCATTTGGCATTCGACAAAGTAGGATCCAGCTGTGTTGGCAGGTGATATGAGCTCCGTTTCATTCCTGAAGCTGAGTTTTCGCAAGAGCACGTTCTAGAAGTACCCCTCTGGTTGATGTCCAGGGTGGTAGTCAGTGAATCTGACTACTCGCTCACATTTTGCGATCCTGTTGCCTAAGAGGTCAAGACCGACCATTCCACGTTGCGTTTCCTTGGGATTTCGGATCACATATTGCCTATGGTAATCGTAGAACGTGCTATCCTCGATGACGCTCGGTCTCCCGTAGTATATGTCGATCGGGTGCAGGGTGACGTTGTTGTTTCGCGAGATGATGCGTTGTCTTAGAGATGGTGGGGAGGAGTCGACATAGTGAACGGTCTCGCTCCTTGTGATTGTTGGTATCTGCATGCAGTTTAGCGCGGCCTCTGTTGGAGAGGTTGGTTTTGATAGGAGGCTCGCGGCGATGAGTTTCAGCTTTACTTCGTCGAGATGTTGCAACCCCAAACACAAGGCGTCTTCTAAACGGATGTTCAGTTTGCCCATTGGTTCAGATTTCATCGCGTACTTGAGGAGGTAGTGAGAGATTGAAGAGTTTGTCACCCGCTGTATGTTCATGTGTGCACCCCACAATAGTAACATGGAAGGGTGGTAAGGGACGACGTTTCGGTGCTCATGTCCCGGCCGGTAATACAACCAACGTTGCGTCAGAGGGTCGAGGATGGGTTCATATTCTGGCTGTGTTGCGAAAGGGAAGCCGTGCTTGCAATTGTGGTGTGACGGTCCGACGTAGCACGCTTTCCTGCATACGTGCAACTGCTTCCTGAGAACTACTTCTCGCAGCCTTGTGTTTCGAGGATCCAGGGCCTCGTCCCTGGGGACGTAAGCCGCAATCTCATTTGCAATTCGCTGACAGTCATCATGGTGGACCCACAATATGACATGGGCGTGTAGGGAGCCCCTGTTTTATATCTCATAACGAACGACATGGTGTTGTATTCGGCCAAGCAGATTGTCGGATGAAAGCAAATGCTTGTGCATGAACATGTGGAAGCGTGCGTGGAAAAGTGCCACGCATTCAACAGGACAGTCCTTCCAAGTGAATTGCGCATTATAATGTGTTGCGATGCTCTCGATCACATTAATTTCTTGCCACCGTGTATCGGTGACCTCGTCTGCAGTGAATGTCAGAAAGAAATTTGGGAGGCCCCAAGCATCGACCATCGTTATGAGGTCCTTCAGTTGCCGTCGATGCCACGATGGGGACCCCGGCATTGTTGATGGCATGCTATAGCGAAGCACGTGTCTCATTGCATCTTCATCGGTCGTGGCAGGGTCGGCTTTCCTATATTGGTCGATGTCTCGTTGCAAGCATGTAGAGTTGCTTGAATTGGCAATCATCACTGCCTGTTTTAACTGGAACATGATCAACAAGTACAACTTGTAGAGCGTGCAGATAGAGAATAAGGTGCATATTCTCATTTTCACATAGTTGCTGAACTGTATGCAGCCATCATAGTAGCCCCGTCCGAAAGGGAACAGGAAGGGAAACACTGCTGACTCCATGGTTATGTCAACGCACGCATTGCCAGCTGCTGCTAGTCCGTCGACGTGGAATGAAGCGACCCTCTCTGAAAGCATTTCTGTACCCCGTAGCTGTATGGACGCAAACTCATGCTTGTCCCTTGCATCAAAGGCGCGACGGTTCGTGGGGTCCACCATGTTTTGCAAAAGCATGAGCTCAGGCTGAGATTTCGCTATTGACATTAACTCGAAGGGAGCTGTCTCATCGTGTAGTTCCAAGATACCTGCAATGGTTTGAGGATTCAAGATGCACATACCCATCTTGATGTCCGCACGCTCTGCTAAAGAATTGTACTTGCGCAATATTGGATTGTTCTCGATGTTGTATGCGAGCACACCTGACAGCTCGTTTGTCACGATTTCTTGAGCCGAGCTTAGTGGGACATTTCGCCAAGATATCAGAGGATTGTCTAGAAGTGACCTTCGATCGAGTGTGCCACGAGCAATCGCATTTGCAGTCGTGGTAACTGAAATGGATATATCTATGATGCTTAGCAGTTGCGTGTGGAGGTGGTTTGTTTTAAGCAATTGCCGAGAGTATTGTGGCATCAACCGCACAATGTATCTGCTCCGCTGGGCATCTCGTGTGCAGCTTTGGCATTTCCAGTAAGTCACTTGCATGCCCATATTCTCACAGGCATCCAAAAGTATCATGTTTTCGTGCGGCGCTGTGGCTCGAGATGCCTATGCCTTGCGAAGAAACGATCCTTTGGTTTGCAGACAGTAGCGTGGTTATGCCACAGACACCGTAGATTTGAAGGCTAGAGAAAATAGCCGCGCAATTACTAACCCATTGCTTGTATCTATCTGCGATGGTCAACCACGATGACGTAGCTGGCCTCAAGGACATCTTTCTTGATGTTATATCAAGTTGAATAGCGCGACCTCTGGCTGCTCTGAGCGTTGACGAATGGTCATGTTCGAAGGAGTTTCCGGTGGTCATTTCTACATCGTGACATGAATCAATGTCTTATGTTCGGGTTTAAACACCTACAGGGATTAATAATAAAAACCATCCGAAACTTTGCTACAATTTCACTCACGTGGTTTTGTCTAAACGCAACAGGAAAAACAAAATGGACTGAAACTCTATCTTTAGAAGGTGAAAGAATTGATAAAATAACTTGAATCAAGCAAATACATTTTGTTGTGCGTACCTTTAGGAGAAGACACTCGTTTGGAGGCTGCAAAAATCTCGAAAACAGAAGTGTTGCAGACATGATTAGTATGTTGGTCGAACCAAGCAAATGTAATGTTCCCTTGCGGAAACAGAATGTGCGAAGAAGTGTGCGTGCTCAAGATGAGGTGTTAAAAAAAAAAAACCATACGTAATGTATGGTGGAGAGCCGGCACATGTCTCTCCAAAAATTATATATCATAGGGGAACGTGCCATCCCCCCGTTTCGAATAGTCACCTCCAGTGTTGGAGGTGTAGCGCATTAATGCGGACCAGAGCAACAGACGATGCATAAACATTTCAGAATTGAAATGACCGTACATTCTACTTACGTGGAGTATCCTTTGTGACGTCCACAGCTCGACGAGAAGTCGCCTATTTCTTTGCTGGAATGTTGGAATCTGAAAAACAATCATGATTAGTCAATATGCATTCCTCATGTTCTGCATGTTTGGATATGTTGGTTAGCATATGTGTAATTTCCTAAAGATGATAAATTCAAGCACAAAAGCTATACACAATCCAATGTCAGACATCGTCCATGTGCTGATATCTATCTCTCGGAGGCTTAGTTCCTTTAGTAATTATTTGTCAATGCTGCGAGCTTGTAGCGAGCTAGAGAATGTCAAAATTTCTCATAAGCGTTTTAGTACTTTTGTCTATCGACCTATATGCACTATTGATTGGAAATTCTGAATTGTAAAAGGGGGTTCACATCAAAACCTACAACGAAACAAGGTTGTGGCAAGCCAGCGCAACATGGAGTCAGGCTGGACTCCTCTATCTTAGGAAGATAGAGTATATGGCAGCCAGGGGGAGAGTAATCAACAGGGTTGTCCATCAAGAGAATGTAGTTCTTTTACCTAGTTGGGATTGAGGACCATAAGCATTCTTGGCATGAGTAAATAGTCCTGGCTCTCGTCTTGTGTGGCTTTGAGCAAAATTTTTGATGCAAGGATTCTGTAATATCCATGCACGCAAGGGATATAAGCATCACACAGGGCTTTCAATCACAAAAAGTCCTGCAATTATGAGAATTCAAATTTATGCCTAAGGCTTCAAAAGCATTACTTTTACTGCAAGGGATTTTGTAATATCCACGCCGCACGATGAAGAGTCTCTGCAATGAGATAGAACTAAGACCTCTGCTAGCTCCACAACTTTGAGCCTCATATTTTTATTAGAGTTAGGAAGCTCAATCTGAGATTGGATTGAAGGATTTTAGAACTACGTAGACTGTATGCACGGCTAGATGCACGAGTATATGTATGCAGCAATAGGCCTCCCATACCCAAAAAGCAAACTATGATTTTCATCATTATCAAAGAATGTGGCGGAGGCATGTTTTGTTGCCTATACAGACACCACGGCTGGTTGTTGCACTTCCTACTACTAATTCTCTAGATTCAATACAATTTCCACAATTAACGTGAAGTTATGTTTGACATGAGTGGCAGAAGGAGTATAACACTATTGTGGACGCAAAGAGATGGCCATGGTGTAGGTCTAGGCAACACGGTCGGGCTGTCTTTTTTTGGCTTAGATTCATGACGTTACTGTAGAGTTCCGAGCTGTTCTTACAAAAAAATCGACTAAACACTATTTTGAATCAACGTAGGTTATCTAGAAATTTCGTCTCTATTATGGAATCCTGGACAATTTTAGAACCGGTAGAGAGCTCGAAGATTTTGCCTCAGTATGTAGAGCTATGAAGTAACTATGAATGGACTTGAATATTGCGCACAATGTCCGTCGATGAACTCCAGATGGTTGATGAAAGAACGTTCATGGGTTGCAACAACGGCCAATGGCAACTAGAACTCATCATATATCTACAGCAAGCAAATGTTCAAGGTGGATATGCACAAGCGTTGATGATAGACAGAGGTGGTGTGCAGCGTAAGCGAGGAAGCAACTATGGAGATGTCTGACTCTCGCAAGCTGTTCTTCTATGACTCAAAGTCTCAAGAGGTCACACTCCTACCCACCCAAACGTTGCACATGATCATTAGTGCCCGAGAATTGCAGATCAAAATTAGAAGCAATATTTGTAGAAATTATAGCTAAAGAACTAGAGGATCTCTCGTTGCAAGCCCACGTTCCGACTACAAAATTAAGTCCCTAGATCCTTCCATCGATTCCCAATTCGCTGAAGTTCATCAATAGTTTAAACAGACCGATCTATAGCCATAAGCTTCGTTGAACCTCTCAAAGACACAGAAAGCATAACGAAGGAGATTCATGGGCAGTGGCTCAATACAAGCTTCAGTATAAGCAGGAGCAAACCTGATGGTGACGGCACGTGAACATTCGAAAGCCAATACATGAGGGTCTCTTCACAAACCAATAGCCTTCATAAAGCAATCTACGTTGTTTTTGGCTTACGTTCGTCCGTTTCGCCTATATTTAAAGGTTTTGCCTTGGCTTTTTACGCAGCTTTTCAAAAGCTTTCAAAGCTTTTGGGCTTTCAGAATTTAAATAATCTTGTGGAAGCACAGGATTTCAGAATTTGAAAAAACGTCCTAGTGCTGGCCAAATAATCATGCAATCCTTGCAATGTGTTCTCCATGAACTTCTCAGCAAGGCCCTTCCAAAAAAGTGCTTCGAATGGGCTTATGTGTGTTGACTCTTGTAGAGCTGTATTGTATGCAGGGATACAATGTTCCGGATCAATATACATTGCCAGCATTAACTTAATTGTGCAGTTGAGTCTTTCAGTGAGGGCATTACCATCCAAATGGTATGGACTTGTGAACTGTTGTCTGACATTCAGGCGATCACCTTGGTCTGAGAGCGACTGTTCTGGACAGCCATGAGGAAGTATAAGATGCTGAATCAGGAAATTAGCTACCTCATCTGCTAAAGCGGTTTTTAAGGGGTGTGCGATTGCCCAGCGTGTAAGATAATCTCTAAGCACGATAATGTACTTGTAACCATTTGTGGAAGACGGAAAAGGACCCGTGAGATCATAAGCCACAAGCCCGAAGGGCCTGCTGACTGTTATGGACTGCGTATCTCCAGAGGGTTTTGTTGTGGGACTCTTAAAAGCTTGGCGCGAGAGACATGAGCGGAGATAGAGGTGAAGAGAATGCCTCATTTTAGGCCAGAAATTTTTTGTCTAGAGCTTATGGAGTACCTTCCGAAACCCACGATGGCCGCCAAACATGCCATCGTGAAAAGCATGGAAATATCTATCTCTGTATATTTCTGGAATGTAGAGACGAGGTTGGAAGGGCGGTTTGTGATAATAGATGAGATCATCTATAAGGCGGAAATGTAGAGGCGGAGTCGAGGAATTGAGCTTTAGAAACAGTGGGGAGATCTCTGGATCATCAGCCTGGGCGAGCTTCATATCATTCAGAGATGGAAGCATTGTATTCCTGGTTGGTACGGGCAGGGGCGTGCGTCTAGCCACTGGAGGATTCGCCTACTGAGCGGCTACGACTATCGAACGTGAAAGGCATCGGCTACTTGATTTTTTTTATTTTTTATTCCAGAGAGCTACTTGATTTTGTTTCCCAGGCCTGTAGAAGATATTGAAAGAATAGTCTTGGGGAAATAGGATCCATCGAGCGAGTCGGCTCTATGCATGCTGCTTCTTGAGGAGACCCGTCAAAGCTGCATGGTCGGTCTGTACTTCAAAAGTTGTACCATGTACATATGGGTGCAACTTGGAAATCGCCCACGCAACTGCTAAGCACTCCAAATTAGTTGCTGTATACCGTTGCTGAGCATTCGACAAGGAGCGGCTAAGATAAATCATCGTTGCTGAGTGTCGTATTGAAGGAGTACTGCCCCTAAACCATTGGTTGAAGCATCCGTGCGAATGATAAACGGTTTATGCAGGTCCATCAGTGATGTGATTGATCGTTGACCAAAACTAACAAGCACGGTGGTCAAACCGCATAGTTGTTTGATGGTTAATCAAGCAATTTCAGGTCCACAATGCAAAAGGAGAATGGGGCTTTTGTGAGGGACAATGATGTTCTTGAGTGACTTTCATGGAGGAAGTCTTCGAGAGAATCACCGATGATATTCGAGGAGGAACTCTTAGAGAGAATCATGTCATTTCAGTACTGTGGACCATACAGAATACACATCTCTCAGATGTAATTGACAAAGTCACGGATGGTCCTATCTAGGATGGTTGGCTGTGACTACTTTTCCATGTATGATCTTTTTAAAGAGGTACAACAGAATCTTGAGGAATAAAATCTCAAGCATCAAAAGCATGCTGATAAAAGAAAAAGTGGGGCAAACAATTTGAGCAAAGTGATCTCATACGGGTGTATATCAGCAAGGAAAAGTATCTCGATGGGGAGTACAACAAGTGAAAACTAAACCATGTAGAGTATTGAAAATGATATGCCCAAATGCGAGTAAGCTGGAAAATTCGTCCCATATTCAATGTAGCAGACATGTTTCACTACCATGGGGAGAGAAAACTTAGTAATGCATTACCTGCAAGTTGGTCAAGCACATGAAGAAGAGAACCAACATGGCAGTCCTTCAACAAGCAAAGATAAATAGCCCTCAACATCAATGAATGTGCTTAAAGAGGATGAAGAAGATGAAGAAGATGAGGAGAAAAGATTACACACATGCACGCACGTGCTTGCACATGCATGAATAGGCACACACACGTAATTACATAAAGTACTTAATCAAAAGGATGGATAAAGACATCAATGAAGGCACTTGGATGTTCAACGAGGAGTTGAAGGATTAAAAATAGCCTTTCCTATGGATAAAGCATCAAAGGAGGAAGAACAGAGCTAGGTTGAGAAAAACCAGATGGCTTGTTTGCAACAATCCATCTCCAATCAGGAGATTGGAATCTTTCAAACAAGGAGAGTTTCATGCAAGAGCATATATGCTCAAGGCAAGCACATTGATGCTTGGTGGTAAACTAGAGATTAATGAAGCCACTAACCTCATGAAGAGGAAGGACATGTGGCATGCCCAGTTGTATCATAGAAAAAAAGATGGACAGAGTTTATGTCTAGCATTTATCTATGGCGACAAGTGGCCCATCTGGAACTTCTTAGTCCTCTCTATATGTTTACCCTATAGAAAACTTGTTGATTTAAAGTCGAAAATGTTACATGCAACCATAGGATAATAATTCAAAATAGTCTTGATGGTGATGGAGCCTTGCATATACTTTTCAATGTAGAAACTAATAAAGATTCAACTTGCCATGGCCCAACTCGATTTGTTCACCCACTTTATATCCCTAACTTCCAGGAAATCGTAGGTACATGGGGTGCAAACCACACTAACAATACATACTAATGATTATAAACTATCAAACAAAGGTGATTAAAGGACCCATGTAACACAACACATGCGTATCATAAAAAGACAAAAGTTTTACATTGATCTTGTGGAAACTTGAAGGGGGGTTGTGAAGACTAAGTAGGTGGGATATAGAAGAGTTTGGGCAAGAAAAGGTCAGATATTATCATGTTACAGGAGATCAAATTGTGGGTAGGAGACTATTCACGAAATTACTAGGTCTTTTTGAACTCTACGAGGTTCATGTTGGGTTGCCCTTAAGGATGAACAGAACATGGAGCAACAATGAACTTTACAGAGATTAGGAAGGCATATGTTTTTCATTATAGGTGGTTGTGAAGGATTGGAAATGCATTTGTATTTTTCTATATATGCACGGAATGCTTCTAGGGAAAGGGCCACATATCAATTTTTTATGTAAGGATGCCTTCAAGGATTGCATTGCCATATTGGGGGTGACTGGAATGAGGACAAATTCGATAGAAGAAAGGACCGACCGTAAGTCCGGCAAGATGCTTGGTTGAATTGTTGATTGAATGTATAGGCTTTGAGGAAGAAGCTAGGTTGAAGAAGTTTGCATGCAACAACAGATAGACATGAGCATTTTCATTTTCCAGAATTGACAGATTTCAGGTTAAGGGTGGTTGGTGGATGGTGGATGAGGGCAGTGTTCAAGGATGAGACAATCATGAACATTTCTGTTTCTAATCACTTTCATAGTGTGCAGTTTTTGGTTGTTTGTCTTGTTTGAGATGGTTAATCACAAGACCTCCATTAAACTTAATGCTAGCCTACCAAAGAATGACAAATTATGTGTGGGATTCATAAAACGTGGAAAGATGGGCAGAGTGATCTTTCATTGTGAGAGAATTGTAGCATGCACTACAGCCCAGGTGGCCTGTTAGATGAATTTTATAGACACTTTTGGGTTACTCAAGGACGATTCATGTGCTATGGTCAAAGTAGGCATGTTATTAAGGTGAGATGGCGGATGAGGCAAATGCTAGTCGGGGTAAAATTGGTTCCAAAGAAGCCAAGTAGGCTTAAGATAAGTGATTGGTATATACGAGGTGTTAAATAAATCTATGGCCTCAAATCGAGAGTCGATTATGGTAGGGATTGACCTGGATACATGGACTGAATTATATGAGACATTCTCAAGGTATTATATGACATTTGGCTTGGGGAAGTCTTTGGGAATAGTGAGAGCTTCATTTTGTCACTGCATCTTCCATAGCTATGTGGAAGGAGATTTTTGCTAAGGTCAACTAGGTACTGGTATCCATTGCTGCAGCCCAGTTATTGAGGTGCTTAGGAGGATTTGAAAGACACATGAATGTTATAGAGCAGAAAATAATTTAGGGTAATGTTTTGTCCTTTTGTAACTTTAGTTTAACTTGTTGTACCAAAGGCTGGTAAACAAGCTAATCAATTAGAGAAGCAAATTCTTTCCTAGAATCGTGTAACTACTGATTGACTTTTTGGGCACTCACATATGATTATTTTTAGTCTATATATGTGTGTATACATGTATGCATGTATGTAGATACAATGTTTATGCTTCAGGAAATCCATGATAGTCTCTCTCAGTCTCTCTTTGACTGAATAATTTCCAATTCTTTTGGGATCAACTTGGGTAGGAGGGAACTCATGCATGTACACATCTATAAATAGATAAGTACAAGTGAAGCTCCTGATAATGTACAGAAGTGACGAGGTGTCCATACTTAAATGCAACACCAGATGTGTATGCATTTATTGCTCATTGTTTGCTTGTTAAAGTCATAAACTGATCCAATACACACTGCAGTGTTGACAATTTCTTACCCTTCCTGTTTGACAGCTGTATATCCTGTATATCCAGTTTGACAGCGTTGAGCAACTGCTGTGTTTTCTTGGCAATCATGAAGTATCAAGAATCTGTGGTTTTAATGCCATCCTTGATTTCCTTCACAAGGAAGGAAAAGTTTTGAATCATTAGGAATTCTTGAGGTAGGCTTGTGTGGGCTTGATGAGTAAACTCGTGTCTAAAGGTCCAAATTGTGCATTCGTACGAATCTTGAGCTGTGCTACATGTTCTTCAAAGGGTACAACAAAGTCTTCCACCTCAAGGGTACCTTTAGTCCCCTGTAATACTAATGACATTGCCATATTTTCTACGAAGGAGCAATGAAAAGTTGCTGTGTTCGTCCATCGTTCCACAAGAAACAAGCACCACAAGCCATTCCTCCATTAAACCTTGCCCCAGGAAGGGCAGTGACACTCACTGGAAGCTCATAAGTAGTTGCCCAGAGAAGAGCTCGAGCACAATACCAACCCAGATCACCAAGCACTCCAAGTGCATCGAGCTCAGGTTGCACACATATGTCCTCCGTGAAAAAGGATGGAGGCATTGAAATACTGAAGATGGAATGAATCTGAAACCATAGAAGCAGGAAAGCATTATGGACTTACACCAGTACCATTTCTACCCATCACACCCCTCCCCCCCCCCCCCCCCCCCCCCCGGCGCTCCGCACCGCCCACACACCCGTTCCTAGTCCACCCCAAAAACACGTACGCCAGTGCAAATCGTTCTCCATGAATCATTCTGTTTAGGTATGTTATGTTAGACAATCCGCTTGACCTACAAGCAATTTCTACTAAGGCCTGGAAGTACCCAGCTAGCCTAACTTTGGAGAAAGAAAGCCCCAGGTTGATATGAACAGTGATTAACATCAATATGAGCAATTAAATTTGTTTGTGGTATAGGTAGCCATTTACATTGTATGAGAAGCCATCATAAAGGTATGAGCAGTCAAACATTAGCATCCATTAACAGTAAGTACTAGGCAAATTTATTGCTTCTCGTGGCAAATCAGCCAGAGATTCCGCATCATAGAAACCCAGAGAGAATAGTTGGTGCCATCCAAACTATTCTCTTGTGCAACCATCTAAAAGACATCATTCAAATTCTACCATATTCCATTTCAGCAAAGTTCACGTGTTGTGAGTGCTCTGCTCAAGCAATAGACATCACTTCCAAGGCCAATGCTTGGCAAAGGATGCACCTCAAACCTGCAAGAAAAGTCCTGTGCTAGGATATGTATTGCAATCTCGGAATTCTCTCTCAAAAATCATGCAATGCTTGGCTCAACAAGGTATAAACCCTCTGACAGACACCCCTGTTCCGAACCAAACAACAAATCACAAAGCCCAATGTCCTCTCGAGGATGTAAACACATGATGGGTGAAGATGGGAGCCGACCCGATGCGCAGTGAAGGGTGGGAGTGGATTTTGGTTGTATGGTTCAACCAATAGTCCGGGATTCCCCCACTAGGTATTTGCAGTGGGACCCTGGAGAGTGGGAGTGAATTGATGCAGGGCATCGAGAGAATAGCATCCCTTTCTTTCGCTACATGGTCAGTAATGCCAAGAGATTCTAGCTCAGTAGTACAGGTTGGAGACCTTCCAGAGTTCCTCATTGGGAGGTATTTTATATCACTGCGGATTTGCGGAGGTGCTTCTGGAGGAGACTCTGGAAATCCCACAGGAATAGAAAGATCACTCTTTTCTTTTGGCTTTCTATCCATGGTGGGAAGCATCGCTTATGGGATTGCAGACAGGCAAGGATGATTTGGATGGGGGTAGCCAGGATTTTCAGCCACTTTGTGCACTTCCCATTCTTTATGACATGGGGCTCAATGGCTTGGCTTTCTTTTACTGGGCCTCAGGTCTTTTATGAGGGACATGACTCTTCTCGGGCCATTTCGATTCGATGTCATCAGGTTGAGTCCTGTTCTTTGGATATGGTACCACACCTTCCTTTTGCAGCTGTACATGCCTCTGTGGATACCTCTTGGGAGATACTGGTGAGCATAGCAGCCTGGCATATCTGGAGAGCCAGATGCACAGAGGCATTGGAGGGAACACAGGTTCATTCCTCACACACAGTATCTGGACAGACACCAACATATTTTGATGGCCGTATGGACGAGCATGCAGGGAGACTCCTGTGCAGCCTCAGCTAGGAGGGCTTCTTTCTTCAGGGAATGTAAGGATTCTCCTTTCTTGTCTAAGACTCTTATAGGGTTGAGGTGGCACTTTCAACCTCAGCCTTGGTTGTTTTCCACCTCATTTTAAGGGGGTTTATTTATCCTCATGGTTTCATGATGTATTCCGCTTTGAGCTTGCTCTCGCGGGTTTTTTCTCTTAATAGAAGTCTCTATCTTGAAAAAAAAAAGAGTCCGGGATTCGAGCCTGAAAATAGTGAATATAGAAAATGAGCCTGCAACGACAGAGCTGATGAGCAGGTTGAAAATTGTTCTCAACGCAATAGAAGCTCCACCAAATGCTGATTTTTATCACTGTTTTGCAGAGACCAGCAAATGCCACAAACAAGTAGAGTATAATGCACCCACCCAGTAATAGCCAGTCTAGGCCATAGATAGGACCAAAATAGGTCAGGCCTGGAACAACATTAGGATCCGCAATAGCCTTTTATAGGTTCAAATCCAGTAAATTAATAGACCAATCTGTGAAAGTGGCTGAAAAAGACCAATCTCTATGAATGGAAGTTATAGATCAGTCTATGAATATGGCAGTTATAGACTGGTCTCTGAGATGGCAATTACAAGAGCCTTCAGGCCAATGAAAGGAGGCCTTTCCCCTCATTCAAATCCATCAGCTCCAGCAGTAGCAGCAACCTCCCTAGCAGCCAATGCGACAGTACCATCAGCCTCAATGACATCAGTAGCAGAAACGCCTAGTGAAGCCTACAGTCTAGCAGTAGCAATAGGATCAGCCCTCTACAACATCCCTAACAGTCCCTCTAGCCCCTTCATGTCCCATCCTATCATGGGGTAAGTTTCCCTCTAGCCTCTCCAAACAGCCTAAATCATGTGCAGTCTTCTATAACCTCTGCAGGCCTAACCTGTACATAGTTCAGCATAGAGCTATCTGTTACAAATTCAAACGTGAATCCATTTTTACAAGAGCTTCAAGCTCATTCCAAAATGGCAACATGCCACTTGTCAAAAACCAGACTAAATCCTATTACATGCCTCTAAGGGCAATTTCTGGGGTCTTCGTAGCACTTGGTCATGCGGGTGGCCTCCGAAATACTTGCTACGCTCCAAATTGCTTGGGTCTTTAGCCCCTCATAGTACCTGCAACAATTAATTAAAGCGCACCAGCATGGCACCCATTAATTGTTAGCGCTTTGCATGCAGATAATAAACTGCGGACTAATCCTAGTCACAGGTGGTACTATTATTACCTTCTTGGTAACAGGGTTATAGAGACGGTAACCCTTCGCCTCTTCACTGTAGCCCAAGAAAATACACTTCCGGCTCTTCGGTTCCCATTTGGTCCTGTTAGCATCAGGGACATGCACAAAACAATCACATCCAAAAACTCTGAAATGTGCAGATGAAGGTTTCTTACCAGAAAAGGCCTGCAGTGGAGTCATCCCGTTCACAGCCTTCGTGTAGCTACGATTCAGAATGTAAACTGTCGTGTTACATGCTTCAGCCCAAAAAGTCTTTGGCAAATCTTTCCCTTTCATCATCTTCCTGCCCATTTCACAGATGATGCGCATCTTGCGCTCTGCTACTCCATTTTGTTGTGATGTATGTGGCGGGGGTTTCGGCCTCTTGATCCCGTGACTTTTGTAGTAACTTTTGAATTCAGTTGATGTGAACTCTCTACCTCTGTCTGATCTCAATTTCTTTACCTTCCTCCTTGTTTCTTTCTCGACCATTACATGCCATTCCTTGAACTTACTAAAGGCCTCGTCTTTAGTCTTCAGGAGGTATATCCATATCCTTCTACTGTAGTCATCGATCAGCGTCATGAAGTAGTAGGAACCACCCAAAAGCTTCCGTCTCCATCTTTCGCAGAGGTCCGTGTGAACGAGCTCTAGAGGAGCCTTTGCCCTGCTGGCCTCTTTAGGAAAGGGCTACCGATGCTGCTTGCCCATCATGCAAGCTTCACATACATCGGGCAGATCTGTAATTTCTGGTAGGTCTGCTATCATTGCACTTTTATGCATCTCCTTCAAAGAACTAAGGTTTAGATGACCAAACCTCTCATGCCACAGCTTAGTGTTCTTCACATCGGCTCCAGCATTGAAAGCTGAGAGTTCGTAGATGTTGTTGCGCCGTGTACCTTTACCAACGACCTTCCCTTGAAGATCTAGAATCTGTGCACCATTCTTATCGAAGTGAACTTTGAGGTCCCGATCCGTGATCGCAGAAACAGACAACAAGTTCCTCTTGATATCTGGCACATAAAGAACATCGGACAGCTGTTTTACAACTCCATCCGACTTGAGAGCAATCATATCTTTTTCTTTTGCTGGACATTTTGCATCATTGCCGACTGCTACCAGGATGTCATTCCCTACCGGCTGTAGAGAGGTATACCAATCCTTCCGACTGGTCATGTGGCGCGATGCACCGCTATCAATGATCCAAGGTTCATCTGCAAGTACATGAACTGCCTCCGTGCAAATCTCCTCAATTGCTACGAACAGCTCTACTGATACTGCCTGCGTGCTGTTGCTGGACTCTTTCTTTACTCCGTTCTTCTCATTTGCAATCTTCTTTCGGCACTCCTTCAGCTTGTGTCCTGCCTTGTTGCAATAGAAGCACTTGATCTTCTTCTTTCTCTTTTTATCATCAGAAGAATATGGGTTACCAGAGTCCTTACCCTTACCTTTCTTTGATCCAACATAGAAAGCCGAATCTTCTCCAGTCCTCGTCTTTTGACGCATCTCCTCCTCCAGAAGCATCGTGCTGAAATCCTCAAAATTGAGGGACGGATTTTTGTTCTGCGTATTCAGCGCCGTAACAAGACCGTCGTACTTTGGTGGGAGAATCCGTATGCACCTTCGTGCTAGATTCTCGCTGGTGATGGTGATGCCAATCACAGTCATCTGATCGTGCAGATTCTTCACCTTGGTGATGAACTTCTCTGCCGCTTTAGATTCAGACAATTTCTCGTTCACGAGTTGAGTCTCCAGATTCTGAATCCGCGTCTTATTCATGGTCTCGTACTGATTTTTCAAGACCGTCCATGCCTCCTCCGCTATGGTGACATGTTGAATTACCACCATGACGGAATCACTTACACTGCAGACAATAGAACACAGCGCATCTGCATTTCTTCTTGTCCACACGAGAATCTCATTTGCAGTTAGTACTATTTGTTGTCCTGCATTGGCTAGATCCGGTCTCACAACCAGCTTCACGTCTAGGACCACTGCTAGAGGACACTCCAAGTCCACTAATATTTTGTGATTGCTGCTGTGAATTCTCTCCAATATTACCATTTTGTGCATCTACATCATCAATCACATTTACTGGTTTATACTAGCTGCTCATCTCATAAAAAACATCTCTGCTCACTGTAAACTTACGAGTAGAAGGGTTATAGCATCTATACCCTTTCTGCTGCAGAGAATAACCAATAAAGATGTACTTCTCAGCTTTTGGATCCAACTTGGACCTCAACTCATCTGGCACATGAACATAGGCAATGCAACAAAAAATTTTCAAATGAGAAATATCTGGTTTCCTACCAGTATACATCTCCTTTGGCGTCATGCCATGTATTGCTGCAGTGGGAGTCCTATTCATTATGTAAACTGCTGTAGCAACTGCTTCAGCCCAATAATAATCTGGTAGATCTTTTTCATTTAGCATGGCTCGAGATACCTCTCCAATATTCTTGTTTTTCCTTTCTACAAGTCCATTTTGCTGTGGGGTATGACTTTCTACAAGTCCACACATCAGAGTGGATTAATTCCAATGGCTTCTTACTCTCTTGAACATGTCTAGGAAATGGTTTCCTTGCCTGTTTTCCAAATTGATAGGCTTCACATACCTTATGCATTTCTGCAACCTTGAATTTAGGCAATCCTGCAACAATATTTTGGCCTGCATTGATTTAAGTCACTGTACATTAACATGACCAATGCGTTTATGCCAGATATCAATATCTGCAACTACACCGGTCTCATGTGCAAACATTGTTGCACTCAATTCAGGCATATCCGCATCCAACGTAAACATCCTGCCCTTCTTCTTTCCTTTTGCTATCAAGTGACCGTTATTTTTCATATCCTCAACAAAGCATCCATGAGGATTAAATCTGACCTGCAAGCCCTGCTCAACCATTTAACCAATAGAAACCAGGTTCTTGGTGATATTTGGGATATGAAATACATCAGACAGGTATTTCTTTTTCCCATCCTGCATAGACAAAGGGATTTTACCAATCTACACAATAGGATGTGTAGTATCATCACCAGTCTCCACAAATCCTCGTCTTTCCATTTTCCTTGCATATCCTGCATCCATTCTACATGACCTGTCATGTGGTTTGACGCACCTGAGTCAACATACCACATATCATTAGCCCTCTCTCTGAGTTGATCTGCAAGAGGAAGATTTCTTGTTTTATATTCCATTCTTGACCATGCATGATTTTCCTCCCTCCATTCATCAATTACTTTCTGGACAAGGTTGAAATCCTTATGCCCCTCCATCACAGGTAATTGTCCATACCAATTCGTCTCAATCATGCTGTGCACATCTTTAGTTTCATCGAGTTGTAGTAAGTACGGCATCAACTCTCTCAGTAGAATATTATCATCCTTGTCTTGTACATCAAACGTTGAAGGAAATATGCAATTTGATGGAGGGCTAATGCAAGCCTTGTATGGGGAGTCATCAACAAGGATTGTCCTTCTAGCATCACATCCAAATGCCTTTGAGATTTTTGCTAAGGGTTTGAACATTGCCTCAACACCAACCTTGTCAGGCCTATTTGTCCTCGTCTTACTATAAGTGTAGCATCCTTGCTGAGACCATATAACAAAGAAAGGGAGGCTCTCATTTGCATAATTTTGTAGCTTTCCTACCATATCAAGTACGTTATACTCCATTGCAGTTGACCAGATACCTACATTAAATCTTTGTAGCAAGATTTTAAGGAATTCTATGCACCCGGGATGAACAACCATATAACTATTTTTGCCATGCATAATAGACGGATGTATTGGAGACTTGAATAGGCAGCGACTTAATAACAAGCCATTCAAGTCTAATATGATTGTTATTCGTGGCATATCTAAAGAAATTGTATGTGGATATAGATCCAAATTCTCCTTGGAGTTGCTGGCTTCTGACTCATCCAAATTGTCAGGTGCTATGTTTTCATACATGTTTGCAACGACAATAAGATTATCTAGTCTTGTCCCCAATGTTGAGACGATACGTGCATCCATGTTCTCTTCTAAAAGTATAGGATTCATGATATTCCTTGCAATTTTCTCCATTTTTGGGGTTATATTTTCTTCTATACCTCCTGTATCCATCGCGTAATTGATAGTCCCCATTTTGGGTGGTATGTTGTCCTCTACATTTGATGTCTCCATATCCTTCCATGCATCATTGGTCCCTGTGGAAATTGAGGAATATAGAAATATTTTGACTCTTTAGAGTGTATTCAAGTTGAAGCACAAAAGCATATGAAACTAATAAATAACAATAAAGTACGAACATTATCCATCGCTGTTCACTGATTCCATTGTCTTTTTGGGGAATGGCACTGGTGCCAATCTCTCTAAAGGTCAATTGAGAATGCAAATAGTTCAACCTTTCTCTCTGAACTCATAGAGAGAATGGCACTAGTGCCATTCTTCTCTTGGGGTGGTTCTAGTGCCATTTTACATATAAGGTTATGGAGAATGCCACTAGTGCCTTTCTCTATATCCTCATTGGGAGGAGAGAATACTACTAGTGCCTCCCCCCATGTCCCAAAAGAAATATACAATGGATGATCTAAAAGCATAGATATTGTATTACTTTGGTCCAATAGATTTGTAGAAAGCACCCAAATCCAAACTTTGGTAGCATAGTTAATACTATACAATTTTTAATCTCTGTAATGCTTTCAACTAACATAGATTCAAGAAAGGAACACAACAATATTACCATTTCTACATAACCACAAAGAGAGAATGGCACTAGTGCCATTCTCCATATGAGGTCACATAAAATGTTAATAGTACCTCTTACGTATAACCCGACATAGGGAGAATGACACTAGTACCATTCCCCATGTCATTATGTCACACAATTTTATCATACCTAATGTTTAATCTCTTTAATATGATGAGAGTATGTGCAATTGAGAAAATCCATAAAAGTTATATTATTTTGAAACTGAATACACAAGGCATAAATGAGTAGCTAAAGACCTTGCTCCAAATCTTCCAATGTAATCTTTGGGATAGCTTCAAGATTTGCTTCAGTTAAAGGTCGCAATGTAATCTTTGGGATAGCTTCAAGATTTGCTTCAGTTAAAGGTCGCAAGTCTTCAATGTGATGCTCACCCTCTTTAATTCCTTCATCGATAGGTGAATCAGCTCTATGTGTCTCAAGAGGCCTCTCAATGCTAGACCAAATCTTAATATGGGGATTATTTGATGCATGTGCCACACACATAGCCTCGACCTCTGTCGCTGTTGGGATGTCTTCACCAGTGAGATCACTTTTCTTTTGCTTGACAATGCTTATAATGCCACACATCCATTAGTAAAGACGTCAACAACAACTTCATGTTCCCTACTACAATAGCACCTGATGCACTCCTTGATGATGCCATGCTTCACAACCGCCTCTTTTTCATACTCATCATCCTCATTAGAATAAAGAATATTGTCCTCATTTATTGTGTATGGCCTTGTGTTTTCTAACATGTGCTCAAATCCATCAAACCCATCATGTGAGCTTACAAATGACAAAAAATAGAAGGTCTCAGACAAACCCTTTTGTGCACTCTCCGATTCATGGATAACACCAACAAACCTTCTATGCCAAAATCGAGCCTCTCTATCATTGCTTCCTTGAGATTTACCACCTCTGTCATTGTCATAAATGATAGCAATACATACTGTGACAGAGTGGCAACGGTCTCCATCAAGCCATAGAGCAACTTCTTGAAGGCATCCTTATCCCAACGCATGCCTTTGGCAAATCCCTCTGAGGTGTCAAGCACACACAAGCTAATTGGAAGTTGTCCCTTGGAGTGACGTGTTAGAAAGCTCTCCCCCTCCATCTCCATGTTCACTTGAATAATTGTCCAAGGAAAACAAGACTGCGATGTAGACTTGTTACCCTCTATTGAACTAATCACCCAATCAACATAGATTGATGCGGCTTCTGGGAAATCAGGTGTGGACTTGCCAACTTGCAGCTTCTCTTTGACCCATGACTCACATGAACCCTTGAAGCTCTGATAAACAATTGAATCAATTTTGAAGTAAGTTGCAAGGGCATCCCATGTTTGATGTCGGGGGGCGAAGGGTGACGTGAGTTGAACTCCTTGATGAGCGCTTCTTTCAGAGCTCTATCATGCTTAATCTCCATTGCCCGTTGAGACATTTCAATGGAGTCCTTGTCTTTGCTTGACTTGACTCTGCTTGAAGTGCACGTACATCTTCGTCTTCCAATCCTAGCAGACACCTGATATATGTTATTGTGGGATTTCGACCCTCAAGATCACCCTGCTTCACCAATGTCAAAATCCTAATCCATTGTTTGTAGATGTCATCATCGTATGTGACCATGTGTGTGTCCTTGGTAGCAAAGTTTGCGCCCATCGGTACGCTTGCAACTCCTACAAAATTCTATTAAAAAAACCAAAATCATCTTAGACATTCTTCTAATCCAAATCATGTATTAGAGATAATAATGACACTAGTGCGATTCTCCCATTACCATGTCAAAAGCATGACTTGGTAACTAGAAGAATGGCACTAGTGCCATTCTCACATCATGGAATTGACACTACTATCATTTCTTTTACAAAGCCATAAACATTCTTGAAATAAAAAATGCATACAAAACAAAATTTATTACTCACATCCCAACTTTGTCGATCTTTATGCCCTTTGACAAGGCCTTGGGCTGGTTTCTTTGGTTGTTTGAATGCAACCCACTGAGCCCTTAGGTGTTGTAAGATATCGATATATGGTTGATTTTTCAAAACGGTCTGTGCCTCCATGTTGGCCATTGATGATATCTTACAACTTGCTTCAACTGGTGCAGGGACAACAGAGTCTCGCCTTCCTCCGTGTATAGAAACCTTTTCGTTGATTGAAGGCTTCTCCACGTGCGTTAGTTATGAACATCCTTGCAGCATAAATCGAATGCTACCCTGCGAGAATCCAATAATTATACTCCTTTAACTTTTCCACCTTTATCTCTTCCTTGCACATCAGAGTATTTGTACCTGTGTGGTAAGGCATAAGATATGCACATGTTGCAGGAGGTCGTGCATTCATTGCAAAACTCTTGACCAAGTCACTCACAAAGCTGAGGGTCAATGTCTTGTACACATATTGGCTTGGTGTTCTAAAGCAATTCATCACTGGGATCAACACCTCAAACTCCAAACCAAATGGGAAGTACTCTATGTACTCCATCAAGCCTGTCATACTTGTGTCCTTCCTTTCCAATTTCTTTTGTAGTGCCTTAAAATCAACATCTGGCTGGATTTTCTTATACAGGATGATAGTTGCTTCAGATGACTTCTCACCATGTCCTGTTATATGCGTCTCACCACTCCCCGTTGCATCACCTCCACTTCCAGTTCCATTAGTGACTATTCCTGTACCTCCTTGTTTTCCTCCTAAAGTTCTCTTTATCTTTAACTTCTTCATCTAGTTTATCCCCAATGCTTGTTTTTCCCTCTGACCTTATTTCCTTCTCACCTTTTGTTTCCTCCTCACCGGTCTCTCTAGCCTTCTCTTTCAATGTGTTCTGAGACACTTGAGATCTTGATCCCTCAACATCACTTTTCTTGGTTCTTTTCGAAACTTTTCTACTCTTTTTTATATCTTGCTTTATCCCTTTTGTTACCAAATCAAAGCTTTCTTATATCTATTGGTTGGTATAATTTTCTGGCTCATTATTCCAACCCCTAGATATCATCGTGTCCTCCCCAGTAGCATTCATCCTTGCATGATCAAAACAAGCAGGATCCAATTGATACACATTGCCACCCAATGTATGAATTTTGAGACAAGGAACGTTGTCTTTCTCAATATCCTCCATCTGTTTAACTTGTCCAACATCTTCAAAAGTTGTTCCTTGGATGTTCACAAAACAATGCACTTTATGGAGTTTTTGGAGTTAGTTATTGTATATATCCAAAAACCATCCTCTTCCAGAACTAACTCCATCATAAACCGACACCTCTCGAATCTTTCTCTTTCCCTTGCTAGCCATTCTTGCAATGTTCTGTTAACAAAAGAACCAAGGACACAATGAAATGTATAATAGAAAATCATAAGTGTAGTAGGAAATATTACAACAACAATGCAGCTTCTATTAACAAAATAACCAAGGCAAAGCAACTTATATATGCATTATGAAAAACTACACCCACATAGTAAGCAAATATACACAATATCAAAGTTAAGATGGTTATAACAAAGAATGGTATTCGTGCCATTCTCCAACATAATATGATGTTATGAAGAGTGTCACAACTGCCATTGAACACATGGATTGTGAGTTTGTTCAGAATGGCACAAGTGCCATCCTCCATGAGAGTTTGAGGATAATGCCATTGGTGCCATCCTCCATGATGTTAAGGAGAATGGCAAAAGTTCGATTCATCACATGGATTGCAGAGAATCAGAGAATGGCACCAGTGCCATTCTCCTTATGTGAAGGTTATCACATGAGATTTTTCTCACCTGACCTTCTAGAGAAGGACACTGATGCTAATAAGAATGCACATGTGAGTTTAGGCTTCTCAATGCCATTTTCTAGGGCCTAATAACAGATTGGCACCACTACCATTCTCCACTTGTACAAATGTTTACCCTACTATTCTAGAAGGGGTATTCTAGGAGAGTGGTGTCTGATTCCAATCCACTTGTGATGAGTTTGATGATCTCAGTGTGATTATGTAGTTGCCAGCATGAGATTGGCATCACTGCCATTCTCCACTAGTAGCAGTCTAGGCTTCTCAATGCCATTTGGTGTCCGATTCCAATACACATGTCAGTTTGATGATCTCAGTGTCATTATGTAGTTGCCAGCATGAGATTGGCATCACTGCCATTCTCCACTAGTGGTATTCTAGACAAACTAAACCTATAGATTGACATTCCACTAATTTTATTGGCTGCAGTAGGATAATGGCAAAAGTGCCAATGCACATGTGAGTTTAGGATTCCTTGTGCATGTTTTCAGGTCATGGTATGAGATTGGCACCACTGCCATTCTCCACTGGTGGCATTCTCCACAGAGATTGGCACAAATCCATATGATCTCTACACAGCGGAGATAGTGATCACTACATAAAAGAATGCACATGTGAGTTTAGGCTTCTCAATGCCATTTTCTAGGGCCTAATAAGAGATTGGCACCATTGCCATTCTCCACTTGTACAAATGTTTACCCTACTATTCTAGGAGCGGTATTCCAGTGATCATAGGAGAGTGGTGTCCGATTCCAATCCACATGTGAGTTTGATGATCTCAGTGTCATTATGTAGGTGCCAGCATAAGATTGGAATCACTGCCAGTCTCCACTATGGTAATCTAGACAAACTAAACATGGAGATTGACATTCCACTAATGTTATTGGCTGCAGTAGGATAATGGCAAAAGTGCCAGTGCACATGTGTGTTTAGGATTCCTTGTGCATGTTTTCAGGTCATGGTATGAGATTGGCACCACTACCATTCTCCACTGGTGGCATTCTCCATAGAGATTGACACAATTCCATGTGATCTCTACACAGCGGAGACTATGGTCACTACATAGAAGAATGCACATGTGAGTTTGGGCTTCTGAATGCCATTTCTTAGGGCCTAATAAGAGATTGGCACCATTCCCATTCTCCACTTGTAGAAATGTTTACCGTACTATTCTAGGGAGGTATTCCAGTGATCATAGGAGAGTGGTGTCCGATTCCATTCCACATGTGAGTTTGATGATCTCAGTGTCATTATGTAGTTGCAAGCATGAGATTGGCATCACTGCTATTCTCCACTAGTGGTAATCTAGGCAAACTATACCTATAGATTGCCATTCCACTAATTTTATTGGCTGCAGTAGGATAATGGCAAAAGTGCCAATGCACATGTGAGTTTAGGATTCCTTGTGCATGTTTTTAGGTCTTGGTATGAGATTGGCACCACTACCATTCTCCACTAGTGGCATTCTCCACAGAGATTGGCACAAATCCATATGATCTCTACACAGCGGAGACAATGATCACTACATAGAAGAATGCACATGTGAATTTAGGCTTCTCAATGCCATTTTCTAGGGCCTAATAAGAGATTGGCACCACTGCCATTCTCCACTTGTACAAATGTTTACCCTACTATTCTAGGAGGGGTATTCCAGTGATCATAGGAGAGTGGTGTCCGATTCCAATCCACATGTGAGTTTGATGATCTCAGTGTCATTATGTAGGTGCTAGCATGAGATTGACATCACTGCCAGTCTCCACTATGGTAATCTAGACAAACTAAACTTGTAGATTGACATTCCACTAATGTTATTGGCTGCAGTAGGATAATGGCAAAAGTGCCAGTGCACATGTGAGTTTAGGATTCCTTGTGCATGTTTTCAAGTCATGGTATGAGATTGGCACCACTGCCATTCTCCACTGGTGGCATTCTCCACAGAGATTGACACAATTCCATATGATCTCTACACAGCGAAGACAGTGATCACTACATAGAAGAATGCACATGTGAGTTAGGCTTCTCAATGCCATTTCTTAGGGCCTAATAAGAGATTGCCACCACTTCCATTCTCCACTTGTACAAATGTTTACCCTACTATTCTAGGAGGGGTATTGCATTGATTATAGAAGAGTGCACATATGAGTTTAGGATTCCTTGTGCATGTTTTCAGGTCATGGTATGAGATTGGCACCACTGCCATTCTCCACTGGTGGCATTCTCCACAGAGATTGACATAATTCCATATGATCTCTACACAGCGAAGACAGTGATCACTATATAGAAGAATGCACATGTGAGTTTAGGCTTCTCAATGCGATTTTCTAGGGCCTAATAAGAGATTGGCACCACTGCCATTCTCCACTTGTACAAATGTTTACCCTACTATTCTAGGAGGGCTATTCTAGTGATCATAGGAGAATGGTGTCTGATTCCAATCCACATGTGAGTTTGATGATCTCAATGTGATTATGTAGTTGCCAGCATGAGATTGGCATCACTGCCATTCTCCATTAGTGGAAGTCTAGACAAACTAAACCCATAGATTGACATTCCAGTAATTTTATTGGCTTCAGTAGGATAATGGCAAAAGTGCCAATGCACATGTGAGTTTAGGATTCCTTGTGCATGTTTTTAGGTCATGGTATGCGATTGGCACCACTGCCATTCTCCATCGGTGGCATTCTCCACAAAGATTGACATAATTCCATATGATCTCTACACAACGGAGACAGTGATCACTACATAGAAGAATGCACATGTGAGTTTAGGCTTCTCAATGCCATTTCTTAGGATTGGCACCACTGCCATTCTCCACTGGTGGGACTCTCCACAGAGATTGACATAATTCCATATGATCTCTACACAGCGGAGACTGTGATCACTACATAGAAGAATGCACATATGAGTTTAGGATTGGCACCACTGCCATTCTCCACTGGTGGCATTCTCCACAGAGATTGACACAATTCCATATGATCTGTACATAGCGGAGACTGTGATCACTACATAGAAGAATGCACATGTGAGTTTAGGCTTCTCAATGCCATTTTCTAGGGCCTAATAAGAGATTGGCACCACCTCCATTCTCCACTTGTACAAATGTTTACCTTACTATTCTAGGAGAGGTATTCCAGTGATCATAGGAGAGTGGTGTCCGATTTTAATCCACATGTGATTTTGATGATCTCAGTGTCATTATGTAGGTACCAGCATGAGTTTGGCATCACTGCCATTCTCCACTAGTGGTAATCTAGACAAATTAAGCCTATAGATTGACATTCCACTAATTTTATTGGCTGCAGTAGGATAATGGCAAAAGTGCCAATGCACATGTGAGTTTAGGATTCCTTGTTTTCAGGTCATGGTATGAGATTGGAACCACTGCCATTCTCCATTGGTGGCATTCTCCACAGAGATTGACATAATTCCATATGATCTCTACACAGCGGAGATAGTGATCACTATATAGAAGAATGCACATGTGAGTTTAGGATTCTCAATGCTGTTTCTTAGGGCCTAATAAGAGATTGGCACCACTGCCATTCTCCACTTGTACAAATGTTTACCGTACTATTCTAGGAGGGGTATTCCAGTGATCATAGGAGAGTAGTGTCCGATTCCATTCCACATGTGAGTTTGATGATCTTAGTGTTATTATGTAGTTGCCAGCATGAGATTGGCATCACTGCCATTCTCCACTAGTGGTAATCTAGACAAACTAAACCTATAGATTAACATTCCACTAATTTTATTGGCTGCAGTAGGATAATGGCAAAAGTGCCAATGCACATGTGAGTTTAGGATTCCTTGTGCATGTTTTCAGGTCATGGTATAAGATTGGCACCACTACCATTCTCCACTGGTGGCATTCTCCATAGAGATTGACACAATTCCATATGATCTCCACAGCGGAGACTGTGGTCACTACATAGACATGTGAGTTTAGGCTTCTCAATGCCATTTCTTAGGGCCTAATGAGAGATTGGCACCACTGCCATTCTCCACTTGTACAAATGTTTACCATACTATTCTAGGGAGGTATTCCAGTGATCATAGGAGAGTGGTGTCCGATTCCATTCCACATGTGAGTTTGATGATCTCAGTGTCATTATGTAGGTGCCAGCATGAGATTGGCATCACTGCTATTCTCCACTAGTGGTAATCTAGACAAACTAAACCTATAGATTGACATTCCACTAATTTTATTGGCTGCAATAGGATAATGGCAAAAGTGCCAATGCACATGTGAGTTTAGGATTCCTTGTGCATGTTTTCAGGTCATGGTATGAGATTGGCACCACTGCCATTCTCCACTGGTGGCATTCTCCACAGAGATTGACACAATTCCATATGATCTCTACAAAGCGGAGACTGTGATCACTACATAGAAGAATGCACATGTAAGTTTATGCTTCTCAATGCCATTTTCTAGGGCCTAATGAGAGATTAGCACCACTGCCATTCTCCACTTGTACAAATGTATACCGTACTATTCTAGGAGAGGTATTCCAGTGATAATAGGAGAGTGGATGTTTGAAAATGAGAAACTCTGTATGTCCCATCATTAAAGTCATGTCTAATCCATTCGAAACTTTTTTCGTTAGTTATGTACTATGCATCGTCAAGAATGAGGAAATATGCATGTCCCACCATACAAGCCATGTCTAATGCTTACGAAACTTTGTATGTATGAAGATTTACATCATGTGAACGTCTCTACAAATCTTCCTAACCATCGAACATGGTATAAGCATATCAATATACAATTATTTTAGCAATCATGCACCATGCATGGTAAAAAATGAGAGTGTATGCATGTACCACCATAGAAGTAATGTAAAAACCTTATGAAACTTTTTGAGTATAGAGGTTTGATTCATGTAAGTGTCTATGCAAAGTTTGATAACTAGTAGATGCATAGACATTTTGTATAAGAAAATTTGATGCACAATTACTTAATAGTTACATGCATCATGTCTCAGCATACAAGTGATGTTTGATCCATATCAAAATTTTGAATAGAAGGTACTATTTTATTTGAAGGAATTTTCATAGTTTCATGACCATCAAACATAACAATGCATAAATTTTTGTCAATTATGCCTCATGCATGATCAAAGTTGAGAAAATGGACATGTCTCACCATACAAGTGATGTTCAATCCTAATGAAAAATTTCAAGTATAAGGTACATTTTCATTTGAATTATTTTGAAATTTCATGAAGGTCGAACAGATAGAGGTATGGTATAAGCATCCCAATGCATGTTTTTTTGCCAATTATGCAACATGCATAGTTAAAAATGAGAAAATGTGAATGTTCCACCATAAAAGTTAAGTTTGATCCTTATAAAATTTTGAGAGTATAGGGGAATATTTAGTTGGAATCTATTTTTAGATTTAATGACCATTGGACACATAGAGATATGGTATGAGCATACCGATGCATATATTTTTGGCAATTATGGACCATGCATGATTGAAGGAGAGAAAATGTGTGTGTCCCATCATACAAGTATTGTTATGTCCTAATAATAACATTGTGAGTACAATTAAATGTCTCTAAAATTTGCATGACCATCAACACATGTGTAGATATAGTATAAGCATATCGATGCATAATTTCTTAGCAGTTATTATTCATGTGGTCTAAAATAATGAATCATGCATGTGCCACCCACACAAGTCATGTATGATGATTATGAAATTTTGCAAGTATAAGTACCTAATTTATCTTAAGGTCTATGTAAAGCTTCTTGACCATCAAACACACAAAGGTATGTGAAGATAGTGGGACAGAAGGAAAGAGTCTCACTTGCGGCTTTATCATATTCACAATGGGGGAATACACACAAAGGTGGAGGCTAAAAATAGTTTTCCTCTTCTTAGTTGTGAAAGCCAAAAGAACTCTAGTACAAAGAAATAGAAGAACCCTATATGTGGGTCTCAAACCAAACTCAGCTAACTAAGGTGGCATACTAACTGAGCCACGAACTAGAGTACATAAGGATAGCTGTCATCTAGCTATTATTCATGGGCGGTGTACCAACCGCATATGCAGCTTAACAAGTCGGTGACATAAATGCACAATGGTCACCTTGGCATATCATGAGTGGAGCTCGATATCTCAACACTCCATCTCGATCTCAATCCCAATTCCTGCACACCAAGCAGGTCTCTGAACTTGTGCAGCTTCTCTGTGCCCAATGCCTTCGTGAATATGTTAGCTACCTGATCCTCTATGCTGACATAAACTAGATCAATAAGACCTAGTAAAACCTTCTCCCGCACATAGTGATAATGCACCTCAATGTGCTTTGTTCTAGCATGATAGACTGGGTTATTTGCCAAGTGTATACTGCTCATGTTGTCACAATAAATGACAACTAGCCCACTCATGCATATCATAAAGTAGCTTATGCAACCGAGCTACCTCACATGCAGCCATTGCTGCACCCTTGTACTCAGCCTCTGTGCTTGACAAGGCAACTGTAGGCTATTTCTTGCTGCTCCAAGTAACTGTAGCACTCCCAAAAGAGAACACATATCCACTGGTAGATCGTCTTTCAGAAATACTACCAACCCAATCAGCATCAGTGTATCCATGCAACTGTATCTGAACCCCAGTCTTATAAAATATTCCATACTGCAATGTGGACTTCACATACCTGAGTATGCATCTAGCTGCATCCAAATGCAGTTTCCTTGGAGCGTGCATAAACTGACTTACCAATCCAATAGCATAGCTCAAATCTGGCCTGGTAATAGTCATATAAATCAAACTTTCTACTTTGCATCTGTACATAGTAGGGTCTTCCAGAAGCTCACCTACATCTGTGCTCAGCTTCACATTTTGCTCCAAAGGAACTAAAATAGGCTTATAGCTTGTCATCCCATATTTGGACAGCATGTCCAATCCATACTGCCTCTGCAAGAGCCGTATCCCACTTGGTGATCTAATCACCTCAATGCCCAAGAAATAACGCAGCTCTCCCAAATCCTTCATCTCAAACTTCTGCTTCAATAGCATTGTCACATGAAGGATATCTTCATCACTATCACCTGTGATGATCAAATCATCAACATAAATGACAAGCAGCATAATACCTTTCTCTATTTTTCTCACATAAAGTGAGAAATCTGCCTTGGAAATCTGAAAGCCAATAGTGACAAGATACTGTCCTATCTTGTCAGACCATGCTCTAGGTGTTTGCTTCAAGTCATACAAGGCTTTCTTTAACCTACAAACAAACTCAGGATGAACATCATGAACATAACCTGGTGGCTGCTCCATAAAGACCTCTTCTTGCAAATCACCATGCAAGAAGGCATTCTTTACATCCATCTGATGTAAAGACCATCCTTTTGATGTAGCCATAGCAATGACTACTCTTACGGTTGCCATCCTTGCAACCGGACTCAATGTTTCTTCATAATCAATGCCATATGTCTGTGCATACCCCTTGACAACTAATCTTCCCTTGTATCTGTTCACAGAACCATCTGCATTGTGCTTCACCTTATAAACCCACTTATAGCCAATTGCATTCTTATCTTTAGGCAAAGGCACCAATTCCCATGTAGCATTTGCTTCCAAGGCATCCATTTCTTCATCCATGGCTTTCTCCCATTTTTCTTTTCCCATGTCTTGCTCAAAAGAAGTGGGTTCTGATTCCTGTATCACTTTGACCATATAGGCATAGTGAATGGCTGTAAATCCATCATATTTCAGCCTATCCATAGGATACCTAGCTCTGGTAGACCTCCACAAAATAGGCTCACTTCCAGGTGCTCTCAAAACATCCCTGGTCTTCCTTACTCAAGGTGTAACAATAGAAGGAATACCCAACTCATCATCAATGCTCTGTTCTGAGCCACTGGATTCACCATCCACATAAGAGTGACTTGCATTCACATCAAACATGGGCTGATCTACCTTCTCTTTTCCTTTTTGTGATACCTGCATACCACTATCTGCATTGCTTTGAGGAGATTCTCCTGATTTCAATCTGCCAGTCCATGGCAAAGTATGTGAACCACTGCTAGAGGACACTCCAGGTTCACTAATATCTTGTGATTGCTACTGTGAATTCTGTGCAACATTACCATTTTGTGCATCTACATCATCAATCACATTTACTGGTTTATACCAGCTGCTCATCTCATTAAAAACAACATCTTTGCTCACTGTAAACTTACGAGTAGAAGGGTTATAGCATCTATACTCTTTCTGCTATAGAGAATAACCAATAAAGATGTACTTCTCAGCTTTTGGATCCAACTTGGACCTCAACTCATCTGGCACATGAACATAGGCAATGCAACCAAAAATTTTCAAATGAGAAATATCTGGTTTCCTACCAGTATACATCTCCTCTAGCGTCATGCCATGTATTGCTGCAGTGGGAGTCCTGTTCATTATGTAAACTATTGTCGCAACTGCTTCAGCCCAATAATAATCTGGTAGGTCTTTTTCATTTAGCATGGCCCGAAATACCTCTCCAATATGCCTGTTTTTCCTTTCTACAAGTCCATTTTGCTGTGGGGTATGACTGCATGAATATTGCTGCTTTATGCCATGCTCCTGTAGGAACCTTGCAAACTCATTTGAGAGGTACTCTCCCTCTCCATCTGACCTTACGCATTTTATTTGTAGGCCTGTTTCTTTTTCAACCATAGCTTTAAAAGCTTTGAAATGCCCAAACACTTCACTTTTCTTTTTCATAAAATACACCCAAACTTTTTTGCTGTAGTCATCAATAAAAGTGACAAAATAATGACAGCCTCCAATAGATGCAGCTTTAGTAGTCCACACATCAAAGTGGGTTAATTCCAATGGCTTCTTACTCTCTTGAACATGTCTAGGAAATGGTTTCCTTGCCTGTTTTCCAAATCGACAGGCTTCACATAACTTATGCATTTATGCAATCTTGAATTTAGGCAATCCTGCAACAATATTTTGAGCCTGCATTGATTTAAGTCACTGTACATTAACATGACCAATGCGTTTATGCCAGATATCAATATCTGCAACTACACCAGTCCCATGTGCAAACATTGCTGCACTCAATTCTGGCACATCTGCATCCAACATAAACATCCTACCCTTCTTCTTTCCTTTTGCTATCAAGCGACTGTTATTTTTCATATCCTCAACAAAGCATCCATGAGGATTAAATCTGACCTGCAAGCCCTGCTCAACCATTTGACCAACAGAAACTAGGTTCTTGGTGATATTCGGAACATGAAATACATCAGACAGGTATTTCTTTTTCCCATCCTGCATAAAGAAAGGGATTTTACCAATCTACACAATAGGATGTGCAATATCATCACCAGTCTCCACAAATCCTGGTCTTTCCATTTTCCTTGCATCCTGCATCCATTCTGCATGACCTGTCATGTGGTTTGACGACCTGAGTCAACATACCACACACATTGCTTTCTTCTGCACTTGTCACAGTATTGGTCATGTGCTGCACCATAAACAGATGCTCATTTCTGTCATCACCCTGTCTACTAGAAGATGCATAATTCCCTTGCTGCAATTTTCCATTCATGATGTCATTCTACTTTTTATAGCACTCTTTAGCCATATGACCCATTTTACCACAGTAATAGCATTCAACATTGCTGTTTGCATTTTGGCCTCTCTGCCATCCACCACGACCTCTTTGGCTCCCCTTGCCTCTAGAGTTACCATGTCCTCCTCCATAGGACTGGTTTTCTTGAGATTGCTGCATATTTTGATTTCTACCTCGGCCTCCAGATCGGCCTGCTCTACCTCTACCTCTACCTCTTCCAGCATTTGAGTAGAAGACAGTTTCTTTTGAAGTTCCTCTTGAAGAAGATGCACCACCATTTCTATGCTCTTCAAAAATTAGAAGAGCAATCAACTCCTCAAAATCAGGAAATTTTTCACGGACGGCAATGGATGTCCGGAACTGTGCATAATCCTTTCCTAGACCATTCAAGGTCACAAAAACTAAATCATCATCTTCCACTAGCGACCCAATGGAAGCAAGTGCATCTGCAATTTTCTTCACCTTCATGTGGTAGTCATTGATGCTCATATTTTCTCTCTGCACATTGTGCAACTTCTACTTGAGCTGCATTTTCCTGGCTTGCGTATTTGTGCTGGTACATTTTTGCCAAAGTATCCCATGCCTCCTTTAGCATACTTACATCCTGAATATGCACAATCATAGAATTTGAAATACCGATAGATAGCCAGTACATAACTTTTCTGGCTCTCTCATGCCATCCTTTAAATGCCTTCATTTCCTGTTTATTGGGAACATTAGGAACAACTGGTTCTTCTTCATTTCCTGTAATGAACTCCCAATAGCCTTTTCCCATAAGGAAATTCATCATTCTAAACTTCCATGCTTGGAAGTTGTTCTTGTCAAGATTTTCAGTGACAATCTATGAAAGAGAATCAGACGCCATTACAGAACACTGCAAAATATTCTGTCACTCTAAAAAACATAGCTTCTGCCTCACAAGGGCAAATTTGCAAAACTGACGAAAGTGGTATTTGACCACACAGTCACTTCCTAGTGACAATTTTGCATCAACAGGCAATAAGGATAATTCTATAACTTCCAATATCTCTGTGCATAGGCATACGATGCAATTTCTGTGCTGAAAACAATTTTCCTCTTCTTAGTTGTGAAAGCCAAAAGAACTCTAGTATAAAGAAATAGAAGAACCCTATATGTGGGTCTCAAACCAAACTCAGATAACTAAGGTGGCATACTAACTGAGCCATGAACTAGAGTACATAAGGATAGTTGTTATCCATCTATTGTTCATGGGCAGTGTATTAACCGCATCTATAGCTAACAAGTCGGTGACATAAATGCACAATGGTCACCCTGGCATATCACGAGTGGTGGAGCTCGATATCTCAACAAGGTATGCACAATTTTTTAATGGTTATGTACCATGCCTGGTTGAAAATAAAGAAATGTGTATGTCCCATCATAAAATTCATATAGTATGCTTATGAAACTTTGTGACCACATGGAAATATTTCATATTAAAATCTTTGAAAAGTTTGATGAACATTAGACACATAAAGGCATGGTATAAGCATACCATATTGTGAGTATATACAAATTACTCAACAAGGTATTGGAAAAGTTTAATGACATCAAACACATTCATCTATGGTATAAGTATGTGAATGCAAAGTTTCTTGACCAATGTACCATGACAAATATGAGAAAATGTGCATTTTCCACCATACAAATGATGTTTGAATAGTATGAAACTTTTTTATTACTAGGGCCTATCGATTTTTATTTTTTTTTGAAAAGTTATCATGAGAATCAAACACATATTATATAAGCATATAGATGCAAAATTTAGCAATTGTGCACCATGCATAGTAAAAAAAAAAAGAGAAAATGTCCATGTTCCACCATACAAGTGATGCCGATCCTTATGAAACTCTGCCAATAAAAGTGGATATTTCATCTTGAGGTATTTTTAAAACATCATGACCATTTTATAGAAATAGGTATGGTGTAAGCATATAGATGTACAATTTGTTGGCAATCATGCACATCGATGGTCAAAAATTAAAAAAATATGTGTCACATCATTTGAGTGATGTCTGATCCTTATGTAAACTTTTCACTAAAGGGATCTTACCCACTTTGATGTCTTTGGAAAGTTTCATAACCCTATGATACATAGAGATATGGGATAAGCATATCGATGCATAATTTTGGCAATTATGTACCATGCATGGTCAAAAGTGAGAAGATGTGCATGTCTCACCATGCAATCGATGTTTGAATTTTATGAGCCTTTGTGGTGAGTATATGGGCCTATTGATTATGACCATTGGACACATAGAGGTATGGTATAAGCATATTATCGACGATAATTATGCACCACTCCTAGTAAAAAATGAGATAATGTGCATGTACCAATGTACAAGTCATGTCCAATTCTTATGAGACTCTAAGAGTATAGGGAAAAGCTTCATTTGAAGGCCTTTATACGATGTTTGATGCTCTTGAAACTTTGCAAGTATAATAACTTATTTTATTTTAAGGTCTTTGCATGTCTCTTGACCATTGAACACATAGACATATGGTATAAGAGTACTCGTGCACAAGTTTTGTGGCAAATATGTACTTTTCATGGTTAAAAATGAGGAAATGTGCATATCGCATCATATCATTCATGTTTGATTGCTTATGAATCTTTGCAGTTACAAGGTCCTATTCATTTTGAAGTCGTTGCAAAGCCTAATGATTGGACACATAGAGGTATAGTATAAGAATACAAATGCACAACTTTTTGGCAATTAGGCAACATGCACGTGAAAATGAGAAAAAAGGATGTACGATTCTTATGAAACTTTAAAAGTATAAGGGATTATTTGATTCAAAGGTTGATTCAAAATTTCATGACCATAAGTCCCATAGAGATATAATATAAGCAGAAACACAAATTTTGAAATTATGCACGATGATGGTCGGAAATGAGAAGACGTGCATGTCCCACCATACAATTGATGTTTGATTGTCATGAAAATTTATGAATATAAGGGGTTTTGTGTAAGCACTCAAGTTTCTTTTGTAATCCGTGTTCATCCTTTGCAAATAGGATTGCATTGTTTGGATATAGTGACATATGAGCATACTAAATGGAATTATGCACCATGCGTTGATGAAAATGAGAAAATATACATGTTTCACCATACAAGTGATGTCTATTCCTTATGAAACATTATGAGTATTAGTTATTATTTAATTCTAAGGCCTTTGCAAAGTTTCATGACCATCAAACACATAGACATATGTATAAGTGTACTAATGCACAAATTTTTGGTAGTATCATGTATGGCCTAAAATGGAAATGTTCATGTCCCACAATACAAGTGATGTCCAATGATTATGAAACTTTGCATTTATATGCGACTATCTAATATGAGGTCTATATAGACTTTCACTACCATCAAACACACAGAGGTATAGTATAAGATATGGATGCACAATTGTTTGGCAATTATGGACAATAAATGTTAAAAATTGAGAAAATATGCATATAGACTTTGCGGGTATAAAATAATATTTCATTTGGAGGTCTCTATAAAGTTTCATGAGCATAAGACACATATGGTATAACCATACTTTTGCACATTTTTCAGTTATGCACCATGCATGGTTGAAAAATAAAAATGTACATGTCCCATCATAGAAGGAGTTTTTGGTCCATATGAAACTTGGAAGTATAGGGGTATATGATAATTATGCACCATGAATATTTGAAAATAATAAAATGTGCATGTCCCATAATCAAGTGATAGTTGATCCTTATGAAATTTTGTGAGTATAGGTGTCTTTGCAAAACATACATGGTCAAAAATGAGAAGATGTGCATGTCCCATGATGTTATATCCTTATAAATATAAAATAATATTTCATTTAAAGGTATTTAAAAATTTTAAGTTTCAAGACCATTATACAAATAGAGATAATGATGCATAATTTTTTGGCAATTATGCACCATGCATGGTTGAAAATGAGAAAATGTGCATGTGCCATCATACAAGTGCTTTTTGATGGTTACAAAATTTTTTGCCCATAATTTAACATTTAAATTTAAGGTCTTTACAAATTTTTTGCCCATAATTTAACATTTAAATTTAAGGTCTTTACAAAGTTTCATGATCATCAGACACATAAGATACAGTATAATTATATCGATGCATAATTTTTTATTAGCCTTTCACCATGCATGGTCAAAAATGAGAAAATGTGACTATGAGAAAATGTGGATGTCACACAATACAAGGTATGTCTAGCCCTTGAGACAATTTGAAAGTGTAAGGTAATGATTCTTTGAATGCCTCTAAGAAGTTTTATGACCATGTGCCACATAGATGTATGGTATAAGTACACCAATTCATGATTTTTTGAAATTATGCACCATCCATGGTTGAAAATGAGAAAATCTACTATCCTAGAATACAAGTGATGTTCAATATTTTGAAAATTTGAGTATTAAGAGTTTATTTGAAAAATTTCATGAACAATTGGACACATATAGAGTTACGGTATAAGCATACCAATGCTCATATGACGTTTTGGCAATTATGTAATGTGTATGGTCAAAAGGAGAAAACATGCATGTCTCATCATATGAGTGATGTCAAATCCTTATTAAACTTTGTGGTTATAGGTTTGTTACCAATTTTGAGTATGTTTCAAAGTTTGGGATTATATTGTTAATTTTAAGTTCTCTTCAAAGTTTTGTGACCATCAAATAGAAAGAGATATTGTGTAAGCATATAGATGCACAATTTTTTGGCAGTTATTATGTACCATGCATGGTTGAAAATGAGGAAATGTGCATGTATTACCATATAAATGATGTCCAATATTTATGAAACGTTGTGGTTATGTGGTCCTATTTCATGTGAAGGTATTTGCAACGTTTCATGACCATTGGACACATAGAGGTATGGTATAAGCAATTATGCATCGTGCATGAAATATGCATGTCCCACCATACAAGCCATGTTTGATACTTATGATATTTCTAAAGTATAAGGACTTATTTGGTATGATATCATATAGGCATATCGATGCACACTTTTTTGGGAATAATGAAGGATGCATGGTAAAAATCGAGGAAATGTGCATGTTCAACCATAATTATGTGTACAATCCTTATATAACTTTGAAATTATAAGTCAATTACTCATTTTGAAGTCTCTACAAAGTTTTATGACCATTGAACACATAGATATATGCTATAAGAATACTCGTGCACAATTTTTTAGCAATTATGCACCATGCATTCTTGAAAATGAGAAAATGTGTATGTCCCATCATACAAGTGATGTCGGATACTTATGAAACTTTTAATGTATTAAACCCTACTTCATGGAAAGGCCTCTACAAAGTTAATGAGAGAATTGTTCTAATGTGTGTGTGTGTGTGTGTGTAAGTGTGTGCACGCACGTGCATGCATGTGCGTGTGTGTGTGCATGCATGCGTGCATGTGTGTGTGTATGTGAGAGTGAGAGAGAGAGAGAGAGAGAGAGAGAGAGAGAGAGAGAGAGAGAGATGTATTAGTTAGTCCATGGGAGTTAATTGAACATGGCAGTTGCACAAGCAATTGAGTGGTACAAATGCAAGTGCAAGTGTGAGGCATATGTTTTTGTGGATCAAGGATGCTCTATTGAGTGACTATGTCAACTAGATGCCCACATTGCCACACATTTTGAGATGTTACGCACATAAAACATGACCAAGGAAGAGGAGTTGTAGTCTCAAGTCGGAGAGGGTGGTGTATGCCCAGAGATATGATATATTTTCCATGAGGATAGGTCTGGCGCAATCAAGGTCAAGATTGCATGGAGGGAGCATATTAGCCAATAGAGACAAGATATGTCCTCGGTTGCCCCTAACCTTGCATATCCATCACTTGCCTATTCTACTATTGATGGCGACCTCTACCTCTTGTGCATATTCTTCGTAGTCTCCATCGATTCCCCCAACATCTCTAGGTTATCACCTTGTACGCCGCTGGCCTCTTTGTGGTTGAAAAAGTGTGGATCGTACTAGCCTAATCTATCACTTAATGAGCATAAAGATCACGGAGAATCAAACCAAATACGAAAAGCCATGGGGAGAGAGATAGGAAGTATGAAACACTCAATCTATTCCAAATGTGCTATATCAACAATACATGATAGGCCTCTTATAGAGAGTGCCCTTTGAATAGTCAACACTTAATATGATGGGCAAAATGCATTGTCTTTCAGCCTACATTACAGTATGATAGGCAAAATGCATTGTCTTTTAGCTTGGGCACATTGCCAATTTGTGCTTTGAGCCCCAAGCTCCCATCCACCTCATCCACTGCTACATCTCCCCAACAGCTCGGTCAACACCAATCACTTAGGTGACCAAGGCAAGAAGGTGGCCTAGGTCCCAAAGTTGAGGGGACAAGCCCTTTGAATGACTGTACTATTGAGGATAATGTTGAGTGGGCTCTGCTGTATAGTGATTGTACCATACTTGCCAACCTTTGCATTGTTGAGGTAGTAAGAATGGAGAAAGTCCTTGATGTATGTGGTTAGGGTAGGACTGTCCTCCAAGGATTTGAGGCTTTCATGCAAATTGCCTAGACCCCATTGCTCTAAGTAAGATGTTGCTTCTTGGGAAAGAGCATAAGTCAATCTCGGTGGCCAGACAAGTTCCAGTGACTGGGCCTTGTCAATGGCTGTGTAGGCCGGTTGTGACTGGGGTGGCATTTTGTTGGCTCTTTCCTACTGCTTTCGTAGGAAGAGCTGGGTATTCTATGTTGCAATGTTCCGAGGCTTTTTGTCACCTACAGATATATTGGGATTGTCGTTGTAGTATATGTGTAGCTTAGGACCTCGAGTCGTGTTCCGGTGAGAGACGTAGGCTTAAGTGTGGTAAGTAAACAAAATGCAAGCATGTGTAAAAGGCACGTAAACCATTGTTGTTGGGGTAATGAAGGCTTTCGCCTTCATTGGGGGTTGTAGGGTTTAGGAGGAGTTTAAGGGTTCAGAAGGAGGTTGTAGGGTTTAGAAAGAGTTCAAGGGTTTAGGAGAAGTTCCAGGGTTCAGAAGGAGGTTCCAGGGTTCAGAAAGAGTTCCAGGGTTTAGAAGGAGGTTCCAAGGTTTAGAAGGAGTCCAGGGTTAGAGGGAGGATTCAAGGTTCAGAGTAGAATACATGGTGGAGAACTCGTCTCCCTCGTAGATCATGGAGTTTAAGGGTTTAGGAAAGCATAGGAGTGGGAGAGGAAGAAGGTGTAAGAGCATGGGTGAAGGAAGAGAAAGAGGAGGAAGGAGGAGGAGGGAAGAGGAGGAGGGAGAGGGAGGAGAGAGGAGGAGGAGGAGGAGGGAGGAGGAGGAGGAGGAGGAGGAGGAGGGAGGAGGAGGAGAAGGAGGAAGGAGAAGGAGGGAGGAGGAGAGGGAGAGGGTGGGTTGCAGGGTTGGAGGAGAGGGGAGAAGGGTTGCAAGGTTAGGACATGCTTTTGGACGTGCAGTGCAAGGAAGCATGGACACTTGAGACAAATGCTTGGAATACCAAGTAGACTCAACACAATGCCCCAAGAGTGTGGGCTTCATTCCATTATGAGGTATTTATACAAGTTGGAGAGCTTCTCTCTCTGCATGTAACACAAAGTCGTATCACAAAGTTGTTACACAAAGTTGTATCACAAAGTTGTAACACAAAGTTGTGTCACAAAGTCGTAACACATTCTCTCTCTTCATGCAGAAGTTGTAACATAAATTTGTAACACAAAGTTGTTACACAAAGTCGTAACATAAACTTGTAACACAAACTTGTAACATAAAGTTGTTCCACAAAGTTGTAACATAAAGTTGTGTCAAGAAGTTGTAACACAAAGTTGTAACACAAAATTGTATCACAAAGTTGTAACACCTTCTCTTTCTTCATAAGTTCATGTTGGCACAGAGTCAACATACTCCCGGATCCATTTGATTACCCGTCCTCGGGTTATGGCTTATGGCGATCACGTACCTGGGTTGCCATGTTTTTAGTCCAGTGGCTGTGGAACTTGTGTCGTGCCAGTCGATCCTGCGCTGTAGAGCCTTAGCACCATACAATTTTTGCGCAGTTTCCAGGTAGCCTGTATCTACCATTTGCTCGAACAGAGATATGTGGCGTGCCTCCAAGAAGATCACCCTTTGATAGAGTCGGCTGGTAATCTGAGCATCAATCCGTTCATTGGGATTAAAGCTGAGTGGAGGCAAATGGGAATCAAGGTAACATGGGACCTCCAGAATTAATGCTAATGTTTTGCAGAATATGGCACTTTGGCGAAGGAAGCGATCAATGTTGCCGCACATTGTTTGTTCATGCTGCTGAAGTGCTCGGATCATGGTGCCTTGGATATTCCATTCTACACCAGAGTAGGGTTCGATCATTGGCCAATTAATGACTCGATCTTCAGCCAAAGTGTGTAGGTTGGCTTCCCATTTTTTACGCCGGGGAACTGCATAGAACTTGGGATGGGTTCTGAGACATGGAGGTGCCCGTAAGTCCTTTAAGAAGATTACATCAAAGAGCTTGGGGTGGCGCCAATCAGGTTGTGGATCCAATTTGCTAATCCAACCTTCACTTATTTGGTGCTGACGAAGATTGGTAGGAAAGTTACCCAGGGTACATCCACCGCGAGTTTTCATATCAGGATATTTGCTCCAAAATTCCTTGATGGGGTTACTGGGAAGTGGTATCTCATCAAAATCATACCCATCATTGGAACTTGGCATGGGTGTACGAATTGGATTATCCGGATCCTGATATTCAAAAGCAAATACTGCATCATTTTCTGCTGATGGAAGCACCAGAAGTGTCGGAGGTGATGACGGGGCCGGGAGAGAAGCAGGGGACATGGGGGAGAAATATGGCTGAGTGATAGTGGTGGAAGGGGGAGCAGAGGGGAGGGGGGGAAGAAATGGGCAAATGGTTTGAGCAGCTTGGTAATCCTCAAGGGTAGGATTAGCAAGGGAGGGGAAAAAGCTAGGTGTGAGGGGCTCGTAAGTTTGTGACTGTTGGGTAAGTTGAAAATGGTGAGAGGCATGAGCAAAGAGACGATGGAGGGAATAGATGTTAGGATGGAGCTCAGGGAAGGTTAAGAGGGTGGTAGCAGCAAGGGGAAGTGAGGTTATGATGTTGGCAGAAAGAGTGGTTAGATATGGGAAGTTGGATGTGAGATAGGCCTTGTCATCTTCCGACACTTCTTTTTGCTGGTGCGATGGGATGATCAGCTGCATGGGTTGGATGTCGGTTATGTCATGCCGTGCAAATAATAGGGATGGCCTTTGTAGCAATGGCAACAAACCTGCAATAACCCTGAGGGGAGGACTACCCATGAGGCAGACATATGCAATGAAAGCATCCGTCCTGAGAGTTATAAACCCGGCACATGTAGACAGGCAGAAGATATTCTTCTCATCTTCAGACAAGTCTTGGCAAATTATGCGCAGGGTTTTAATCCCGATGGATCGTTTCCAGTTGATTGTTGGATGAGCAGATATGATCCTGAGTTGGAGTTGCTTCCATTGGATAAGCACGCGTGCGTGGAGGTGATCTTCCATTTGGAGAGCAGCCACAAGCTCTTCATACACCACGGTTGTGCATTGTAGTGGGCCGTCATTGGTGTTGTCTTCCAATGCCTCATTGTTGTGCACTAGCAATTGGAGTTCAAGCTTGGAGATGGCTATTTTTTGGGAGTGCATCTCATTCATCTTTTCTTTGTACTGATGGTAGATGCTTGTGTATGCCTCTTTAAGCTTTTTCATTTGCAAGGTGACCTTTGCCTGTTGAGGAATGTCTTCAGTGGTATTGGACCATTGGTCCAAGAACTGGGCTTGTAAAGTGCTGGCCTCTTGAACAGTAGCAAGTTGGTCTTTTAAGAGTCGGCATTCCCTTGTAAGCTCATCAATGCTAAAGGCACGTACTGCCAAAGATTGTTGCATGTCTTCAAGCTTGTCCTTGCAATCCTGGAGCTCTTCTTCTTTGTGAATGACAGTGAGTCTAGTTTGTGCCACTTCCTCTGTTTGTTGCGCATGTGCAGTTGTCAGGGAGTTATAGGAGGTCTGTAGGATTGCCATTGCTTCTACTGCCGCAGTTAGCTGTGTTTGATTTTGGTGGAGGTTGGAGGTCACATCCCTTATGGCCTTCTCTTGAGCTTGGAGAGCCTGGTTCATGCGCACTTCTTCTACCTCCTTCTCATCTATCTGTGCCCGAAGTGCCTTGACCTCTATGGCGATTGCCTGGAATTGGTCTTCGATTTCTGATGCCGTCTGCCTTTCCAATTCCCTTGCATATGCTTCCTTAGCCAAGCTAGTGAAGAGTTCTGACATTTGGATCATTTGGCTAGCTTGATGTTGGAGAATGACAGATGGTGATGAGGTCTGGTGATATTACTGATACAAGTGGTGCCCATGTAGCCATCCCGAGGGTTCTATAGTACTTGGGGGAGGTTGTTCCAATGGCATTTCACTCCCTTGTGGACAATAGTCATACTGCTGATCTGGCACGAGCTCTCCTTGGGGCTCATCGACTGGCATGGCGTCGATGGGTGGTTCGAGTGCTGATGTGGCTGCAAGCTCTGGTGCTGATCGGTCGTTCCTCAGGTTTGGGTGCCAACCTTGTCTCGAGCTCGGGTTGTGGTGCTGTTGGTGGAGACTTAGTGGTTGCAGTTGTGCACCGAGCTATAGCATTGCCTGGGGCAATTCCGCAATCCTACTTTCCAGAATAGGTACTTCTGTTAAGGCATCTGTACTTATCAATGTGATAGCTGGAGCAGTTGATGATGGCTCCCATACTGGTGAGAAGGGTATGTCCAACTCCTCAATTGGCTTGGGAGACTAGTGGGGCAGAGTCATTTCTCTTTCTTGTAGTTCTTTTTTGATGATGATAGCCAATAAGTGCGGAATTTTACATTTCTGGCCTGAAGAACCATCGAGTTTTTTGGTAAAGAAAATGACGAAGTGTTGGACCCACTCAGCAAAAAAAATGTGCGGAGTGGAAGGGAGCGTTCTTTTCCGTTCTTTATTCCCAAGATGGTGGATAGAAATTGTGCTGCTTCCTTGAGGCAAGGGTCAAGGATTGTGCGAAGCAAGATGCCATCTTTATGGATCAGGGTACCCTTGGTGAGGAGAGACTGTACTTCGATAAACTTTGCATCCGCAGACCGTTTAGGGTATTCGCCACCTTGCTTTGGCAGAGAGAAAGCCCTTTGAATGGCTGTATTGTCGAGGATAATGTTCAGTGGGCTCTGCTGTACAGTGATTGTACCGTACTTGCCATCCGTTGCATTGCTGGAGTAGTAAGAGTGGAGAAAGTCCTTGATGTAGGTGGTCATGATAGGACTGTCCTCCAAGGATTTGAGGCTCTCATGCAAATGGCCTAGACCCCGTTGCTCTAAGTAAGATGTTGCTTCCTGGGAAAGAGCATAAGTCGAGGTGGGTGGCCAGACAAGTTCCAATGATTGGGCCTTGTTAACGGTTGTGTAGGCCGGCTGTGACTAGGGTGGCATTTGTTCTGCTTGGACATGCACTGAATCTTCTTCGGAGCTATCGCTTTGGACCATGAACGCCTGTGGTCTCTGTGGTTGAGAGGATGTAGATGGCTGCGAACTCTGGAGGGGGTCCCGTGGTTGAGGCGGTGGGCTCTTTCTACGCATCCTCTTTAGTGGCGGCATCTTTTCTAAACCTGCATCCATGTACATGTAGTGTACCATTGATCATTACATTGATTGGCATGCCTGTATGACCTTTCTGTGTGTGTGTGGGAGAGAGATCCTTTTTTTTTAAATACATCTTTTGAGAGTGTGGAATGAAAGTGTGTGGTACAATTATTCATGCAATCATCTATGTGTCTAAGAGAAAGCGTGTGAGTGCACGTGACCTAGTAGCTAAGTAGGGACTAACTATATGCTTTTTTGCTGGGATTTTCATAGGGCAGCTAGAAGTCATTCACCACTCCTGAGCTCTAGGTAAAATCGATTGAGGCTACCTATATGTGCGAAGACGTACATATGCAAGTGAGTGCTCGTGATACAATCTAATCCTAACTAAGGAAGACTTGGTTTCCCAAATCTTCGTTTTTGTCGGGGATGGCTCGCGTGTTGATGTAGTAGCGCTTCAGTCGGCTCTCGTTTATTATTGTGTTGAATTGGACTCCATCTAGTGTTTCAAGTAGCACAGCTCCGATGGGATTCATCTTTCGTACTCGGTAGGGTCCTTGACCTAGATACTTCAGTTTTCCCTTGCGTACTTTGGCATTGTATAACAGGACTAAGTCGCCTTCCTTGATGTCTTTAGCCTTCAGATTCCTGTCAAACCATGCCTTTCTTCGACGTTTTTCTGTTGTCATGGCATGATAAGCGACTAGTCTTGTCTCTGTATGCTTTTCCAACTGACAGAGCCTTTCTTTCAACCGTTCCTGTATTGCGATGCGTAGACTTGGTATTACAAATTCGAGTGGGACCACGGCTTCAAGGCCGTACACCAATTGAAAAGGTGTGTTCCCTGTACTGACCTTGAATGTGGTTCTGTATGCCCATAAGGCTGCATTCAGTTTCTTTGCCCAATCAGAACGCTGTGGTTCTACTACCTTGGTGAGGATATTGCATATGATTTTGTTTGTGGATTCTGCTAGTCCATTCCCTTGGGGGTAGTAGGGTGTGCTTTTTCTATGAATGACCATGAAGCCAGACAAGAGTTCTTGGATTACCTCATTGACAAAATGTGTGCCTCTATCCGACACAATTTCAAGGGGGCATCCGAATCGGGTGATCACATGTTCGTACAAGAATCTTGCTGTGCTTTTGGCATCTGCCTTTCTGACTGCTTTAGCTTCAGCCCATTTTGTAAAGTAATCAGTGGCCACAATGATGTAGCGTGCCTGTGTTCCTTTTGCTGCTGGATGTATGGGACCTACATAATCAATCCCCCATTTTTCAAATGGCTGTTGTGCAACAACTGTTGTTAGGGGATTGAAGTCTTTGTGTTGTGGTTTAATAGTTCGTTGGCATACATCACAGCCTTTTACATATTCATAGGCATCTGCCCACAGTGTTGGCCACCAGTAGCCTGCGAGGAGAACTTTTCTTGCTGTGGCTTCCCCTTGAAAGTGTCCTCCTGCAATGCCTTCATGGACTTCACTCAGGATTGGCAGGATCTCATGAGGCATTACACATCTTCTTAATATCTGGTCCTTGCCCATCTTGTATAGTTGTCCTGCGATGAGTTGATATGGTGCAGCCTTTAGAATCAATTTTCTGGCATCTACTGCTTTCATGTCAGGGGGTGGTCTTCCTGCCATCAAGTACCCAATGATATCTCCACACCATTCTGGAACAGCATCTATTTGAAATAGTGTGGCATCTGGTAAGTCATCTTCTATTCCAGTGGCTTCTTCTCCTGTCTTGACTCGAGACATGTGATCGGCAATGTAGTGTTGGGCACCTTTGCGGACCACAATTTTGAAGTTGAATTCTTGCAGTAAGAGGAGCCATCTGGTTATTCTTCCTGTGGTACACGGACGGTTCACAAGATATAGCAATGCTTGATGATCGGTGTAGAAGACAAAATCATTTGCGAGTAGATAGTGCCAAAATTTCTTTACACTGTACACCATTGCTAGGGCTTCTCTTTCTGTGGTTGTATAGTTGATCTCTGCATCATTGAGTTGTCGACTGGCGAAGTAGACGGGGTAGTCTTTCTTATGTTCACCCGGTTGACAAAGCACACTCCCAATTGCATACTTGGATCCATCAGTATGAACATGAAAATCAATATCCCAATTGGGAGATATAAGGATGGGTGCTGTGATTAGGCGCCACTTTAAAAGCTCAAAGGCTTGGTCGCACTCTTCGGTCCAGAAGAACTCCACTAATAATTTGTAAAGTGGTCTAGCTATCATGGCATACCGCAATATAAATCTTCTATAATAGCCGGCATGTCCCATAAAGACCTGTACACCTTTGGAATTTGTAGGAGGAGGCAATTCCATGATGATTTTGATTTTGTCCATGTCAGTTGCAATCCCATGTTGAGAGACGATGTGTCCCAAAACAACTCCGTGGGTGACCATGAACTGGCATTTTGTTGGATTTAGGGAGATGCCATAATCCCTACATTTGATTAGTACTTCTTCCAGACATTTGAAGTGGTCCTGTTTGGTTGAATGGATGCACAAATCATCCAAGAACACCTGTAAAAACTTATTCAAGAATGACTTGAAAGCTGTGAACATGACTCGCTAGAATGTGGCTGGGGCATTACAAAGGCCGAATGGCATGACTCTATATGCAAAAATACCCCATTCTGTAGCAAATGCTGTTTTTGATTGGTCTTGAGGAGCAATTTGCACTTGGTTATAGCCACTGAAGCCATCCAAGAAGCTATATATTTCGGATCCTGCCACCTTTTCCAACACTGTTTCTGTTAAGGGTAGGGGGTAGTGATCCCTAATGGTGGCGGCATTCACATTTTTTAAGTTTACGCATATTCTGATCTTCTTGTTGCGTTTAGGCACAATGACAATGGGTGAAACCCAATCAGTGTGCTCTATCTCATAGATGAATCCGGCATCTAGGAGTTTTTCCAGCTCGTCATAAACCATGGTGCCATATTTAGGATTTGTGCGATAAGGTCCACATACCTTAGGGAGAGCACCTTCCCTTATAGGGATCGTGTGAACTGCCACTTCTGGTGAAATTCCTTTCATCTCTTTGTATGACCATGCTAGGCAGTCACGGTATTCCATTAGGAGGTCTTTGAGTTTGATTTCATCTTCATGACGGAGCTGTTTCCCAATGAAAACCAACTTTTCTTCCTCCCCTTCAAGGGCGAGGTTTATTGTGCGTGTTTTTGCCGGTCCCTCATAGATTGGAGTTTCTCCAATGCTATCGGTTTCTTGAACTTCAGATTCTCTGATTGGTCTTGGCATTGCTATTGGTGCACTGCCACTTGTATAATTCTTAAAGTATTCCGGCACTGCTCGAAGATCGGCCTCTGATGGGGTTGAACTAGCCTCAGATGTGTCATGAGTACTGGGTGGCATAGTTGCATTTAGTAATTTGTTAGGCTCTTCTTTCCTTTCTTTTTCTGAAGTCTCTTGATCGAGCTTCATCCGCACATGTGGCTTATATTTCCGAAACTTCTTACGTTGGGAACTGTGGGGTAACTTTTCCACTGGTAAGGTGTTTCCAAGTAAGGGTTCATGTGCTGCACATACTCCTTCCAGGCCCTCAGGGGACCATTCAAGAGGTGGTGGTTTTGATTTTGAGGGGACTGCCTTTGCAAGATACAATTCCACAATCCGTGTTTGGACTCGTTCGAATTCATTGAAGTGCTCGGCCTTGGCTTTTCTGCGATTTCCTCCTGCAGCTTTCTTGCGGGATCTTCTGCTGTTATGCAATTGTGGAGGTTCAACTTTTGGGAGCTCAACTGCCATTAGGGCATGCAGAATGGCTAGGTCATTATCAAAGATTTGATCTTCAATTGCAGCATTCGCAACCTCTGTTTCAAGGTCCCAAGGAAAATCTGAGTCATCATTGGTATGGGTACCTTCTTCAGGTTCATTATCCCATTCGAGGTCAGCCATAAAGAAAGGCATCTCTAGATCGATTGGTTCTTCATGCGTCGGTGGAGGATCGACCTGTAGTGCGTTAACATCTATCTGTGAGAAGATGGGGTCTAATGAATGGCAGTTGTCGATGGTTGCCAATGTTTGTATCCAGTTATTGACATTGCTTTGTGAGTCACCTGCTATGGCATGCTGTTGCAAGGGATCTGATTTGCTCGAGATTGTCGTGGAAGATGTGTCATCCAATGCTCTAGGAACAATTGGTTTAATAACTCCTGTCCCCACATTCACCCTGACTGCAGTGTCTCGATTCTGGATTGTCAATCTATCCATTCCCCAGTCATGGAGGACTGATGCTTCCCGTAACCAAGGACGTCCCAGTAAGATTTGATAGGATTTTTTGGGGAGATCCAAGATTGTGAATTGAAGGGAAAAGCGGACTCCTGCGATCTTTGTGGACACGCCATTCACTATTCCCAAGGGTTTAGCCCGTGAATCATCGGCAAGGCGTATGTTGAAATTAGCCTTTTGCATTGGTGGGAGACCCCATCCTTCGTAAAGCTCCTTTGATAGGACATTGACACCTGCTCCACCATCCACTATGGCTTGGATTTCATTATATGCCTTGTGGATCAAAGGCACAGTGATGTTGCGTATGTCATCTTTCTCACCCATCCGCACAGGGATATCATCAATGTCGTTCATAGGTGGAGGGGGATTTGCGAGTTCAATCCATCCTTTGAAACTCTCCCAGAGATTGGGACAATTTCGTAAGAGGATTCCGATGGGAATGGACACAGGGCAACTCAGGATGCTAGAGAGTGCAGCTCCTTCAAGTTGACGTGGCGGTACATTCTGTTGTGGAGTCTGTTGTTGGAACAAAGGCTCGAGTACAGTATCAATACTTTGTGGGGCCAAGTCATGGAGTGGGTCTTGAGCTTGTTTCTGAGTCTCAAATTGAGCTTGTTCATTTTGGACCCATTGCTGAAGTGCCTGAAAACGAGCCTTCTCCACTTTTGCATTCGGGAATGGAACTTCTTTTATTCGAGGCTCGGGAGTTGATGTGGATGAGCTCGGCTGCTCATTGCTTGGCGGAGGTGGAGGCACTTGTGCTTTCTTTTTCAGAAGTCGCTTCGGTTGGATTGGAATGATAGGGTCCTTCGTGGCCTCTTTCTGTTGGCGTGTAATTACATTGATAGGTTGTGACCTTAGACTTGCCGGACCCAGACTTTGATGGTCCACCCCAATGATGCCGATGGGAACGTGAGGCTTAACCTCTGTTTGTTCTGGGACCTTATTTTTCATGGGACAATCCATACAGGCATGTCCTATGCCACAATCTCTGCAGAGTGGTTGGAAAGTGGCTGGGCTACCACGATGAGGGCACTCTGCGATTCTATGATTTTCTCCACAACCGTAACACTTGATTGGTGCGCGAAATGTGTTGGGTCGCACTTGATTTGCATAGACTGGTATTAGACCCTCTGCACCTTCTACATAGTACACTGGGTACTCTGCTTCATACTCAAATAGTGAGTCTACTTCTTCGGCTTGTAATTGATGTATGGGAACTGCCTGAGGAGCTGGATTTGGTGCTCTTGGATACGGTCGTGGATTCGTATTCCTGAGTAGTTGTGGGACTTGTGTCCGAACGGGAATAGGATTTAGTCTCAGAGCTGGGGGCGCTTGTGCAAGTGCCGGTTGCCTGTATACTGGCATGGGTGCCGCTTGGTATTGTGGTGGTCGAGGCGGATTGTTGCGCATGTTGAAGATGCAACTGGTCTCATCATGGCCGCCGACGACACAGATATGGCACCACAACCGTGGCGGTGGATTTGCTTGTGCAGTGATTCTTGCTCTTAGGACTGGGCATTCATTTGCTGTATGATTTGCCAAGCAGTGTGGGCACCAGACATTTTCTCGCCGTGGATATGTTTGAGTTGGTGGCTGAGACAAGTGAAGTTTTTGATCCATGGCCTGCATCATATCTTCTTTCAGCTTCAAGGTCATGGCCTCGAGGCGATCTTCATTGGATGTTTCGGCAGTGTCCTTTGATTTACCTTTTTTCGAGCGCTTATCGCGTGTATTTGATCTGGCATCATCACTGCTAGTGTCTGAATCTGTCATGCCATCTTCGATGTCAATGGCTGCCGCATGAGCAGCACTGAATGTTTCATAGCTACTTATCTTTTTCATATCCTTGCGGATTTTCTCTTAGACCTGCTATGAACCATGCCGTGAGGTACTTTGCATCTGGGCGTGGGTCACATTTGGCGATCAATCTCTTCATCTTTCCCAGGTATGTGCGTACATATTCCCTCCGGCCTTATTCGATCTTGCTGAGTTGGAGAGTGGGATCATCTTGTAGCCTCTCCGTTTGAAAGCGACGTTTGAATTCGGTTTGAAGTAGGTCCCATGTGGCACGTTCTTCCACGAGAAGGTCGAGGTACCATTCCGACGCCTCATCAGTTAAGGCCATTGGAAACCAAGCCACCTTGGTTTCATGGGATTGATCACCACCTGCTCGACATGCGGCATCAAAATGCTGGAGGAAGCGAGCTGGGTCTCCCCTACCATTATATTTGGGAAGTTCCAGTTTTCCCAAGGGGCGTCGGCCGTGATTGTTGTGATTGCGTCGATTGAAGAAGTTGTCAGCCTCGGCATCGAGCTCGATGTCCCCATCATGCTCAGGACGACGTCCAGCCATGTTGGGGCGTGGAGGAGTTAAAGAAAGTTGTTGAACCTCAGGGGGGGATTCGGGGTAGAGGATTGGCGGGGGCAGTTGTTGCAGTGGAGTTAGATGCAGATGGGGCGAGCATTGGAGTCGAAGTCGTTGGCCGGAACGTAACTGCATGCATACGGTGCGTGATTTGCCAAGGGTATCGCTACCCCAAGTGCGGGTGTGGAGGTGATGTTGTTAGGAGAGTTAGAGTGATGTTAGTTTGTGTAGGGACCGTCGTGTTAATAATGTGCCTAGGATTGTCCTACGTGTGTAGGGAAATGTGCCGGTGCAGACGGATCATTAATCGGAGGTCACGGCGTGAAAATACGAGTGAATTAATGCAAAATGAGGCCCACACGGGGGCGCGAATGAACGTGTGCTAGGGATGCCGAAATGGTGTGCAATGGGCTGGAAAAATACCCCGTAACGTGGTGTTTCCGTGTGTGAAATCTGGGTTCAAACGAGGTTCAATTTGGGTCCCAAACGGATGAATTTCGAGGGGTTAAAGGAGGGGTAAATTTGGCATTTGGGGGGTCCTAATGGTGGTGTGAATGGACTTTAAGTCCAACCGAGGGGTTGAAACCAAGTGACTCTAGTTAGGGAAACTAACCTAGATCCTCCCAGTTACTGTAACTGGGAGGTTGAACTAACTGTAGTTAGATACTAACTGAAGAGTTAGTCTAACCTAACTGAGGGTTAACTAAACTAACCTATCCTCAGTTACTACTAACCAAACCTAAGTAGCTAATCTAACTAAGGTTAACTAACTAACCTAGGGTTAACTAACCTACCCTAACCTAACCTAACCTAACTCTAGTTAATGCTAACCTAACTAAGGTTAAACTAACCCTAGTGGTAGGTTTAGGTTAGGTTTACTCTTTTTTTTTTTGGTGTGGGGGGCTGCCCGACGGCGGCGCTCGGAGAGGGGGGGGGGTTGACGCAGCGTGGGAGGGCGGGGGTGGCGCGCGGGGGGGCGGGGGAGGCGGGCGAGGGGGGTGCGCGGGGGGTGTGAGGGGGGTGCGAGGGGGGTGTGAGGGGGGTGCGAGGGGGGTGTGAGGGGGGTGCGAGGAGGGCGGGGGGTGGCATAGGGGGGGGGGGGAGGGGCGGGGGGGTGGCGCAGGGGGGGAAAGGGGCGGGGGGTGGCGCGGGGGGAAAGGGCGGGGGGTGACGGGGGGCGGGCGGGGGAGGGCGTGGAGGGGAGAAGGGCGGGGTGGGCGGCGAGGGGAGAGAGGAGAGGGGGGCGAGGTGGGTGCGGGTGCGGGCGCGGGCGGGGTGGGCGGGGGGAAAGGGCGGGGGGTGACGGGGGGCGGGCGGGGGAGGGCGTGGAGGGGAGAGGGGCGGGGTGGGCGGCGAGGGGAGAGAGGAGAGGGGGGCGGGGTGGGTGTGGGTGCGGGCGCGGGCGGGGTGGGCGGGGGCGGCACGGGGTGCACCGCCACGGGCGGGCGGTGGCGTGGGGTGCCGCCGCGGGCGGGGGCGACGCGGGGTGCGCCGCCGCGGGGCGGCGGGCGGCGCTGTGTGCGCTGCCGCGGGTGGGGTGGGGGGTGGGGGTGGGGGTCGCAGAGAGGGGAGAGGGGGGGTAAGGGGGAGGGGGTAAGCGGGAGAGAGAGGAGAGGGGGGCGGGGTGAGAACGAGGGGGAGAGAGGAGAGAGGGAGTGAGAGAGGGGGAGGGGGAGGGGGGATGTTGGTGGAGTGGGAGGGGGGAGGGGGAGGGGGGAGGGGGAGAGGGGGATGGAGATGGTGGTGGAGGGGGAGGGGGAGGGGGAGGGGTGAGGTGGAGATGGAGGGGGAGGGGGAGGGGGGAGGTGGAGATGGAGGGGGAGGGGGAGGGAGAGGGGGGAGGTGGTGGAGGGGGGGGAAGGGGGAGGGGGAGGGGGAGGTGGTGGTGGAGATGAAGGGGGAGGGGGAAGGGGGAGGTGGAGGGGGGAGGTGGTGGTGGAGATGAAGGGGGAGGGGGAAGGGGGAGGGGGGAGAGAATGAGGGAGGGGGGAGAGAATGAGGGAGGGGGGAGGGGGGAGGTGGAGATGAAGGGGGAGGGGGAGGTGGAGGGGGAGGGGGAGGGGGGAAGAAAGAAGGAAAAAACTTGAAAATTTGAAATTGAAAAGCAGGGAGAAGTGATCACCTGAACGCTCTCCAAGTCTTTCTCGATGTAACGGGATTGTTGCGGAACAATGGATGGTGGGTGGAAGGCTAGGTCATCGCTGCGAGAAGGGCTCGATGTCACTTACATGGCGAGGATAGGAGTAAGGGGGCAGTCGATGGAGAGGGAGGAGTGTCTTGCGTGGGGCTCGGAAGGAGGAAGAGAATGGAGGCAAAAAGTGAAAGATGAAGAATGAGGGGGGGTGGAGTAGGTTTTTATAAGTTTGGATTTTAGGTTTAGGGTTTAGGTTTAGGGTTTAACCCTAAACTCTTCCCGAGCCTTAACTCTTTATGGAGAGCTCAGTTTGCCTTTCTATAAAAAGGTAAAATGATCGAAATTGAAAGCTCTACGCAACCGTGTCCACTACCTAGCCTAATTGTAGATCATGTGGCTTTTATTTAAGAAATTAAGAAAATTTCTTAAGGTAGTAACCCAAAGTGGATGTTTGGGATTGATATGTTTGGCTAGATTTGGAAAAAAAATTTTACTCTCCTTGCCCTTGAGTGTTATGTGCATGAAATTTTGAAGTAGTGACTTGTTTTACACATACCTACGCATGTTTTCTCGCTATTTGAGACGCTAGTCTCCCCGGCAGCGGCGCCAAATGTTTGGCTCTTTCCTACTGCTTTTGTAGGAAGAGCTGGGTATTCTATGTTGCAGTGTTCCGAGGCTTTTTGTCACCTACAGATATATTGGGATTGTCGTTGTAGTATAGTGGTAAGTATTCCCGCCTGTCACGCGGGTGACCCGGGTTCGTACCTCGGGTTCGTTCCCCGGCAGCGGCGCCAAATGTTGGCTCTTTCCTACTGCTTTCGTAGGAAGAGCTGGGTATTCTATGTTGCAGTGTTCCGAGGCTTTTTGTCACCTACAGATATATTGGGATTGTCGTTGTAGTATATGTGTAGCTTAGGACCTCGAGTCGTGTTCCGGTGAGAGACGTAGGCTTAAGTGTGGTAAGTAAACAAAATGCAAGCATGTGTAAAAGGCACGTAAACCATTGTTGTTGGGGTAATGAAGGCTTTCGCCTTCATTGGGGGTTGTAGGGTTTAGGAGGAGTTTAAGGGTTCAGAAGGAGGTTGTAGGGTTTAGAAAGAGTTCAAGGGTTTAGGAGAAGTTCCAGGGTTCAGAAGGAGGTTCCAGGGTTCAGAAAGAGTTCCAGGGTTTAGAAGGAGGTTCCAAGGTTTAGAAGGAGTCCAGGGTTAGAGGGAGGATTCAAGGTTCAGAGTAGAATACATGGTGGAGAACTCGTCTCCCTCGTAGATCATGGAGTTTAAGGGTTTAGGAAAGCATAGGAGTGGGAGAGGAAGAAGGTGTAAGAGCATGGGTGAAGGAAGAGAAAGAGGAGGAAGGAGGAGGAGGGAAGAGGAGGAGGGAGAGGGAGGAGAGAGGAGGAGGAGGAGGAGGGAGGAGGAGGAGGAGGAGGAGGAGGGAGGAGGAGGTGAAGGAGGAAGGAGAAGGAGGGAGGAGGAGAGGGAGAGGGTGGGTTGCAGCGTTGGAGAAGAGGGGAGAAGGGTTGCAAGGTTAGGACATGCTTTTGGACGTGCAGTGCAAGGAAGCATGGACACTTGAGACAAATGCTTGGAATACCAATGTAGACTCAACACAATGCCCCAAGAGTGTGGGCTTCATTCCATTATGAGGTATTTATACAAGTTGGAGAGCTTCTCTCTCTCCATGTAACACAAAGTCGTATCACAAAGTTGTTACACAAAGTTGTATCACAAAGTTGTAACACAAAGTTGTGTCACAAAGTCGTAACACATTCTCTCTCTTCATGCAGAAGTTGTAACATAAACTTGTAACACAAAGTTGTTACACAAAGTCATAACATAAACTTGTAACACAAACTTGTAACATAAAGTTGGTACACAAAGTCGTAACATAAAGTTGTGTCAAGAAGTTGTAACACAAAGTTGTAACACAAAATTGTATCACAAAGTTGTAACACCTTCTCTTTCTTCATAAGTTCATGTTGGCACAGAGTCAACACATTTGTTATGCTTGGTCATGCACTGAATCTTCTTTGGAGCTATTGCTTTGGACCATGAATACCTGTGGTCTCCGTGGTTGAGAGGATGTAGATGGCTGCAAACTCTGGAAGGGGTCTCATGGTTGAGGCAATGGGCTGTTTTTACGCATCCTCTTTAGTGGCGGCATCTTTTTTGAACCTGCATCCAATGTGCATGTAGTGTACCATTGATCATTAGATTGATTGGCATGCCGCTATGACCTTTCTGTGTGTGTGTGTGCATGTGAGAGAGAGAGATCTTATTTTCATACATGATTTGAGAGTGTGGAATGAAAGTGTGTGGTACAATTATTCATGCAATCATCTATGTGTTTAAATGAAATCGTGTGAGTGCACGTGACCTAGTAGCTAGGTAGGGACTAATTATATGCTTTTCTTTTGCTAGGATTTTCATAGGGCAGCTAGAACTCAGTCATCACTTCTAAGCCCTAGGTAAAATCGATTGATGCTACCTAAATGTGCGAAGACGTACATATGCAAGTAAGTGCTCATGATATAATCTAATACTAACTATGGAAGACTTAATTTCCCAAATCTTCGTTTTTGTCAGGGATGGCTTGTGTGTTGATGTAGTAGCACTTCAGTCGGCTCCTGTTTATTGTTGTGTTGAATTGGACTCCATCCAATGTTTCTAGCAGCACAGCTCTGATAGGATTCATCTTTCGTATTCGGTAGGGTCCTTGGCCTAGATACTTCAGTTTTCCCTTGTGTACTTTGGCATTGTATAATAGGACTAAATCGCCTTACTTGATGTCTTTAGCTTTAAGGTTTCTGTCAAACCATGCCTTTCTTCTGCATTTTTTTATTGTCATGGCATGGCAAGCGACTAGTCTTGTCTCTGTATGTTTCTCCAACTCATAGAGCCTTTCTTTCAAGGATTCATGGTCTCTCATGCATTCCTGTACTGCTATCCATAGGCTTGGTATTACAAATTCGAGTGGGACCACAGCTTCAAGGCCATACACCAATTAAAAAGGTGTGTTCCCTGTAGTGACCTTGAATGTGGTTCTGTAAGCCCATAAAGCTGCATTCAATTTCTATGCCCAATCAAAACGATGTGGTTCTACTACCTTGGTGAGGATAATGCATATTATTTTGTTGGTGGATTCGGCCTGTCCATTCTCTTGCGGTAGTAGGGTGTGCTTTCTCTATGGATTACCATGAAGCTAGACAAGAGTTCTTGGATTACCTCATTGACAAAATGTGTGCCTCTATCCGACATAATTTCAATGGGGCATCCGAATCGGGTGATCACATTTTTGTATAAGAATCTTGCTATGCTTCTGGCATCTGCCTTTCTGACTGCTTCCATTTTGTAAAGTAATCAGTGGCCACAATGATGTAGCGTGCCTGTGTTCCTTTTGCTACTAGATGTATGGGACCCACATAGTCAATCCCCCATTTTTCAAATGGTTTTTGTGCAACAATTGTTGTTAGGGGATTGAAGTCTTTGTGTTGTGGTTTAGTAGTCCATTGGCATATATCACAGCCTTTTACATATTCATAGGCATCTGCCCACAATGTTGGCCACCAGTAGCCTATGAGGAGAAATTTTCTTGCTGTGGCTTCCCCTTGGAAGTGTCCTCCTACAATGCCTTCATGGACTTCACTCAGGATTGGCATGATCTCATGAGGCATTAAACATCGTCTTAATATCTGGTCCTTGCCCATCTTATATAATTGTCCTGCAATGAGTTGATGGGGTGCAGCCTTTAGAATCAAGTTTCTAGCATCTACTGCTTTCATTTCAGGGGGTGGTCTTCCTGCCATCAAGTACCCAATGATATCTCCAGACCACTTTAGAACAGCATCTATTTGAAATAGTGTGGCATCTGGTAAGTCATCTTCTACTCCAGTGGGTTCTTCTCTCGACTTTTGACTTGAGACATGTGATCGGCAATGTAGTGTTGGGCACCTTTGCGGACCACTATTTTGAAGTTGAATTCTTGAAGCAAGAGTAGCCATCTGGTTATTCTTCCTGTTGTCCACGGATGGTTCACAAGATAAAGCAATGCTTGATGGTCAGTGTAGAAGACAAAATCTTTTGCCAGTAGATAGTGCCGAAATTTCCTTACACTAATTTCCTTACACTATACACGATTGCTAGGGCTTCTCTTTCGGTGGTGGTATAGTTGACCTCTGCATCATTGAGTTGTCGATTGGTGAAGTAGAATGGGTAGTCTTTCTTATGTTCACCAGGTTGACAAAGCACACTCCCAATTGCATACTTGGATCCATCAGTATGAACATGAAAATCGATATCCCAATTGGGAGATATAAGGATGGGTGCTATGATTAGGTGCCACTTTAAAAGCTCAAAAGCTTGGTCACACTCTTCGGTCCATAAGAATTCCACTAATAGTTTGTACAATGGTCTAGCTATCATGGCATACCACAATATAAATCTTCTATAATAGCCGGCATGTCCCATAAAGACCTGTACACCTTTGGTAAGGATACCTTCTTCAGGTTCATTATTCCACTCGAGGTTAGCCATAAAGAATGGCATCTCTAGATTGATTGGTTCTTCATGTGGGAGTGGAGGATCTACCTGTAGTGCCTTAGCATCGATCTATGTGAAGATGGGGTCTAATGAATGGTAGTTGTCGATGGTTGCCAATGTTTGTATCCAGTTATTGACATTGCTCTGTGAGTCACCCGCTATGGCCTGCTATTGCAGGGGAGCTGATTTGCTTGAGATTGTCATGGAAGATGTGTCATCCAATGCTCTAGGCACAATTGGTTTTATAGCTCTTGCTTCCACATTCACCCTAACTTTGGTGTCGCGATTCTGGATTGTCAGTCTATCAGCTCCCCAGTCATGGAGGACTGATGCTTCCCATAACCAAGGACGTCCGAGTAAGATTTGATAGGATTTTTTGGGGAGATCCAAGATTGTGAATTGAAGGGAAAAGCAGACTCCTGCGATCTTTGTGGACATGCCATTTACTATTCCCAAGGGTTTAGCCCGTGAATCATCGGCAAGGTGTATGTTGAAATTAGCCTTTTGCATCGGTGGGAGAGCCCATTCTTTGTAGAGCTCCTTTGATAGGACATTTACACCTGCTCCACCATCCACTATGGCTTGGACTTCATCATATGCCTTGTGGATCAAAGGCACAATAATGTTGCATATGTCATCTCTCTCACTGATCTGCACAAAGATATCTTCAATGCCATTCATAGGTGGAGGGGGATTTGCGAGTTCAATCCATCCTTTGAAACTCTCCGACAGATTGGGACAATTCTGTAGGAGGATTTCGATGGGAATGGACATAGGGCAACTCAAGATGCTAGAGAGTGCGGCTCCTTCAAGTTGACGTGGCGGTACATTATGTTGTGGAGTCTGTTGTTGGAACAAAGGCTCATGTACAATATCAATACTTTGTGGGGCCAAGTCATGGATTGGGTCTTGAGCTTGTTTCTCACCCTCAAATTGAGCTTGTTCGTTTTGTACCCATTGTTGAAGTGCTTGAAAATGAGCCTTATCCACCACTGCATTTGGGCATGGAGCTTCTTTTATTTGAGGCTCGGGTGTTGATGTAGATGAGCTTGGTTGCTCATTGCTTGGCAGAGGTGGAGGAACTTGTGCTTTCTTTTTCAGAAGTCGCTTTGGTTGGATTGGAATGTTAGGGTTCTTGGTGGCCTCTTTCTGTTGGCATGTAATTACATTTACAGGTTGTGATTTTACACTTGCCAGACCCAGACTTTGATGGTCCACCCCAATGACGCCGATGGGGATGTCAGGCTTAATTTCTGTTTGTTTTGAGACCTTATTTTTCATGGGACAATCCATACAGCATGTCCTATGCCACAATCTCTACAGAGTGGTTGGAAAGTAGCTGGGCTACCACGATGAGGGCACTCTGTGATCCGGTGATTTTCTCCACAACTATAGCACTTGATTGGTTTGCGATATGTGTTGGGATGTACTTGATTTGCATAAACTGGTATTAGACCCTCTGCACCTTCTACATAGTACACTGGGTACTCTGCTTCATACTCAAATGGTGAGTTTACTTCCTCGGCTTGTAATTGATGTATTGGAACTACATGAGGAGCTGGATTTGGTGCTCTTGGATATGGTCGTGGATTCGGATTCCTAAGTAGTTGTGGGACTTTTGTCCAAATGGGAACAAGATTTAGCCTCAGAGTTGGGGGTGCTTGTTGTAAAGAATGAGGGAGAGAGATAGGAGACTCAAGTGCAGCTTTCTTCACAACACACAAAAGAGGGAGGACACAAGGTTGGAGGGTGAAGTCTTTCTTCACTTTTGCACACACAACAACTATACAATAGAAGAGGGAAATACCCTATATGTCAAAACCTAGAATACGTGGTTCATATGTGAACCCAAACCAAAAACATACGTGGTAGTCTAACTACACCACGAGTACAACTATCATAGGCGGTGACATAAATGATAGTCATCCAGGAGATATATCGGGGATAGAGCTTGATATCTCAACACTCCCCCTCAAGCTCAAATCCATCTCACGTACACCAAGCAAGCTCCTAAATCTGTGAAGCTTCTCGGTACCCAATGCCTTCGTAAAAATATCAGCCACCTGCTCCTCAGTGCTGACATAGACAAGATCAATCTCACCAGCTAGAACCTTCTCTCTCACAAAGTGATAATGCACCTCAATGTGCTTCGTTCTAGCATGATAAACTGGGTTATTAGCAAGCATGATGCTGCTAATGTTGTCACAATGAATGACAACTGCTGCATGAACTGACTGTCCCATATCTGCAAGTAGCTTCCGTAACCAAGCTACCTCACATGCAGCCATTTCTGCACACCCCTGTACTCAGCCTCTGTGCTCGACAAGGCAACTGTTGGCTGCTTCTTACTGCTCCAACTGATGGCACCACTCCCAAGGGAAAACATAAAACCACTAGTAGATCTCCTGTCTGAGACACTACCAGCCCAGTCAGCATCTGTGTATCCATGTACCTGTAATGCACACCCAGCTTCATAAAATAGTCCATAATGCAATGTGGACTTCACATACCGCAGTATGCGTCTAGCCGCATCCAAATGTGGCTTCCTCGGTGCCTGCATAAACTGACTCACCAGCCCCACAGCATAGCTCAAATCTGGTCTGGTTATAGTCATGTAAATCAAGCTACCTACTATGCGCCTGTACATAGTAATATCTTCAAGAAGCTCACCTGTCTCTGCATTGAGCTTCACATTCTGCTCCAATGGAACAGAGATAGGCTTACAGCCTGTCATCCCATATTTGGACAGCATGTCCAAACCGTATTGCCTTTGCAACAGCCATATCCCACTCGGGGATCTAATAACCTCAATGCCCAAGAAGTAACGCAGCTCTCCCAAATCCTTCATCTCAAATTTCTGCTTCAACAGTAGCTTCACTTCATTAATGTCTGCATCACTATCACCTGTAATAATCAAGTCATCAACATAGATGACTACAAGCACAATCCCTCTGTTTGTCCTTTTCACATAAAGTGAAAAATCTGAATTGGAAATTTGAAATCCAATAGTGACAAGATATTGCCCTATCTTGTCTGACCATGCCCTCGGTGCCTGTTTTAAGCCATACAAGGCTTTGCGCAACCTGCATACAAAATCAGGGTGTGAATTATCCTCATAACCTTCTGGCTGCATCATATAAACCTCTTCCTGCAAATCACCATGCAAGAAGGCATTTTTCACATCCATCTGATGCAAAGACCATCCCTTTGCAGCAGCCATAGCAATTACTGCTCTCACGGTTGCCATCCTTGCAACTGGGCTGAAAGTTTCCTCATAGTCAATTCCATATGTCTGTGCAAAACCTTTGGCAACCAATCTTGCCTTGCACCTGCTAACAGACCCATCAGCATTGTGCTTTACTTTGTAAACCCACTTGCAGCCAATAGCCTTCTTATCATGAGGCAAAGGCATCAAATCCCAAGTGTGGTTTGCATCCAAGGCAGCCATCTCTTCATCCATAGCTGCTTCCCAATTTTTATGCCCTGCTGCATCCTCAAAACATGTGGGCTTTGGCTCCTCTAGAACCTTGACCATATAAGCATAGTGATGTGCTGTATACCCATCATATCTCAGCCTGTCAATTGGATACTTAATACGAGTGGACCTCCGTACAACTGGATCAGTTGCAGGAGTATTTAAATCATGCCTGCTTTTCCTTGCACCAGGTGTAACAACAGAGGGAATCCCAAGTTCCTCATCAAGGCTCATTTCAGAGCCACTTGACTCTCCATCAACATGAGAGCTACCAGCAGACACATCAAACACTGGAGCATGGTCCACTTTTTCTTTTCCCTTATGTGATACCTGCACAACACTATCAGGACTGCCATGTGACGATTCACTAGATCTCAATCTCCCTGTCCATGCATTAGATCCACTAGTAGAGGACTCTCTGGGTCCACTCAAGGCTTGAGATTGCTGCTCTGCATTTATTGCAGCATTCCCATTTCCTGCATCTGCATCTCCTACCATAACAGTTGGTGCATACCAGCTGCTCATTTCATCAAAAACAACATCTCTGCTCACTTGCATTTTGCGGGTGGAAGGGTTATAACAGCGATACCCTTTCTGGTGCAGAGCATATCCAATAAAGATGCATTTTTCTGCCTTTGGATCCAGCTTTGTTCTCTTCCCATCAGGAACATGAACATAAGCTATGCAACCAAATACCTTCAAGTGAGAAATATCTGGTTTTTGGCCTGTATACATTTCTTCAGGCGTCATGCCATGGACAGCTGCAGTGGGGGTTCTGTTCATAATATAAACAGCAGTTGCTACTGCTTCAGCCCAAAAATAATTAGGCATGTTTTTCTCATTTAGGATCGCCCGTCCTACTTCTGCAATATGCCTGTTCTTCCTTTCTGCAACCCCATTCTGCTGAGGGGTAGACCTGCATGAGTACTTTCTTTGAATTCCCTGTTCTTTCAGATATTCATAAAATTCTTCTGAAAAATACTCTCCCCCCCTCCATCAGATCTTAGCACTTTAATATGCACACCTTTCTCTTTTTCAACCATGGCCTTAAAAGCCTTGAAATGGCTGAACACTTCACTTTTGTGCTTCATAAAATAAATCCACACCTTCCTAGTGTAGTCATCAATAAACGTCACATAATAATGGCATCCACCAATAGAAGCAGCTTTGGTTGTCCAAACATCTGAATGGATCACTTCCAAAGGTCTTCTGCTCACCTTAGCATTTTTGGGAAATGCATGTCTGGCCTGCTTACCCATTTGGCATGCTTCACATACCTTTTGCATTCCCTCAACTCTGAATTTAGGCAAACCTGCAACAATGTTTTTCGTTTGCATAGATTTCAGCCTTTGTATATTCACGTGCCCAATGCGCTTGTGCCATATCTCAATATCTGCAATGACACCTCTCCCATGCGCAAACATAGCGGCTTTCACCTCAGGCATATCAACATCCAAGGTGAACATTCTGCCATTTTTGTTGCCTTTCGCAACCAAGCGGCACTTATTTTTCAAATCCTCAACAAAGCATCCATCAGGATTAAATCTAACCTGCAGGCCTTGCTCAACCATCTGGCCAACTGAAACCAGGTTCTTAGTGATTTTTGGAACATGAAGTACATCTGCCAAGTACTTCGTTTTGCCATCCTGCATAGCCAATGGCACTTTACCAACCTGCGTAATTGGGTGCGCAGTATCATCACCTGTTTCAACATAACTTGGCTTATCCAAATTTCTAACATCATGAAACCACTCACCATGACTGGTCATGTGGTTAGAGGCACCTGAATCAACATACCAAACATCATTGCAAGCTGCAGCATCTCTTGACATGGAGTTAACCATATGCTGCATCACAAAAAGGTGCTCATTTCTGTCATCACCATGCCCACTTGATGATGCATAGTTGCTTTGCTGCAACTTCCCACTTTTGATGTCATTCTGCTTTTTATAGCATGTATTCTCCTTGTGTCCAGGCTTTCCACAATAATAGCATTCTGTGCTGCTATTTACTTGCTGGTTCCTTTGCCATGAACCACGGCCTCTTTGGCTCCCCCTGCCTCTAGAACTACCACGTCCTCCTCCATAGGACTGGTTTTCCTGTTGTTGCTGCTGGTTCTGATTTCCTGCATGGCCACCAAAACGGCCTCTTCCTCTACCCCTGCCTCTACCTGTATTCGAGTAGAAAGCAGTCTCTTGAGAAGTTGAGGTGGCTGAACCACCATTCCTTTGCTCTTCACTCAGCAAGAGAGCAATAAGTTCCTGAAAATCAGGAAATGTTTCACGGACTCCAATGGATGTCCGAAACTGTGCATAATCTTTCTCAAGACCATTCAAGGTCACGGACACTAAGTCCTCATCATCAACAGGTGCTCCAATGGAGGCAAGAGAATCTGCAAGGCCTTTCACCTTCAAGGAATACTCATTTATATTCATATTTTTCCTTTGCACATTGTGCAACTCCTGCTTTAGCTGCATCTTTCGTGCTTTGGTATTTGTGCTATACAGCTTCACCAATGTATCCCATGCCTCCTTAGGCGTCTCTACATCCTGTATATGCACAATCATAGAATCTGAAATGCTAACAGATAGCCAATACAAGCATTTTCTGGCTTTTTCATGCCATTCCTTAAAGGCCTTCAATTCAGCAGGAGTGGGAGCAGCACCCAACACTGGTTCTGCAGTTTCACCACTGATGTACTCCCAAACTCCCTTTCCCATAAGGAAGTTTGTCATCCTGAACTTCCATGCTTGGAAGTTGTTCTTGTCAAGCTTCTCACTGACAATGGTAGACAGATTCTCAGACATTTTACAAATCACGAATTGCAACAGCAACCTGTAAACATAGCAAATGCCTCACAAGGGCAAATAGCAAAACTTCTGCAAACAGCCTCACAGGGGCAGATCCGCAACACTGACGAAAGTGGTATTTCACCACACAGTCACTTCCTAGTGATGATTTTGCATCAACAGGCAACAGGCATGAATCTGCAACTCCCAATATCTCTGCACACAGGCATACGATGCAATTTCTGTGGCACCTTTCCACCGACTAGCCGCGCAGTGGTCGCACAGCGAAAAACAGGGCCTTTTTTTGAGTGCCTGCGAAGAACTTCCGCCTTCAAAACGGGCCCCGAAACGGCCTCAAATCAAAAAAATAAAGTCACCGAGGGCTTTACCCAATCTCGCAGCATATACTGCACTCTCGCCACACCGCGAAGGGCCTCTCAATCTGAAATAGTGCACTCCTGCACTTCTGGCTGTGCTACCTGCAGAGATTTGCTCCCAAACTCGAAATAGGAAAGCAACACTGGTCCTCTTACCAAGACACCACAAACTTGGCTTGCTTTCTTGAGCTCCTTACCACGAACAAGGCTCTGATACCATGTAAAGAATGAGGGAGAGAGATAGGAGACTCAAGTGCAGCTTTCTTCACAACACACAAAAGAGGGAGGACACAAGGAGGGTGAAGTCTTTCTTCACTTTTGCACACAACAACTATACAATAGAAGAGGGAAATACCCTATATGTCAAAACCTAGAATACGTGGTTCATATGTGAACCCAAACCAAAAACATACGTGGTAGTCTAACTACACCACGAGTACAACTATCATAGGCAGTGACATAAATGATAGTCATCCAGGAGATATATCGGGGATAGAGCTTGATATCTCAACACTTGTGCAAGTGCCAGTTGCCTATATATTGGCATGGGTGCTGCTTGGTATTGTTGAGGTCGAGGTGGGTTGTTGCGGATGTTGAAGATGCAACTGTTCTCATCATGGCCACCGACGATGCAGATATGGCACCACAACCTTGGTGGTGGATTTGCTTGTGCAGTGATCCTGGCTCTTAGGACCGGGCACTCATTTGCTATATGATTGGGCATCCAATGTGGACACCAGACATTTTCTTGCCGTGGATATGTCTGAGTTTGCGGCTGAGAAAATTGAAGTTTTTGTTCCATGGCCTGCATCATGTCTTCTTTGAGCTTCATGGTCATGGCCTCTAGGCGATCTTCATTTGATGTTTCAGCAGTGTCCATTGATTTACCCTTTTTCGAGTGCTTATCGCATGTACTAGATCTATTGTCATCACTGCTAGTGTTTGAGTCGGTCATGCCATCCTCGATGTCAATGGCTGCCGCATGAGCAACACTAAACATTTCATAGCTACTTATCTTTTTCATATCCTTTCGGATTTTCTTGCTTAGTCCTGCAATGAACCATGTCGTAAGGTACTTTGCATCTCGGCATGGGTCACATTTGGTGATTAATCTTTTCATCTTACCCAGATACGTGCATACGTCTTCTTGCCGGCCTTGTTCAATCTTGCTTAGTTGGAGAGCGGGATCATCTTGTAGCCTCTCCATCTAAAACCATCTTTTGAATTCTGTTTGAAGTAGGTCCCATGTGGCTTCATCAGTTAAGGCCATGGGAAACCAAGCCACCTTGGTTTCATGGGATTGATCTCCACTTGCGTGGCATGCGGCATCAAAATGCTAGAGGAAGCGGGCTGGATCTCCCCTACCATTATATTTGGGAAGTTTCAGTTTTCCCAAGGGGCATCTTACTTGATTGTTATTATTTTGTCGATTAAAGAAATTGTCAGCCTCTACATCGAGGTCGATATCCCCATCATTGTCGTGACGGCATCCAGCCATGTTGGGGCGTGGAGGAGTTAAAGGGAGTGATTGAATTTCAGGGGGGGATTTGGGGTAGAGGATTGGTAGGGGCGGTGGTTGTAGTGGAGTTATATGCAGATGTGGCGAGCATTGGAGTCGAAGGCATTGGCCGAAACGTAGCTGCATGCAGATGGGGCGAGATTTGCCAAGGGTGTCTCTGCCACAAGTGCGAGTGTGGATGTAGTTTTGTTGGGAGGGTTAGAGTGGTGTTAGTTTTTGTAGGGACCATTGTGTTAATAATGTGCCTAAGATTGTCCAACGTGTGTAGGGAAATGTGCTAGTGCAGACGGATCATTAATCGAAGGTCATGGCATGAAGATATGAGCGAATTTGTGCGAAACGAGGCCCACATGGGGGCATGAATGAGCGAGTGCTATGGATGCTAAAATGACATGAAATGGGCTAGAAAAATACCACGTAATGTGGTGTTTTTGTGTGTGAAATCTAGGTTCAAACGGGGTCCAGTTTGGGTCCCAAACGGATGAGTTACGAGGGGTTAAAGTAGGGGTAAATTTTGCTTTGTGGGGGGGGTGTCCTAAGGGTGGTGTGAATGGACTTTAAGTCCAACTGAGGGGTTGGAACCAAGTTAATCTAGTTAGGTGAGCTAACCTATATCCTCCCAGTTATTGTAATGAGGAGGTTAACCTAACTAAGCTGATTAACTATAGTTAGTTACTAACTAAAGAGTTAGACTAATCTAACTGTTATTAATTAACCGAGATTAGACTAACCTAACTAAACTAACCTAATGTCAGTTAACCCAACTAAGCTAACCTAACCTAGGTTAACTAACCCAACTAAGGGGAAAACTAACCTAACGTAGGTTAATACTAACCTAGGGTAGAACTAACCTAACCTAGTGATGGTTAACTGACCTAATCTAACTAACCAACTAACCTAACCTAACCTAACCTAGGTGCGACTAACCTAACTAACCTAACCTAGGGTTAGTGATAGGTTAGGTTAGGGGTTTTTTTTAAAATATTGTGGAGGGGGGGCTTTGCACGACGGCGACGCGGGGGGGTTCGCACAGAAGGGGGGAGGGGGGGGAGGTGGAGGGGGGAGGGGAGGGGAGGGTGGAGGGGAGGGGAGGGGTGAGGGGTGAATGGGGGGCGGGTGGGCGAGGCAGAGCAGCACGACGGGCGGGGGCACAGGGGGTGGGCTGCAGCGGGGCGACGAGCGGTGGGGCGGGGCGACGGGTGGCGAGGGGGGGTGGGCTGCAGTGCGCGAGGGGCGGGGCGAGGTGGCGGGCAGGATCGATGGGGCTGCAGGTGGCGGGGGGCCGGGCGAGGTGGGGTGGCAAGCACGGGCAGCGGGGCTACAGGCAGTGGGCAGGGGTCTACGGGGAGTTGGTTTGGGGGGGGGGAGAGTAGAGAGGGGGGGGTGGGATAGAGAGAGAGAGAGAGAGAGAGAGAGAGAGAGAGAGAGAGAGAGAGAGAGAGAGGGAGGGGGGGGAGAGGGGGAGAGAGAGAGAGAGAGAGAGGGGGAGAGGGGGAGAGAAGAGGGAGGGGGAGGGAATGAGAGAGAGAGAGGGGGGGGGAAAGGTATGAGAGAGAAGAGGGAAGCCTTAATAACAACAATGCAAGAGTTCAACCATATTGGAGGATTCCCTTTTTAATTCATCACAAGTATTGGAAAATGTAATGCAACACATGTCGTCACCTCTGAATGCATGCCACCTATATGCCTCTCTGCCGCCGAAGATGGAAGTGGAGCCTCTTCCAAAAGATGTAAGCAAGTGATCTGAATGTCATTGACAATTTTCCTTGCTTTCACTTTTTGGAGGTGGCTTCTACTACATATGCCCTCACATACCCCATGTAGAATTTTATAGATATACATGCCAAAGTTCTAGTTCCTATAGTCGTGGCTTCCATACACTTTTTTAGGTTGTTGATTAGTCTACTTTGAGATATGCCCGAAAGAGCTCCGATAGTAAAAAAGCAACATTTAAATAAATGTCATGAACTAGTCTTTGATCTAGATGATGGTCCCTCCTATAGAAAATGGCACGTATATACCTCCGTGTACTTGCCCATCACATCAGAATATTTGAGGAAATGCATAACACACATTTCTAGGAGCCCCATTTTCCATTTTGCTAGATCTTGCAATGACTCCTCTACCGCCATTCAATTGTTCAAGCATCTTTTGGATTCCTCACTCACTCTTAATCTAGGGATGGATCAATAGTAGGAAGGGGGGCATGTTACCTCTTGCTTGGGTTAACATTGCCACATTTTGTGCCCTCTTATGAACTCTTGTAAATAAGCGCAATGCACTCGTGAATGTTGTTAAAAGTCACCTTGGAATCATAGCGGCCCATGAGAATCATAAATACTAGGAACAAAAGAGTAGAAAAGATAGAAAGGGAGGAAAGCATAGGGTTGCCCCTCCCCTCAAAAGATGACATGTATAAAAGGCCAAATGTTTGACTTTGGTCTTCAATTGTTGGATGCAAGTTTGAGAAATAGAAGCTCTCTCTCTTTCCAAGAGTCATGTCTTGTGTTTCTCTTGCTTCTTGCATTTTGTGAATGCCTCTCACCCCCTTCCACCCTATTGCTTCTTGCTTCCCATCTCCTCTCCCTCTTCCTCTCTCTTCTCCCCTTTCTTCTCCCCCTTCTTGTTATGAGGTTTCACACTTCCAAAAACTCCGAAAGCCATTTGAGTGACACTTATGCTTAATACTTATGGTAGACCGAGGTATAAGAACCTTAAGATTATTCATTTGTAAAGTGACCTTTTCTTGTTGGGGAATGTCCTTAGTGGTACTTGACCATGGATTAGACTTGGGCTTGAGCAGTGGTTGCCTATAAATTGGTGGCAAGTTCTTCTTTGTGTAGAAGGCATTTTCTTATAAATTGAATGATGTATTCTATCATAGCAAGTGCTGGTAAGAAGGAGCTACTTCACTTTTGGGTCAATAAGGGCATTGTTACCCTATAGCCAAGTTTTCCCCACATGACGTCGAAGTCATCCATGGATACAATGTTGACCTCCATGCTACTACATTATGCTATTGCACTCTCCCATAGTGATGGACACATATTGTGCCTTGTGAGAACTACTTGGCCTAGTGCATTCATGAGTTTCATGGTCCACCCCATGCTTGCTTTCACATTCAAGCCAAGCTCCTAGACCCACTCTAGGGTCATTACATGATGGACATATGCCATGCCAAATGAGTCACAGCTTAGCCTAGTGGATTCACAACTTTATGAATTGTTAAAGTGTATTTTGGATTCCTCACACACTTTTAATCTAGGAATGGATCAACAATAGGAAGGGGGGCATGTTACTTGCTTGGGTTAACATTGTCACATTTTGTGCCCTCTTATGAACTCTTGTAAATAAGCGCAATGCACTCATGAATGTTGTTAAAAGTCACCTTGGAATTGTAGCGGCCCATGAGAATCATAAATACTAGGAACAAAAAAGTAGAAAAGATAGAAAGGTAGGAAAGCATAGGGTTTCCCTCTCCTCAAAGGGTGACATGTATAAAAGTCCAAAAGTTTGACTTTGGTCTTCAATTGTTGGATGCAAGTTTGAGAAATAGAAGCTCTCTCTCTTTCCAAGAGTCATGTCTTGTGTTTCTCTTGCTTGTTGCATTTTGCGAATGCCTCTCACCCCCTTCCACCCTATTGCCTCTTGCTTCCCATCTCCTCTCCCTCTTCCTCTCTCTTCTCCCCCTTCTTCTTATGAGGTTTCACACTTGCAACAACTCCGAAAGCCATTTGAGTGAGACTTATGGACCATGTATGCTTGCATAGCTCAAGGAGTAGCTTGGAGTAGGAGGTTCCATTGGCATACCTCCAAGTTCCCACAACAAGTTAGTCACCACCGAGACTACACAGCTATCCATTGGAGTTCTAGCTTTTAGATTGTAACTTTGTGAGAGTGTAGCTCATCAAATTTCTCCTTATACTTAATACTTATGGTAGAGCGAGGTATAAGAACCCTTAAGATTATTCATTTGTAAGGTGAGAGCAAGGTGGGTAGCATTGTTGCACCTGTACAGTATATTTCTAGTTCAGATGAAGAGTAGAACTACGGCGATGGTTGTAGAAGGGCCTCGCAGAATAAAGTGTCGCTGTGCAGTTAAGCGCATATGTCACTATAATGGTTGCTTTTGGACAAGCAACATCGAAGATGTCCGAAATACGGGGATGCTTTTGGACAGGAAGGAGAAATAAAAAAAGGATGTTTAGATAGGCATTGCGACTACAGAGAGTGGATGTTTTTCTGAACGTTTTTCACAATGAGATGCTTTGTAATTTTTGTGTACTAAGTGAAGGGTGAGATTTAACTTACCACACTTGGTTCTTTGCCGAGGCTATGCCTAAAATGATTGTTGCACATGTACACTTTGCACCATGTAAGGCATCTAACTTCAATCCGGGGATGTGCATGTGTGGTTCGCACAATCCATAGCCATGTGTTATTGCATAACCATGCGGGTTAGCAGCAGTGACCTAGAGGGGTGTGTGAGGGTAGGTTAGCTGCAAGGGTTGATAGTTCGGATCTCTAAGTGGTTGTAGTCTTCAATGGCTGCTTCTCTAACTGTTAGATGGTTTTGTACGCATGTTATTACTAGCATTCCGAGGTCATCGTGTACACAGATGTTGTGCGAGCTATTGCTCCGGAATACAGTATTCTGTAGCATTCTATCATTCTCTTGTATATCTATATTCCATTCTCGTGTATGTTACGTGTATCATTTGCTTGTTATTTCCTATAGCGTCTGCATGTATTTATGATGCTACACAATCCTTCGTAGTATCCTTGAGCCCCCAACCTTGCTCCAGTAGTTCTAGTGCAACAACTCCAACCTGAAGAACTAGAATCATAATATGAGTATGAAACAAAATACCCCATATAGTACATGAATGAAGAAAAAGGACTCATTCCAATGTATGCCAATCAAGTAAGACCAACCACATATCGAGCACCTATCAAGAGTTTTGGATGTGGAGAAAACCATTGGATTGTTGAGTGCCCTCACAAAGGTAGCCCAATTACTTTCCAAATTGTGTGTAGAGATTGTGGAGTTGGGCAGGCGTGCATGGATTGCCCATTTAGAGAAAAACCTCACCCACCCCATGAGGCAAAGTGAGATGTACCCCTTGGAATCATTGGCATTTAGAGTCACAGTGTGCCAACACTAAGTATTGCCCATCCCAACCGATACTAGTGATAACAAGGAAGTAGAAGGAAGTAATTTTTTCTCAGAAAGAAAAAATCCGAAAGGCCACATAAGCATTGCCAGTCCTAAAACAAAGGGAGGCATTGCCAAGTACATATGCCCCAAGTTCTCTTCAAGAAGCAAAGGAAGTCTACCCTAATGCCAAAGTGGAGAAATCTCGGTATCAAGCCATGAAGAAATGGTAAGACATGAATAGGAAAAATTCAAGGCAGACCAAAGAACAATAGTCGAGGGCAAGGAACCAATACTTGATAGCATTGACATGGTGATTGAAGCCACCACTAAACCAAGAGTAACAAATCTACATGCAACTCATCCCCAAGTAGATGGAGCTGCCTTAGCCAGCTTAATCACTTACCCTATCATGATGCCAATTGGAACCTTACTGAGAAATCATCCAACCATGTGGAAAAGTTTTAAGGGTTGTATAGAATCAAAACAGTGTTTCCCATCACCTGAAGAGGAAGAAAAGTCTATCATAGTGAAATTTGGAGCTAGGAATGACATAAAAAATGTAATTATTGCATTGGAGCATAAAGCCTTTGGCCAATACCTTGTAACAATGGACGGTGGGGCAGGTGTCAACATTCTCGCAAAGGACCTCTATGAATAATGGGGCCTCCCACCAATGGGGAATGCCACATTCAACATACGCCTGACCTACCACACTAAAATGAAGCCACTGGGAATTGTTGACAATGTACCAACAAAAATTTTGGGAGTCAAGTTCACTGTACAATTCACAATACAAATCTTCCCCGAGGATTGACCGAATACCAGATATTATTGGGAGGACCATGGCTTTGGGAGGCATCAGTACTCCACGATTGGGATACATATAGGATCACAATCTAGAATCAAGATAATCCTATGAAAATCAACCTGGGAATTGGGGAAATCAAGCCCACTATACTTAGGAATATTAATGATAAATGCATGTAGCCCACATCATCAGAGTTGCCATCTGCCTCTAGCCACAATCTTTGTAACTCTCTCCAGCCCTTCTTCATAGTCGGTCTGTCCCTTGCCCGCGTTGCTAAGCACCTTACTGCCAGCCTCCCCATACTCAAAATTGATTCCTTCACAACTTCAGAATTGTAAGCCTCCACAAGAACTGGATCAAGTAGCCCCTGTAGATCTCCATTGTGGATGTGGGATACTGCCATGTTCCGGAGGCTAGCATCCTCACAACTTCTACTAAAATTGATGGTAGGTTGGGCAGAGATGAGCTCTAAAAGCACAATGCCAAAGCTATAAACATCACTTTTGTCATTGATTTGGAAGCTAGTGTAATATTCAGGATCAATGTATCTGATAGTGCCCTGGATGGCAGTAGTTGAGACGTGAGTAGCCCCTAGAGGAGCTAGCTTGGAGATTCTAAAATCTACTACCTTAACATTTACGTCTTCATCCAAGAGAATGTTTTTAGATTTGACATCCCTATGGTAGATTGGAGGATTGGCTGCTGAATGAAGATAGACCAAAGCATCTGTTGTTTGAAGAGCGATGCGAAGGCGCTGCCTCCAACTCAATGTGGCTTGCCCCTTCTTCGCTTGAAGATGCTCTAGAAGCATGCCATTCGAGATGAATCTGAAGACAAGCAATGCAACCTTGTTCTCTAAGAAACATCCCAAGAGCTTTACAAGGTGCCGAACGAATGTAATGTTTTGGAGAAGAAGTTGCAAAGGATTGGGGTATTTCGCTGTGCTTGTCATGCTGAGAGGGTTGTAACTAACGTCTAGGATGAAAACCACATTATTACTATATTGGCATGTTACATCAAGCATTCTGGCAATGTCACCACTAAACATATTGCTTGCGAGTCGAACGTCTATTACGCCTGTGAAGTAGATGTCCAGTAGCTGGTGGATATCACCAGAGAGACGGTTGTTTTGAACCCACAGCTGTCAGATGGAGGAATTTGCAGCAAACCTGGTAGGCAGGGGGCCTTCCAGCTAGTTGCGGCTCAGGTTCAAGGCTTCCAACTGAGAAATTAAGGCTGTCCTCTAGAAGCCTTCCGTCTAGGAGATTATTCAAAAGATTCACAGAATTCCAAATGCTCTTAGGCTACAGTAGTTTGGCAGGATTGCTGCCACTGAGCCGATTTCCAGACAAATCTACAAGCAGATAAGCAGAAGTAGTATTCGACCAAATCTTCGACAGAATCTCGCCCACCAAGCGATTGGATGACAGGTCCAGCCATTGAAGTTTTAGCAGATGCCCAAACCCAGATGGTTATCCGTCCCTCTAGTTGATTGTTTCTGATTCGGTAGGTGATGAGGGCCTTAGTGATTATGCATCTGTGGAAATGGCCCTAAAGGTCATATGGTCCTATGGTCAAGAAAACATCATTTTATTAAAGCGAATGGCCCTAAAGGTCATATGGACCTATGGTCAAGAAAGCACCATTTTGCCAATGTCAACACATCTCAAGTTTCAACCACTTTCCCTCCTTTCTTTTAAAGCAAATGGCTCTAAACATCATATTTCTTAGGTCAAGACAAGATCATATTTCTTAGGTCAAGACAATATCATTTTGCCAATGTTGACATGCCTCAACCACTCACCCATTTTTTGAAAGTGAAGGGCCCTAAGGGTCATATGGTCCTATGGTCAAGAGAGCACCATTTTGCCAATGTCGACATGCCTCAACTATTCACCCTTTCTTTTAGTGTGAATGGCCCTTAAGTAGATTTTTGTGGATATTTTCATTAGAATTACCATCAGTATATGCATATACACCGATAGAATACCAATGCATATACGAATAGAAGGATCGATGGCATATTGTGATGCTAATACAAATGAAAAAAGAACCTACCATTTTTTCATATAGCCATGGTTATACCAGCACATTGAGACCGACCCCAAAACCAACAAATTTATCAGTGTTTCCACTCTTAGAAAAAGGGCCTTTTGTCCACAAATGTTGTCAATATTTCCATTAAAAAACCACTATTTTCTTATAGTAAAGAAGGAAAAATCTTTAATATCAATACAAACTAGAGAAACAAGATGCTTCTTACTTTAGTATAATTTAAACAACTAAAATAAAAAATGTTGATCGTAGGTTTAATAACTCCTAGATATCCTACACATAAGAAAGCATCGCATCTTGATTACGTTTTGGATCTAATCATTTTGACTAGATACTACTAGCTTGCAATTTCTTTTTGATATATCATCGTAGGTTTTAGGATCTATTAAACCTACCCAGAGATAAAGTAGTGTTACATAGATTTTCTTTGAGAAGACGTTGGACATACATGTCCACCTCTTAAATGGTTAACTTTCATATTACATTTCTTATGTGAAATTTTCCTATCTACCTTGGCAATCACACATATCTATTCTCTTTAGCACTACTGGTTTAGAAATGAAGCTTACAGGATCCAACACGACACCCTTGGATGATCTCAAATGGCTACTACAGTTGTGCTAGATTACAAAGCTACCTTCAAATGACTCTCTAAAGGTTGTATGATGCATGTGACATATGTAGACATATATGTGCATGTGTGTACACATTACAAGCTTCAAATCATCATCTAGTTGGCCAATAGAGATGAATAAGTAGATAAATATGTAACCAACCTTAAGACTATCAATTCTTCATTTGATACAATAAGTTACCTTCACTAGATACAAGACCTTACCTCTAGCTAAGGATCTCTTCATTTCTTGAGAGGGTTATATTTAGACAATTTGTTTTTCTAATGTGGAGGCTAGTGTTTGAGATTGATTAGTGGTCCTCCTTTGTTTCCACTTGGAGCAAACTTTGATATTTTCAATTCATTATTCATGGGTCTTTGCACATATGGAATGCACCTATATAAACTCTTTAGTGATTTAGAATTTGGAATTTGCAAAACCATAGTAGGCCCATGAGTAGCTACAACTTTTAGGCTAAATGAATGGATAAAATATCTCTTAGGACTTGGTTCTTCTTATAAGGCTATCCATGTAATTATGTACAATAATCATGAAATGAATAATTGTATTTATTTTGATAAGGGTTGCCTTAGTGCTATTTTTATTTCAATGTATTGGTTGTTGGTCATAATTATGAATTTCTTACTCCATTCTTTGAAAACTACATACCTAATTTAATATATTCAACTATACTTTACTATCATAAGTAGCTATAGAGTCAATTCAAGCATGGAGAATGGGCATGCACATTTAAGAAAATTTTCTCAATAAGCAAGATATATTCAATCATTTAGTAGAAAAAATACACAATAACACAAAATTGATACCAACATCAAACTCAACTTGTTTTATAATGTCTATAAAATAAGTTACATGGAGCATCCACACCTTTTTATTGAAATATTCAAGCAAGCATTGAAAGGGTTCCCAAAAAATTATCCTTTCAATCTTGTACAAAAGGGAAACTTTTTCTCAAACATTATCCAAAGGGGCAGACCACAAAGGAAAAATAAATATGGAACTTTTAGGGGTGACTTATCTATGACATCACCATAAATGGACTTTTAGTAATTAGAAGCATGGAATGCAATACAGCCTTAGTGGCACCACTGAGCGTGCAAGCATACTCAACGTAACATCACAAGGTGGAAGGTTGGATCAAGGAAGTTTTAAAACTAGAATATGACTTTTTCATAGCCAGCATTTTCAATCCAAATCCAAAAACTAATCACTACATCAAAGGTAATCTCAAAACCCATCATGGCTAGAGCTAGCAAAAGGATGCATGTTTTCCCCTCATATTGCTACAATCACCATCTCTTATATCCTTTGACACTTCCCCGACACTTCACATGGGAGGATTTGCTATAGATGTGGACCCAAATCAAGCTTATAGCCTTTGCCTCTTGCTAAATTTGTATGCTTGTAAAGAGTAATTGCAATCCTATGTAATTTGCACCATGCTAAGGGAACAAGGTGCAAGAGACCCAACACAAAGTGCAGCATTGTGAGAAAATAAGGAGTTGGTAGGTAGTGGAGTCAGAATTTGCCCAAAGAGATTGTTGTTAGAGATATCAAGTGTGTCAAGATGAGCATTTTCTGAATCTAGCAAGAAGAGACTCAATCGATTATCAAGTAAATTAAAGACAGAAAAAAGGTATGATAATCATGAAGAGCAGGGTCAGCAATTTCACCTCCAAATCAATGTTAACTACTTAGATTATTGTCTATGAGCCAAGGTTCTTAGACTGGAGAATTTTGGAACAAAATGTTGGAAGGACTAATGTGTTTGATGTACTTCACATTTTAACTATTCATTGATTTTCATTTGGAGTGTTTCCTTAAATAGTCACCTCCAATCTATTTATTGTCTTTCAAAGAAAGAAGGTTGAATTCATATACAACTAGTTCAACTAATAAAGATGAACAAAAAGAACTGAGAGCAGAACAAAAATCAGATCATACATCAGTTATAGGCAGAGAGTCTTTGGAGTTGGCTTTGAAGTCTCTGATCAAAGCCTTGCCGTCTTGAAAGTGAACCCATTTGCCTTCTTTTTTGGCTACCTTCACTTTTGCAAGCTCCGAGGTCTTAGTCTATAGCTGAGATTTTTTTAGTTTCTCTACCATCCACACTCAGAATCCTTTCAAAACTTAGATTGTGTGACAACCTGAGTTTGTTCAGCTTCTGACTCAAAGGTTAGGCTCCATCTTGTTTTCCCATTAAACTCTTGGTAAAGCTTTGCTAATTTTCTCATGAGTATCTTCATAAGAGTCTTCTGCTATGTACCAGTTGTTAGGTAAACCTCCGATGATCCTGAGCATTCTTGAGTTGCACAATCTATTAGCTTGCTCTTTAACTTCCTTCTGTAGTTGAGTAGACATCTGTGCATTGAAGGAGCTCTTTACCTGTCCTTTGAGCTTCTCTTGATTCTCTCCTTGAGCATGTCATGCATCTCATCCATTTGGCTAAAGACAGCTTAATCATTTAAAGCTACCATGGGACTTGCCTTTTCCAATTTTCTCTCAACCACTTTTACTCTCTCTTCTAGCTCCTAGGACTTTTGCTTCATCTCATTGTTCTCCTTGTGCTTCATCTCTCTTCTAGCTCCTAGAACTTGTGCTTGATCTCATTGTTCTCCTTTTTTAGAAGGATAACTTGCTATTCTAGAAGAAGAATTACCTCATTTTTCCTAATGCTAGGAAAAGGTGAAGCTAGTATTGGTAGCATAAGAAGCCTGCTTCTCTAGTTTCATGTCTCCCATAAAAGAAAACAATCTACTAGGTACCCCTCTTCTTGTAACTTCCACCACAACCAAATGGTATCAATTTTGACTTTACCCGAAGGAAAAAAATGTAGCCTATCTTCCAAAGAAAAAACTTTCTTTTTACTTCAAAGCGATTTGAGCAAACCTCAAAAAGTTGTTGTTGATACTTTGACTATGTAGAAACAAGTTTGAAGCAGTGACTTTGAGTAGAATGGCGACCCAAAAGGAGCCTCCTAGAGATCAAACTGAGTGAGATTGACTTGAATAGAACTCCAAGCTGAATTCTCATCCCCTAGGTTGGGCCATAAAGTTCAGGGAAAAAAGCATTGAGAGGGGAGGAGAGGAGAAGAGTAGCTTATTCTTGGCTTGCTTCTGGTCCTCCAACCAATAATGACCCACACAACTCTAAATTTGGGTATATTTGCTATACCACATGTGTCAACTCCACACAAATATGGCCTAGTAAATCTAAAAAGTCAAAAAATCCATAAATTGCTAACCTCCACTCTATCGTTATTTATTAAACTCCTATTTAGATCATCTCCGCACCTTTTTTAAGTTTTTCACAGTGAATAAATATTGCATGGAATTTTTAATCATGAATTCAATAGAGTAATTCAAAAGTCCTTTTAATTCAACATGTAAACATGGTGTAAAGATGGACCATTTGTTTAGAAGGATGAGGTCAAAGCACGATTTGGTGTAGCCAATTTTTGTGAAATTTTCAAGGGATATATGCATATGGATAACTTGCTCAATTCATAACTTATGAATTGCTTAATGGAATTTGACAAACCTACTGTTTAAACTAATCTACATATTTTGAAATTGAAGGTGAGATCAAAACATTACATGATTGGTGTCTTCAAAACTATTGCAAATAATATTGCCTGTGATGGATGTATATAGACTAGAGTGCATATCCAATTTATTTTAAGAACATCAAATAATTATTATACACATATATGGAACCAATTTTTCACTTAAAAGTGCATTCCTTGAGCTTTTGAAGTATGAAAGGAGGCAACAAATTGAGACTATTTGCTATGCTTTACAGGGTTTCCCATATTTGGCACTGCAATTGTGCACATGCATTTCAGGGCAAGCTTGATAAATCTTTTATATTTGGTTGGAAAGGTAAATTTTTCAAAAAAAAGTGCCCCATGCTTATGGAGCTTTGATGGTGGTCGTAATACATTGATCTTTGGTGATATGTGTAGCTTAATTCACCTATTAATGGATGCAATAGGAAAAACATGTGCAATGCTCTTTGAATAAATCCAATAGTATTTATCATATTTCATTGGTTCTTTTTTACGAATTGGTTTCTTGCAATGGGGCCCATAAGCATGCCAAAGGTGCCTCCATTTCTTAATACACAGCATCAAACCTGCTAGAAAGCCATTTCTTTTATAGTCATTTTGGGCCTCTATGTGCATGTTTAGGGTGCACAAGTTAGTGATGTGTATAGTTGGAGGGAAAAAACACCTAGCCACCAAGCTGTCATAATATTTGACATCTCCTACACTTGCATTCAAAATTTCACTTCTCTTGCACTTATAAATCACACGTTGCACACTCTTGTCCCATCTGTGGCATGTCCCTTTCAGGCTTTTTGCTTTTTTTCAAAAAATCCTTTTTCTTTGTCGTATCTTGCCTCGATATCTTGTTGTGTGGGTCTCGGTGGTGACTCACGTGTTGTGGGGATGTTGAAGAGATGCCGATGGAGCCTCCACTCCATGCTACTCCTTGTGAGAGAAATGCAAGGCACGAGCCATCCACAAGTGTCACTCAAGAGGCCTCCGGATTTTTGCAATGTGTTTCCACGCGAGAAAGAGGGAAGGGGGAGAGGAGGGAGAAGGAGAAGGGAAGAGGAGGGTGAAGGGGGATGGAGTGGCAAACACAAGGGCACTACAATGGAAACAAGAGAACACCCAAAACACTCTCTTGGAAGAGAAGAGGGAGCTTGTATTCAAACTTGTGCAAACAACAATGAAGACCAAAGTCAACACTTTGGCCTTTTATACATGTCACGTTTCGAAGGGAAAGCCAACCCTTTTCCTTTTAGCACTCTCCTTCTCTTTACAACCAAAGGCTCTTGGGCCCGTAGGGTGCCAAGGCATATTGCTATTCTTTCCATCTCTCCCTACTAGCCAAAATAGCGCTTGTGTTAACCATATTAGAGTGCTTGGGACAAGCTTGACATTAGGAGGTGTTCCTAACTGGCCCCCAAATAGCACTTGTGTTAGCCTCGCACCTCCAAGCCTTAGGTGATTTGTGGCTCAAACTCCCTGAGCGCCCTCATGCCCTAAGTCATTTGGGGTTCAAAGCCTGTGCATTAGGCTCAAAACCTGGAGTGGTGAGGCTTAACTTCCGCGAGATACTTAACAGCAGCTTGTAGCTAGAACATACAACCTGTGCACGTTGCCTGGATGCTTTGGCCTCAGGATATTTGGGGATCAAACTCCCTGAGTTTGAGCTGTACTCCTTCCATGGCTATTTCCATTGACGTAGACCTGAAATGTGCATGTTGCCTGCAGTCTTTGGCCTTGGGTTGTTAGTTGGAACCTTCAATTTGTGTACGTTGCCTGGAATCATTGGCCTTGGGATATTTGGGGATCAAACTCCTTGAGTTGGAGCTGTACTCCTTCCATGTGCATGTTGCTTGCAATCATTGGCCTTGGGGTATTTGAGGATCAAACTCCGTGAGCTTGTCCGTTGAAGTAGATCATGAAGCCTAATCACCTCTAATCCTGCATTCGGTGAGTGTACTGTGTGGATGTTAACATGCCTCCCTTCCTTTTGCTAATCCGCCCTTGAGTCAGCCGCACTGGAGGAGGTGTGTGGAGAGGATGTTTGTAGGATTGCATAGCGCTCCAGCTGTTGTGGAGTGAGGTATGAGTGATATCGCCAAAAATGGGTATCATGCATATCCTCGTATGTGTGGATGTGATGTTCGTGAAGATTGCAGATGCATAGGTAGAGGCAGAGGTCCTAGAATTACGTAGGACTGATGTCGGGATTGGAGACAATTTGGTTGTTAAAATCGTGGAGGCGGTTGTCTGGAGTGGCTATGGGCGGGGAGATCATGGAGGAGTAAGAGGATAAGGTGGTTGAAGTGGATTGCTGCAACAACAGCGGGATCTGGAACTAAGCCGTACGTGTCGTTGAATGGCTGTAGGCAGTACAAAAATCCCTCCTAAGTCATCTCTTTGGGGAAGTTGTACTTTGGAAGGTTGTACAACATGTTGGGATCCTTCTTCTGGAGTTCTTTGAATTCAGCCCAAGTCCATCGTTGTTCCATGGGCATATACAGGGGGTGGATGCGGTGATCAATGTGGGCACTACAGTAGTACCACAAAAAATTCTCCAACTTCATCCATGGCTTTCTCCCATTTTTCTTTTCCCAATGCTTACTCAAAAGAAGTGGGTTCTGGTCCATGTATTTCTTTGACCATATAGGCATAGTGAATGGCTATAAATCCATCATATTTCAGCCTATCCACAGGATACCTAGCTCTGGTAGACCTGCGCAAAATAGGCCCACTACTAGGTGCTCTCGAAACATCCCTTGTGTTCCTTACTCCAGGTGTAACAATAGAAGGAATACCCAACTCATCATCAAGGCTCTGTTCTGAGCCACTGGATTCACCATCCAAATAAGAGTGACCTGCATTCACATCAACCATGGGCTGATCTACTTTCTCTTTTCCTTTTCATGATACTTCCATACCACTATCTGCATTGCTTTGAGGAGATCCTCCTGATCTCAATCTGCCTGTCCATGGCGAAGTATTGAACCACTGCTAGAGGACACTACAAGTCCACTAATATTTTGTGATTGCTGCTGTGAATTTTGTGTAGCATTACCACTTTGTGCATCTACATTATCAATCACATTTATTGGTTTATACCAGCTGCTCATCTCATCAAAAACAACCTCTCTACTCATTGTAAACTTACGAGTAGAAGGGTTATAGCATCTATACCCTTTCTATTGTAGAGAATAACCAATAAAGATGCACTTCTCAGCTTTTGGATCCCAACTCGGATCTCAACTCATTTGGCACATGAACATAGGCAATGCAACCAAAAACTTTCAAATGAGAAATATCTGGTTTCCTACCAGTATACCTCTCCTCTGGCATCATGCCATGCATTGCTGTAGTGGGAGTCCTGTTCATTATGTAGACTATTGTAGCAACTCCTTTAGCCCAATAATAATCTGGCAAGTCTTTTTCGTTGAGCATGGCACAAGATACCTCTCCAATATGCTTGTTTTTCCTTTTGCAAGTCCATTTTGCTGTGGGGTATGATTGCATGAATATTGTTGCTTTATGCCATGCTCCTGTAGGAAACTTGCAAACTCATTTGAGAGGTACTCTCCCCCTCCATCTGACCTTAGGCATTTTATTTGCAGCCATGTTTCTTTTTCAATCATAGCTTCAAAAGATTTGAAATGCCCAAACACTTCACTTTTCTTTTTCATAAAATACACCCAAACTTTTATGTTGTAGTCATCAATAAAAGTGACAAAATAATGATAGCCTCCAATAGATGCAGCTTTAGTAGTCCACACGTCAGAGTGGATTTATTCCAATGGCCTCTTACTCTCTTGAACATGTCTAGGAAATGGTTTCCTTGCTTGTTTTCCAAATTGACAAGCTTCACATACCTTATGCATTTCTGCAACCTTGAACTTAGGCAATCCTGCAATAATATTTTTGGCTTGCATTAATTTAAGTCACTGTACATTAACATGACCAATGCGTTTATGCTAGATATCAATATTTGCAACTACACCAGTCCCATGTGCAAACATTGCTGCACTCAATTCAAGCATGTCCGCATCCAATGTAAACATCCTGCCCTTCTTCTTCCCTTTTGCTATCAAGAGACCTTTATTTTTCATATCCTCAACAAAGCATCCATGAGGATTAAATCTGATGTGCAAGCCCTGCTCAACCATTTGATCAATAGAAACCAGGTTCTTGGTGATATTCGGGACATGAAATACATGAGACAGGTATTTCTTTTTTCCATCCTACATAAACAAAGGAATTTTACCAATTTGCACAATAAAATGTGTAGTATCATCACCAGTCTCCACAAATCCTAGTCTTTCCATTTTCCTTGCAACCTGCATCCATTCTGCATGACTATCATGTGGTTTGATGCACCTGAGTCAACATACCACACATCATCGCTTTCTTTTGCACTTCTCATAGAATTGGTCATGTGTTGCACCATAAACAGATGCTCATTTCTGTCATCACCCTGTCTACTAGAGGATGCATAATTGCCTTGATGCAATTTTTCAGTAATGATGTTATTCTGCTTTTTATAGCAGTCCTTAACCATATGACCCATTTTACCATAGTAGTGGCATTCAACATTGCTGTTTGCATTTTGGCCTCTCTGCCATCCACCATGACCTCTTTGGCTCCCCCTACCTCTAAAGTTGCCACGTACTCCTCCACAGGACTGGTTTTCTCTTGAATTTGCTGCATATTCTTATTTTTGCCAGTGCCTCCAAATCGGCCTGCTCCTACCTCTACCTCTACCTCTTCCAGCATTTGAGTAGAAGACAGCTTCTTTTGAAGTTTCTCCTTAAGAAGATGCACCACCATTTCTCTGCTCTTTAGAAATTAGAAGAGCAATCAACTCCTCAAAATCAGGAAAATTTTCACGGACAGCAATGGATGCCCAGAATTGTGCATAATCCTTTCCTAGACCATTCAAGGTCACAGAAACTGAATCATCTGCATTCTTCTTCACCTTCATGTGGTAGTCATTGATGCTCATATTTTCTCTCTACACATTATGCAACTCTTGCTTGAGCTGCATTTTCCTGGCTTGTGTATTTGTGCTATACATTTTTGTCAAAGTATCCCACGCCTCCTTCGACGTGCTTGCATCCTGAATATGCACAATCATAGAATCTAAAATACTGATAGATAGCCAGTACATAACTTTTTTGGCTCTCTCATGCCAGTCTTTAAATGCCTGCAACTCTTATTCATTGGGAACATTAGGAATAACTGGTTCTTGTTCAGCTCCAGTAATGAACTCCCAATAGCCTTTTCCCTTAAGGAAATTCGTCATTCTAAACTTCCATTCTTGGAAGTTGTTCTTGTCAAGCTTTTCAGTGACAATCTCTGAAAGAGCATCAAATGCCATTACAGAACACTGCAAAATATTCTGTCACTGCAAAAAAAACACAATTCTGCCTCACAAGGGCAAATCTGCAAAACTGATGAAAGTGGTATTTGACCACACAGTCACTTCCTAGTGACGATTATGCATCAACAGGCAATAAGAATGATTCTGTCACTCCCAATATCTTTGCACATAGGCATACTATGTAATTTCTACGATAACTTTTCACCGACCTGTAGAATAGTAGTCGCACAGCAAAAACAAGGCACTTTCCTGAGTGCTTGCGGAAAACTTCGACCACCAAAATGGGCCCAAAAATGGCCTCGAATCAAAAAAATAATGCATATACTGCCATCTCACCATACCAAGAAGGGTGTCCCAATCTAAGACATTGCACTCTTGCACTTGCCGGCTATGCTACCTGTAGAGATTTGCTCTCAAACTCGAAAAAAAAAGGAAAGCAACACTGATCCTCTTACTAGACCACCGCAAACTTGGTTTGCTTTCTTGAGCTCCTTACCACAAACCGAGCTCTAATACCATTTGAAGAGAGTGGGAGAGAAGGAAGGAATCTCACTTGCAGCTTTCTCACATACACAATGGGGGAATATACACAAAGGTGGAGGCTGAAAATAGTTTTCCTCTTCTTAGTTGTGAGAGCGAAAAGAACTCTAAGTACAAAAGAATAGGTGAACCCTATATGTGGGTCTCAAACCAAACTCAACTAACTAAGGTGGCATATTAACTGAGCCACTAACTAGAGTACATAAGGATAGCTATCATCTAGCTATTATTCATGGGCGGTGTACCAACCGCATATGTAGCTAACAAGTCGATGACATAAATGCACATCGGTCACCCTGGCATATCAGGAGTGGAGCTTGATATCTCAACAAAGCTTGCATTTTCTCTAGCCCTAGGTTATTTGTAGGATTTTTGTCCATTCTTGACATGCCATCCACGTCCTTTTTCCATGAAAAGAAAATGGACAAACAACTATCATGATAGAAAATTCCCACCATTGAACTTTACAACAGATGTGTTTAGCAAATTAGACTTTGATGGGGACTTCAATAAATTCTTGATGATAGCTACTAGTGATAGTATATGACATACTCGAGGATAGAATACTTTGATACCAACCTTTGGTATTCAAGACATCAAACAACTTGCTCACAATTTTAGAAGGATGCACACATGAAGAGAACTGAGAGAAATAATTTACACCAAAATCCCACTGAATTGCAAAGGACTAGTATCCTCCATGCATCCCAATGGGGCTTGTTGTGGAGGTTTACAAAGCACGTGATATATAAGCTATGATGCCACAAAGGCTCTCTACAAATACTCAATAGCCAAGTTGCATAAAATTCTCAATGATAGAGCTCTAGTGATAGTAGATCACATGCTCGAGGAAAGACTGCTTTGATACCAACTGTTGGTATTCAAAAGAAGTAAAATAACTTGCTCACAACTTTAAAAGGATGCACACATGAAGAGAACTGAGAGATATAATTAACATGAAAATCCCACTATATTGCAAAGGACTAGTAACCTCCATGCATCCCTCTTGGGCTTGATGTGGAGGTTTACAAAGAACATGATATATAAGCTATGAAGCCACAAAGGGTCTCTACAAAGACTCAATAGCCTGAGAGTACTCTCAACGGAAGCGGAATGGAAGAGGGTGTGAGAGAGAGGGAGAGCCAAAAGAGAGCTACACAAGTTTTGGTGGGTGCAGAAAACCCTAATCTTCTATGTCATCCATGTGTGTGTGTGTGTGTGTGTGTGTGTGTGTGTGTGTGTGTGTTGTACATAACTAGGGTTAAGACACAGTGGCATTTAACCCCCACAACCTCCCACTTAAAGGCCAATGTGTCTTTAAGGTAGAACAACCAATGGACATACTATCCAATGCCCATCAATACACGTCAATACTCAAACTGCTGACTAGGTAGACTCTTTGTCAGCATTTCTACAAGGTTATCATCTATATGAACCTTGACAAGATCTATGTGCTTGTCCTCAAGTACCTCCTTGATGAAATGGTACCTGATCTCAGTGTGTTTGGTCTTTGCATGAAAGACTTGATTTTGTGCTATCTAAATAGCACTCATGGGCTATGTCGGCACACCTGTATGAATTCCCAAATCTCCCACTAGCTGATCAAACCATATAGCCTCCTTTTGCAACCCTCTGTGGCTGTAACATGCTCGGCCTTTGTGTTAGACAAATCAATGCACTTTTGTGCACGAGACATCCATGACGTTGCACCACCTATGAAGGTGAACACATAACCAAAAGTGGATCTCCTACTATTCGCATGCTCTGCACAGTGGTCCTTCGATGAGTCTTTATTGAGTCAATATCAATTGTAAGCTGCGACAAGGCTAGTAGGCATGAATAGTATGTCAAAGGTTTATATTGTAGAGTTGTCCCTCCTCATAAATATATGAGATGGTTTTGTTCTTCATGTGAGCTTCTATAGCAAAGGTAAAGGGTGTGTCAAGTATGTTTTGAGAGTGAGAGAGAGATCATGTATATGGATTTCATGCTTTGAAATCCAACAAGTTTGTCCCATCAGGCTTTTTAATGCTAAAAAACTTCTATTTAGACATGGAGAGGAGACCACTATGCAAATAAAGCAAAATCCCAAATGCTAGTGCTTGTAAGAAAGAATCACACCAAATATCAGGTGTGCCCAAATCTGTCTATTAGGTAATATCACCAAAAGCTCAAAGCGCAAAGCATCAAAATGCATTTGACTCATGTTCATATCCTATGCATCCACATGAGAAAATCATGCCAACCTGCAATGACAAAATAATGGCAAACCCAATGCCAATAAGAGCCAAATGCCTCAAGCATAAACACCATCGTCCATGGGCATAAGCATCAATAATGTCTCACCCAAGAGAGCATGGAACTATCAGTGCATCAATTGCAATGTGTCAAAGATGTCCCTTAGCATAAAATAGCATCTGTGTGCTAAACATCCATCAATGAAGTATCCCACAAGGCAATATGAGCCTATTAGCACATCCAACAAGGATCAAAATACATCAAATGGCCTATAAAGCATCCATTGCAACCCAATGCATAGCACGAATGAGCACACAGTTCTCAAACTACAACCAGAGTAATATACATAAGGTATGACCAAAATCACGGCCTCACATCAAGGATCTCTAGTGAAAGTAAAACATGATATGCCTCAAAACCATTGCAATCTTTGCATACATGGCATCAATGACATGACTTGTGCTTTTCTCAACTCAAAGAATACTTCAAAAAATCACATTGGATGTGAAGTAAACCCAAGTAAAAGACTACAATTGACTTGTAAATGAAACCTTAGAAGCCTAAGGTTCAATAAAAAAATGCCATGTGTCAAGAAATCAAAGGTTTAAATCTTTGAATGGATTTTTGACAGGGAAACAAATGATTCAGCATCTCAAAGAAATGGAACTTCTTCAAATCTCCATGGAATTGCACAAGAACTGATAGATAAGGGTTTTCAAGCCTCTGTAATGCAATGGAATAGATGATTTTGGAAACTGTGGTACCAACCACCGGGTCTAACACATGGATTAAAAAATGTTTTATCAAACCGATCTATTTGTAAACACCACCAGAGTGTGAATGATGAGAAACACATAATTTTCAAGACCTCCTGAGTCCACCAGAAATGATAGATCTGTGAATGGTTGCCTCAAACTTGAGTTCCAATACACTGGCAGAAAATCATTGAAGTAGAGACAGTGAGCTAGAAATGGTTGAAGTAGAGATAGTGAGTCAAAAATCCAATGAAATGACCCCAAATTGAATAATGAAGGGGTTTTCAAACTCCCAAAGTGCAATGGACACCAAAAGTAGGCAATGCTTGCCTCTGCAAGTCATTTCGGACTCTCAGTCACATCAAAAGGAACATGGGAATCATCAAAAAATGTCTTTTTGCTCCAAAACCACTGCAGGCTTGGAAGAAAAACCAAAACAACTTTTCCAAAGGTCCTTCTAGGTCTCTGCACACCAGGGTGCAAGTAAAGTCACCCACAAAACTTCCCACATGGCTTCTCCTTCCTCCCATAGAGCTACAGTAGTAGACTTTGGGCTCCATGCATGCACACAAGATCAACTAGACTACCCACAGGCATCAGCTAGACCACCGAGTCTCTTATACCAGTTTAGAGTGCTCTCAAATGAAAGGGAATGGGAGAGGGTGAGAGAAAGTGGGAGAGCCTGAAGAGAGCCACACAAGTTTTGGTGGGTGAAAAAAACCCTAATCTTCTATGTCATCCATATATATATATGTGTGTGTGTTTGAGTATTGTACATAACTAGGGCTAAGGCACAGTGGCCTTTAACCCCCACATAGCCAAGTTGCATAAAATAATAATAAAAGTCACACATACTAAAAGGACTTGGTGCGACACATGCAAGATGTACTCCAAAGACAAAAACTTCCGCACAAGAAGCTCTCAAATATGCTACACTCACACACTTATAGTAGAACATAGTCAACCTATGTAGAAGATAGAAACACCTTGCAAGTTGGAGAGGCAACCACTAGCAACATGCACTAATTACCAACAACAAGTTCTAGCAAGATTTTGATCCTATGTTCTAGGAGTCATGAGATACTAGTGCGCACCAATCCTATAGATCTATCACCATGCAATAGGCATCTTCATGTAGATGCCAAAGGTTGGATGTTCCAGCTCTCATGGAGGCATGCTCAAACTATGAATGGACATGAGTGAAGAAGGACGGAGCCTCCTAGATATTTCATGAACATATTTTTGCCATGTGGTTGCCACCACTTTAAGACTCATGAGGTTTATTTCTAATAACTCTTATCAAGGGTCCAGTAGGTTAATACTTTTTGGTTGTAGTCATGTCATGACATGCCAAGTAGAACTCAGTACTCATGTTTATTGGGTTTTATCATGCTGGCAACCAAAGCTAAGTGTCGACCCACTCCATGTCAACAACATTCATTGTGGGCATGGATGTCATGTGTTTGACCTTATAAGATTTACAAGTGTTGACAATCTTTTCCTCTCAGCCCTTGGTTGAAAAATTAACCCTGTACTCGGTTGCAAACCATTTGTTCACCCTGAATCCCATATCTTTTGAGCTGTGTAGCAAGAAGTCCATGCTCTTGGATGACAATATGAAGGATAAAGCACAACTAGAAAATCACCGGTAGCTCCTTTTGAGGTGTCTCAACTGGCAAGACAATTAGCACAGGCAAGGCCAAGGATGCAACTCTTCTAGGCTAAGGGCACAAACATAGATGAGGTAGCCACATATATACTAAATCAAGTGGTTCAACATCTCAAGGGTGGGTTGGGTAGAGAAGGCCCTAGCAATCCACACTTGTTTCCAAGATGAGAAAATGTGTGGTGCGTAATATACATGGGTAACCATTCCAAGAAGGTGCATGCATGGCAGAGGAATCACTATGTGAGAACAAGTTGCCCATTGAAAATACATCACCAGCCTTATAAATTTAAAAAAATTGCAAGTTCAAACCTAATGTGTGAATGAAGACTAAAATGGATAATACACACCAAAAAGTAAAGCAAGCGAACATCAATGAAAAAAATCAAGTAGTCTCCACCCACAACAACCAATAGTATGATAGGCAAGCAAGTACTTCACATTGTCACGAGGGCCTAAGAGAGTCCTGATTACTTTACTTCATAGTGTCATGAGGGCCTAAGAGAGTTTCCTGATTACTTTAAAAATTATACAAGAGGTGATGCAAAGATAGCAATTCCTGAATCAATAAGAGAGTTAAAAATCAAGGAAATAGATAGCCTAGGGGAAATACTAGCTTATGAGGGTCCAGCCAAAACAAGAAAATTGAATCTTGCTTTGGATGGAGAAGAAGACAAGCATGTATACATCAATGAACATCTCACACAGGAATAAGAAAAGCATTAAAAGCACTGTTGATGGAATACAAGGACTGTATGGATTGGTCCTACAAGGAAATGAAATGGAGGTCCCCCAAACTTGCAATACATACCGTACCTATTAGAAAAGGATCAAAACCTAAGGTATGTGGACCCTATAGAACAAATTCAAAGTGTATCACCCAAGTCTATGAAGAGCTTGAAAAGCTCTTGGATGTCGGCTTCATTTGTGAGATTAAGCACATCGGCTAGGTGTGATTGTGATTTTTCCAAAGAAGAGTAAGAATCTAAGAATATGTGTGAATCTCAAAAATGTTAATGCATCTATAGTCAAAATCATTGATAGAAGCAATTTTGGAATGGGGAGATGGGCCATAATTATATAGCTTCTTGGATGGGTTCTGTGGGTACAACCATGTACAGATTGTTCCTAAAGATCAATCAAAGATAGCCTTTGCCACAAAATGGGGTATTTTGGCATATAGAGTCATGCCATTTGTATTATGCAATGGCCCATCCGCTTTTCAAAGGGTCATGTATACCACCTTCAAAAAATTTCTCAACAAATTTCTATGAATCTTCTTAGATGACTTGTGCATATATTCAGGTAAAAAGGATCATGTCTTGAAGATGTACTAAAAAAAATGTAGAAAGTATAGAATCTCCTTGAATCCTCTAAAATTACAATTCTTGGTCATGCATGGAGTAGTATTGGGACATATAGTCTCTAGACATGGGATTGCTCTTGACATGGATCAAATCAAGACCATGATGGAACTTCCCCCTCCACAAAATGCAAAGGGTGTCAAAGAATTCTAGGGCCATGCAGGATACTATCCTTAGGTATGCCATGATTGCAAGAACCCTACAGGTAAAATTCATATGGATAGAATAATGTGAGAAAGCATTTGAAACCCTGAAGTGGAGATTAAACATAGCTCTAGTACTAATGGCTCCAAACTAGGATATTGAATTCCATGTGCATACTAATGGTTCCAAGTTCCAAGTTCCAACTATGTAGTAGGGAGTGTCCTACCCAATATAATTTGCAAGCAGGCAACTAAATGATGCAGAGGTGAATTATACCACCATTGAAAGAGAAGCCCTAGTGATGGTCTATAGTGTGAAGATATCAACCCTATGACAACAAGGACCATAAGTGCAGTCTGTGTGTGTAGAGTAGCGACAAATATCCACTTGTAATATCTTGAGCTTGAAAGACGGTATCATGAATCTTAAAGGATGAGGATAGCCAAAATCATCCTAGAATAGATCCAATCATACTTGCAAAATCATGAGCTAGAGAGAGAATGACTAAAACTAGAGAGAGAATGACTAAAAGTCTATAGTTTTTGAGGTCCCCCCGCTTTGTGGAGGGACTCAAGAGGTTCCCCCACTTTGTATAGAGACCCCGGAAAAGAAATCGAGACCAGAGGCTAGAGGCTAAGCATGGCGACGCTCAAGGGCCATAGAGAAAAGGAGATTATGAGGGCGAACGGTTGTCATAGGAGGAAAAAAGGAATTAGAAATGGAGGGAAGGAAGAGGGAGACTATGACACAAGGGGAAAAGGAGAGGGGGAAGAGAAGCATGTACATGATTGGAGGAGGAATGTAGAGATGGAGACATCAAGGGAAGAGAACCATACTTTATTTGAAAGAAGGGATGAGAGGGGAAATATCAAAATACTAGCTAGGTGGCTTTACAAGAATGAGCGTGTCTCATCAAGGAATAGCCCCTTCCTTTTATAGCCAAAAGAGGGGGTCTCTCCTCATTAATGTATCCTCCCACATGCACGGTGTGTGTGGAAAAGTCTCCCATGTGGGCTAGGCGGTTACGCACTCTCAATTGTGTGCGACAACCCTTTGCCTCAATTTTCCACATAAATCAAGCCCCATATCTCAAGTCTATGATACTCCCTTGGTCTCTTTCCAATTTTATAATATGTTCGAACCTCTGGGAGGACAAGTGGAGGGTTGGCACAAGGAATCTGGCCACCTCATCCTACTTTCCCCATGATTTAACTAGCTCTCTTGGTCCTTCTATACCTCCCCCACATGGGCCTATCCCATATGGAGGGAATAACTCAATATAATATCCATCTCCACCTATTTTATATTGCTTCTCCCATGGACTTTGAGCCATATCTTACTAAATGCAGCCTAGGTGGAGGGGTGGCACATGGAGGAGCCATGCCACCTTACATTTTATAATATTACTATCATGGATTATGTACAACACACCTTATGGGTCCTCTTAGATGGAAGGGTGGCACATGGTCATGCCCTGCCACCTCAACCTTGGGCCCTATGCACACCATATTTTATTATACTATTGCCACATATACAAACACACATACATATTAATGCCTTTTTTCCTTAGACAATTTTATCTATAACAGTATCCACGGATTGTGCAAAGACCAACATGTATAAATCTCTCTCAATGGAATGAAGCTCCCACTCTTTGGCATTCAGTGTTCAACCTCACTATTGTGTTCATGTGATTATTCTCCATTGCATCCATGCTCTCTTACACTATCATGTTCTAGCTTACCCTTACCCTTGCAACCCCTACCCTTGTACTCCCCCCTCCTCCCTCCTTCCTCCTCCCCCTCCCTCCTCCTCCTCCCTCCTTCCTCCTCCCCCTCTGTTCTCCCCCTCCCCCCTCCTCCTCCTCCTCCTCCCTCCTACTCCATCTCCCCCCTTCCTTCTCCTCCTCCTCCCTTCTCCTCCTCCTCCCTCCTCCTCCTCCTCCTCCTCCCTCCTCCTCCCTCCTGCTCCTCTTCCTCCTTTCTCCTCCCTTGTCCCTCCTCCTTAACCCTTACCACTCAAAGTCAGAAAGGAGACTAGCTCTCCACTCCTCAACCCTGCAACCCCCTTCTAAACCCTTGAACTCCCATGGAGGTAGGAGCCTCCATTAATGGTTGGATCAAGCCCTCTTTCTCACCCATGCATGCATGAGATCTGCTTTCCATGCTTTATCCTACACCTCTCACCGAAATACGTCCCAAGGACCTATGGTACACTTGTGAGCACCTATGCTATATAACAAGCAATGACATGATTGGAGGTGACCAACACTCTCGGAACCTAGACTTGGGAGAGACAATAACAACTGCTACATGGGCACCACCACCATCGACACAATTGTAGGTGACCAACACCCTTAAAACCTAGCCTTGGAATAGAAAGTGACAACTATTGTGCAGGCATCATGAGGTGGTAGTACTCGCATTGGGGGCCATGCCATGTGGCACATGCCTCAATGCCCATGCTGTGCAACTCTCGCCTATGCACACGCCATGCCTCGATAGTGACGTCCACCTACCCCATACTAGTCTAGTCCACCCCACCCCATAATGTAGCACACGGTCCTGCAACCCTACCGAATCCACCGCCCAATGCTCATACACACTTATGGGAGAGAGGAAGAGAGAGGAGAGAGATAGAGAGAGAAAATGAAGAGAGAGATAGAGAGAGAGGAGAGGTAGACAGAAGAGAAAGAGAGATAGGATAGAGACTAATCAAGTTTAGTTACAACTAACCACATTAGGCTAGGTTAGCCTAACTAACCCTTTCTCACAAAAAAAAAAGGGCAACTCATAGTTAATTAGGAACATTAGGTTGGGCAACTCATAGGTAGTTAGGAACATGAGAGTATGTTAGATTAACCAACCCTCCCAAAAAAAAAAAGAGGAAGGATCTTTACCAAAAAAATTGTCTATTTCGGTGAGTTCTTTGAGGGCCCGTATCTTGGCCGTTTGGAGGCCAAATCGCATGCGAACCAAGATTTCATGCACGCAAAGATATACGTCAAATACACTTTTTCAAAATTTTTTGCTAGGATAATGGGTCGTGGTAGTTGCCAATGAAAATATTAATGGCCAAGTGTGTTCCTTGTCATAACAATAAGTACCTCATTGCATGGTTCATCTTTGGAGTGATACATCGTGGCCTGTAACATTGCAAATGCCACACTATAACCTTGTGGGGGGGCCACTTCTGGTGGGTTGAGTTTATTTCTCAGGATTGGACCCTCATTGGCCATGTGGTTGGCCATATAGTGTGGGTGCTAGACATTCTATCTTCTTGGGTATTGTGGTGGCTGAGGGACATGCAACTTTTGCTCTATGGCATGCATCATTTCTTCCTTCACCCTCAAGGCCATGGCTTCCACTCAGTCCTCAGTGGTGTGGTCCTTTGTGAAAGTGCATCCTTCTTGGAAGATTTCTTATCGCAATGATGATTGATTTTTAGTCATCATTGTCGTTGTCAAAGTTGATCACATCATACTCAATGTCAATTGTAGCTTCATGAGTGTCGCTAAATTAGTAACGTTTTCATATCTTTGCATATGGACTTTTACAATATGAGGGTTGCACAACTCTGATTCCAATAGTATCAACAACAAGCGTTAATCCTAGTATCTAGGTAGCTAGCACTAGCACCTAGTGCACAAGTGCCATTGCTCAATCCCATCCCTATGAGGACACAAGTGCCTCCACTATTGATAAATCCCAATCCTTCATAGTATCCTTAAGCCCCCAATCTTGCTCCAGTAGTTCCAGTGCAACAACTCCAACCTGAAGAACTAGAATCACAATAAGAGTATGAAATAGAATACCCCATATACTACATGAATGGTGCAAAAAGACTCACTCCAATGTATGCCAATCAAGTATGACCAACCACATATCGAGCACCTGTCAAGAGTTTTGGATGTGGAGAAAATCATTGGAATGTTGACTGCCCTCACAAAGGTAGCCCAAGTACTTTCCAACCTGTCTAGAGATTCTGGAGTTGGGCATGCGTACATGGATTCCCCATTTAGAGAATGAGGCAAAGCGAGATGTACCCCATGGAATCATTGGCATTTAGAGCCACAGTGTGGCAACACTACGTATTGCCCATCCCAACCGGTCCTAGTGATAACAAGGGAGCAAAAGGAAGGAGCACGATAAAAACTAATTTTTGCTCAGAAAGAAAAAAGCCCAAAGGACACATAAGCCTTTCCACTCCTTAAAAAAAGGGAGGCATTGCCAAGTACATATGTCCCAAGTTCTCTTCAAGAAGCAAAGGAAGTCTACCCTAATGTCAAAGTGGAGAAAGCTCAGTATCAAGCCATGAAGAAATGGTAAGACATGAACATGAAAAATTCAAGGCAGACCAAAGAACAATAGTCGAGGGCAAGGAACCAATACATGATAGCATTGACATGGTGATTGAAGCCACAATCAACCCAAGAGTAACAAATCTACATGCAAATCATTCCCAACTATGGAGCTGCCTTAGCCAGCTTAATCACTTGACTAGTCATGATGTCGATTGGAACCTTATTGAGAATCATCCAACCATGTGGAAAAGTTTCAAGGGTTGTATAGAATCGACACAGTGTTTCCCACCATCTGAAGAGGAAGAAAAGGCTATCATAGTGAAATTTGGTGCTAGGGATGACATAAAAAATGTAATTATCCCATTGGAGCATAGAGCCTTTGGCCAATACCCTACAACAATGGATGGTGGAACAAGTGTCAACATTCTCGCAAAGGACCTCTAATTCAACATACGCCTAACCTACCATAGTAAAATGAAGCCATTGGGAATTGTTGAAAATGTACCAACAAAAATTGTGGAAGTAAAGTTCACCATACAAATCACAATACTAATCTTCCCCAAGGATTGACCGAATACCAGATATTATTGTAATAATTTGAAACCCTCAAGTGGAGAGTGATCACAGAAGGATCACACGTCCCATATTGCAAATTGGTACATTGAATTCCATGTGCATATAGATGGTTCCAAATATGCAATAGGGAGTGTGCTATGTCAACCTGGCAAGTATAATAAAGACTTCCCAATCCACTTTGCAAGTAGGTGGTTAAATGACATGGAGGTCAATTACACTACCACGGAAAGAGAAGCCCTACCAATGGTCTATAGTGTGAAGAAATTTTGAGATTATTTATTGGCCATTGACTTTGTATTTTATATGGATCATTAAGCCCTATTGTATCTTGTGAATTGACCATGTACCACCAATAGGATCACTAGACGGCTTATACTACTCCAAGAATTCAACTTCAAGATAGTGATAAAGAAAGGAGCTCAGCACTACATTGCAGATCATATGTCATGATTAATGACAAGAGAAGAGCCAAAAGGAATAGAAAATGACTTGCTAAATGCTGCTTTGATTCAAATTGATGTTGTCCCTGAATGGTGTGCAAACATTGTTGGGTATTTAATGACAGGAAGACCACCCCATGAACTAAGACCAGTGGAGGTAAGGAAATAATTAAAGCTGCCCCCTACCAACTAATTTTTACAGGTTAGTTACACAAGATGGGCAATGACTAGATTTTCAGAAGATGTGTTATGCCACATGAAATCATGCCAATGTGTCCTCCTAATATGTCTTCATGAAATCATGAAAGCATATCAGGAGAAAACTTTGAAGGGGAAGCAATAGCAACAAAAATCCTCTCAGTAGAATATTGGTGGCCAACTTTTGGGCAGATGCTTACGACTATGTCAAACAATGTAATGTATGCCAAAGAGCAATCAAACCCTAGCACAAGGATTTCAACCCCCTAACAACAGTCATATTGCTCAGCAACCATTTGAAAAATGGGGGATTTATTTCATGGGACCCATACATCTAGTTGCAAAGGGAACACAAGCATGCTACATCATTTTGGCCACAAACTACTTTACAAAGTGTAAAGCTAAATTAATGAGAAAGGCAGATGCCAAAAGTAAAGCAAAGTTCTTGTATGAAAATATTATTAAACAATTTGTATGCCCCATTGAAATTGTGTCGGATAGAGGCACGTATTTTGTCAATGAGGTAATCCAAGAACTTTTGTCTGACTTTATGGTTATCCAAAGAAAAAGCACACCCTACTATCCCCAAGGCAATGGACAAGCTGAGTCCACCACCAAGGTACTATGCATTGTCCTCACCAAAATAGTGGAGCCCAAGAGATCTGATTGGGTAGAAAATCTTAATCAACCTTCTAGGCATATTGAACTACACTAAAGGTCAGTTCAAGATTTTTGCCTTTTCAATTTGGTAACAACCTTGAAGCAGTGTTCCCACTAGAATTTGTGATACCAAGCCTATGCATAACAGTGCAAGAATGCATAGGAGACCATGACTCACTCAAGGAAAGACTCTATCAATTGGAAAAGCATATAGAGCCAAGTTTAGGTGCCTACCATGCCATGACAGTAGAAAAATGAAGAAGGAAGGCATGGTTTGATAGAAACCTTAAAAGATAAGGATATCAAGGAAGGTGCCCTAGTTCTTCTATACAATGCCAAATTCCACAAGGGCAAACTCAAATATCTAGGTCAAGGACCTTATAGAGTTAAAAATATGAATCCCATTGGACCTATGCTACTAGAAACACTAGATGGAGTCCAATTCACCACAACAATCAACAGGAGCTGATTGAAGCACTACTACATCAACATGCAAGCCACCCCCAACAATAATGAAGATTTGGGAAGGATTTGGGAGCCCAAGTCTTCTATATCTAGCATTAGATTGTGTGACAAGCACTTACTAGCACATGTAACTCGTCGCACATATAGGTAGCATCAAATGATTTCAACATAGGGCTTAGAGGTGATGATTGAGTCCTAGTAGCAATATGGAGTCCCTAGTAAATTAAGCATATATGAGGAATTCCTACCTCACTCTTCATACATAGAGCACCCACATGTTTTGAGTACCACCAATAAATTGCACAAATAAAAGCCCCAAGAGATACTTGCTTTGGTCCACACACACGGCACCCTCATCACAAAAAAAGTAAAATGCATCAGCCACTTGAAAAAGAAACATGCACTATTAGCACATGGTACTCTTACCACATGGCACTATTGGTAATTCATGTGTGAAATGCCATGCTAAATACATCTCACTAAGAATGGGGAAAATTCCTGCAATGCCATCAACAAAGCAACACCAAGCCAAACACCCCAAACCTCAACCTTGATAGCCCTCCCCAAATCACAGACCTAAAGAAGGACAGGATCCAAGATTTTACCAACCCAGAGGTTAACACCAAACTTACTATGGTTGGTGGTTTTGGACAGTGATTATGATGAAAAAAATAATGCAGCATGCCAAGGAGACATGCCATAGAACCTATGAACCTTAGAGTCAAGAGAATTAGAGGAAAATCCAGTGACTATGCAGGATGCAAGTGTAGAATAGCTCGATGCCCAAGCCAATAAAGAGCTAACAATAGAGGGAGCAATACATCTTCTATGGCCACAAATCTCAACGGTCACCTACCGTCGATGCATGCAACTTCTTGCAATCAAAGGGTCTAGGAAATCTCTTTGAGAAGTTACACTCCTTCTTACCAATGCCTGCTATGATAGAATACATCATTCAATTTATAACATCGTATAAAAGAAGAGAGTTGGAGAAGGTTAAGTATGGCACAATAAAGTATAATGAAAAGCCTTTACAGATCTATCTCAGTAGATCAACAATGTTGGAAGCTCTCTCATTCCCAGAGGCAAAAGAAGAATATCCAATGAAACATTTGGATGCAAGATTCTCAGATATTCAAGATTGGTTTCCACCTAAAACAAAGTCAGAAAGCGAGGGAATATGCCATGATATGATTCTGGACCCAATATGCAAAGAGGAAGCCAAGTTTGTGGCTCGCATTTTCAATTATATATCAATTAAAACTTTTACACTCCTTGGGAGGGAAAAGGTATAGGATTGAGATCAACATATATCCTTGTTGCTAACAAATTATATATCCACCACCCATCATGGCAAATTCTACATTGCCCATCTACTGGCCATTATAATTGGGTTTGCAATATAGCAAAGGGAAGCCTCTGTGAAGAGAGTGGGAGAGAAGGAAGGAGTCTCACTTGGGGCTTTCTCACATACACAATGGGGAATACACACAAAGGTGGAGGCTGAAAATAGTTTTCCTCTTCTTAGTTGTGAAAGCCAAAAGAACTCTTTAAGTACAAAAGGAATAGGTGAACCCTATATGTGGGTCTCAAACCAAACTCAGCTAACCTAGGTGGCATATTAATTGAGCCAGTAACTAGAGTACATAAAGATAGCTGTCATCTAGCTATAATTCATGGGCGGTGTACCAACCACATCTGCAGCTAACAAGTCGGTGACATAAATGCACAACGGTCACCTTGACATATGACTAGTGGAGCTCGATATCTCAACACTACCCCTTGAGCTCAATCCCAATTCTTGCACACCAAGCAGGTCTCTGAACTTACGTAGCTTCTCTGCACCCAATGCCTTCGTGAATATGTCAACTACCTGATCCTCTGTGCTAAGATAAACTAGATCAATAAGACCTACTAGAACCTTCTCCCGCACATAGTGATAATGCACCTCAATGTGCTTTGTTCTTGCATGATAGACTGGGTTATTTGCCAAGTGTATATTGCTCATGTTGTCACAATAAATGACAACTGGCCCATCTGTAGACTAATGCATATCATAAAGTAGCTTATGCAACCAAGCTGCCTCACATGCAGCCATTGTTGCACCTTTGTGCTCGACAAGGCAACTGTAGGCTGTTTCTTACTGCTCCAAGTGACTGTAGCACTCCCAAAAGAGAACACATATCCACTAATAGATCATCTATCAGAAATACTACCAGCCCAATCAGCATCAGTGTATCCATGCAACTGTATCTGAACCCCAGTCTCATAAAATAGTCCATACTACAATGTGGACTTCACATACCTCAGTATGCATGTAGCCGCATCCAAATGCAGTTTCCTTGGAGCCTACATAAACTAAATTACCAACCCAACCGCATAGCTCAAATCTGGCTTGGTAATAGTCATATAAATCAAACTTCCTACTATGTGTCTATACATAGTAGGGTCTTCCAAAAGCTCACCTACATCTGCGCTCAGCTTCACATTCTGCTCCAAAGGAAGTGAAATAGCCCTACAGCCTATCATCCCATATTTGGATAGCATGTCCAATCCATACTGCCTCTGCAACATCGATATCCCACTTGTGGATCTAATCACCTCAATGCCCAAGAAGTAACGCAGCTCTCCCAAATCCTTCATCTCAAACTTTTGCTTCAATAGCATTCTCACATGAAGGATATCTTCATCACTATCACCTCTGATGATCAAATCATCAACATAAATGACAAGCAGCATAATGCCTTTCTCTGTTTTTCTCACTTAAAGTGAGAAATCTGCCTTGGAAATCTGAAAGCCAATAGTGACAAGATACTATCCTATCTTGTCAGACCATGCTCTGGGTGCTTGCTTCAAGCCATACAAGGCTTTCTTCAACCTGCAAACATGAACATAACCTGGTTGCTGCTCCATATAGATGAACAACATGAACATAACCTGGTTGCTGCTCCATATAGACCTCTTCTTGCAAATCACCATGCAAGAAAGTATTCTTTACATCCATCTGATGTAAAGACCATCCCTTTGATGCAGCCATAGCAATGATTGCTCTTATCGTTGCCATCCTTGCAACTGGACTGAATGTTTCTTCATAATCAATGCCATATGTCTATGCATACCCCTTGACAACTAATCTTGCCTTGTATCTGTTCATAGAACCTTTTGCATTGTGCTTCACCTTATAAACCCACTTGCAGCCAATTGCATTCTTGTATTTAGGCAAAGGCACCGATTCCGATGTAGCATTTGCTTCCAAGGCATCTATTTCATCATCCATGGCTTTCTCCCATTTTTCTCTTCCCATGGCTTGCTCAAAAGAAGTGGGTTCTAGTTTACGTATCACTTTGACCATATAGGCATAGTGAATGGCTGTAAATCCATCATATTTCAGCCTATCCATAGGATACCTAGCTCTGGTAGACCTGTGCAAAATAGGCTCACTATCAGGTGCTCTCAAAACATCCCTTGTCTTCCTTACTATAGGTGTAACAACAGAAGGAATACCCAACTCATCATCAAGGCTCTGTTCTAAGCCACTGGATTCACCATCCACATAAAAGTGACCTGCATTCACATCAACCATGGGTTGATCTACTTTCTCTTTTCCTTTTTGTAATACTTGCATACCACTATCTGCATTGCTTTGAGGAGATCCTCCTGATCTCAATCTGCCTGTCCATGGCAAAGTATGTGAACCACTACTAGAGGACATTATAGGTCCACTAATATTTTGTGATTGCTACTATGAATTCTGTGCATCATTACCATTTTGTGCATCTACATCATCAATCACATTTACTGGTTTATACTAATTGCTCATCTCATAAAAAACATATTTGCTTATTGTAAACTTATGAGAAGGGTTATAGCATCTATACCCTTTCTGCTGCACAGAGTAACTAATAAAGATGCACTTCTCAGCTTTTGGATCCAACTTGGATCTCAACTCATCTGGCACATGAACATAGGCAATGCAACCAAAAAAATGAGAAATATCTGGCTCCCTACCAGTATACCTCTCCTCTCGCATCATGCCATGTATTGTTGTGGTGGGAATCCTGTTCATTATGTAGACTACTATAGCAACTGCTTCAGCCCAATAATAATCTAGCAGGTCTTTTTTGTTGAGTATGGCATGAGATACCTCTCCAGAATGCCTGTTTCAATGAATTGTATTGCAATATTGTTCACCAAAGTAGCCATACCAAGCCAATATAACAAAGAGTTAGCAAACAAAGGAAATCTAAAGATAGTATGCAAAGTTAAGCTAAAGCTAGTGCCATAGTGCCACTCGTTGAAAATCGATATTTCCAATGAAGTAGATCATAATGTTACTCAACAAAGTAGCAAATACTTGAGACACATGAAGAAGCAAGCCAATATATAAAAGAGCTAGCAGACAAAGATAATCTAAAAACTTGATCTAGACCTAGAACTAACTAACCACACAATCTAAAACTTCATCTAAACATAGAACTAACTAAACATACAATCTTAAAACTTCATCTAAATGTGGAACTAACTAAGCTACAACCTTAAAATTTCATCTAAAATAGAACTAATATAAACATAGATCTAATGAGCTAATGTAGAACAAACATATAATGTAGAATAAACTATGACCTATACTATCACATAAAATTAAACTAACATATAATTAAAATTTGGTGTAAATATACAACTAAGTAAATTAGATCTAGATGTAGAACTGACTAAACATAGATCTAATGAGCTCACATAGAACTACCATTGATCTAACTTACCTAACTTTCCTAACAAATATACAAATAACTAAATTAGATCTAGATGTAGAACTGACTAATCATAGACCTAATGAGCTAACATAGAAGAAATATGTAACATAGAACTACCATTGATCTAACTTTCCTAGACAAATGAGATGGCTACCAATAAAAAATTAAAGCAAAACTAATGGAGGTGGTGGCAAAGGTTCCATCTTAGGGGCTAGCAAATCTAAGAAGAGAAGAGGCTTGTTAGCCAGCTTCTAATAGCTTCCATAATTGAGCTTCATCACGCAAATGGGCTTGACAAATGATTTTGAACAGTATGTGACATTGATAATTGATGTTGTATCATATTTTAGCAAGTGGCTGACGACGATCACAAAGAAGAATAAGATCTATAAGCCATAAAGATAGTATGCAAAGCTAAGTGAAAGATTGTGGAGACCAAACTACGTTGAGGAAAGATTATGAGAGACAAACCATGCCATAATGCAATAACTACAGTTAACGTAAACATAAAACTAAAAAATAATCTAAGAAGAGAACCGGCTTGTCACAGCCTCCATAATTGAGCTTTATCAAGCAAAGAGGCACCTTGACAAGTGATTCTAAACACTATGTGATTTGATGATCAATGCTATGTCATCGTCTAGCAAACGAGGAAGAATAAGATCTACAAGCTGAAAAGATGGCATGCAAAGCTAAGCAAAATCTGAGAATAGGTTGTGATACACAAATCATATTGATCCATACTAACGCAAAACTTAGAACTAATGTAGAACAAAAACTTAATCTAAAGGTAGAACCAACTAAACATAGATCTAACAAGCTAACATAGAAGAAATATCTACCATAGAACTGTTAAATTACACGGCGCAGTGGAACAGAAACTGAACAAAGAATAGAGAGTACAAGGCAAACTGCAAATGAACAAAATTTTCCTTCAATACTGATGTAGTACAGATGATGGCTCCGTCCACCTGTGTGCTCCCACAGTGGAGCTTAGATGGCAATCTAGACAAATACTAGGTGAAGAGCTACTAGTTGGAAGATCTCTGCTAAAAGATCTGATCTGGTCTGATACAATGGACTGGGAAGGTCACCTTTTTATAGCTACGAGGGCAGTAGTCGGATCAACATAGTCGATGGAGAATACCAGTCAACCTAGTCGGTCAACCTTTCTACCATCAATGGTCTCATTGATAGACCTCATCTGACATGCAAGTCAGGATCCATCCAGTGTCCTTGGCTCACACATGGCTTCTCCTCATATGGGGGCCTTACAACTTGAGCACCTTGGACCACTGGTGATTACCAGGAGGGTGGAGCATTGAGAAAATCTAACAAGAACTAGTCTTGACCTATATTAACACAAAAATTAGAACTAACGTAGAATTAAAAATTGATATAAATCTAGAGCTAAGTAAACTAGATCTAATGAGCTAATGTAGAACAGATATCTAACATAGCCTACCTAAACAAACGACAGGGATCCTAATTTGAATTCAAAGCAAAATGAATGAAGGTGGTGGCATAGATTCCATCTTAGATGCTAGCAAATCGACTTAGCTTTCTCAAAAAGCAAAGGGATGTAACAAATTATTCTGAATAATATAGATGGTTGATGATATATCGCAGTCGCCTAAGGTGATGGATGATATTTTACCTTCACCTCAATGTCCAAGTGTCATTAGCTCTAGTTCTAAAAAGCTCATGAAACAATGGCTTAAGATTTTGGGAAACTACCCAAGAGCCAATTGGCTTAAGTGGGCCAGTTGACTGCAATTCAAACTTGGTCTTCATTAGCAACCAAGGCCTTTGCAACGTAAAAAGTGGGAATGTACCCTATTCTTTTCTTTAGGCCAATGTATTTCAATGGGAGCTTAAAGGGATGCATCCCTTCAAATATGGCCCTACTACTCAAATACCCCTGGAACTGCAAAAATCTTCTTGTCTCAAAGGTCTAGCACAGTGGGGCACTACTCAGCACTAGTGTTGACTTAAGACTACCCAAGGTATAGGAGGGAGCTTGAATACTTTTTCAAAGAGCCATTTGTTGAGGCAAGCATATCAATTTTTGGTAGAGAGGCTATGTTCTACTGCATTATATACCTTGAGTAGCTTCTCTACTACCTCAGCATCCCAACCCTCTTGCTAGGGTATATTTGCATATGCATATAGGTCATTTCTCTTTAGTATATGTTAGTAGTCTTTAGCTATTTGATCAATTTGGGAGCCAACATAATTGGAGTTATCCTATGACACTTGATGGGCCACTCCTCACATTCAAGAATCAGGAGGGGTGATGAGGCCATATCCTAAGCTAGGGTGGATACGATAGAAATGTGGTGGACATAGAGGGTGATGGATGATTGCAGACAAGGACAAGGGCACAAAGAGCTTAAACAATTGAAAAACACTTTATGAAGTATTACACAAAATAGTGTGAGATGCTCTTTGAAATTGTAGGCAACAACTTTGAAAGAGATGCACTGTTCTAACTATTGCTACATGTGACACCTCAACTAGAGAAATCTGTGTGTCCATCCCATGGTCACTCTTAGTTTAGTCGGACCCTTGACCACTTAGTATTTCTCCATCTAATTTTTGACTACACATTGTGACCAAACAAGTCAATGCCTCATATGGTTTTACTGGCTTCCATTAAATGACTTAATAATTACTCGATCCTACAAATTTTCTAGCTAAACTGTAACATTACTGTAACACCCAAGCTGCAGATGAGGTGTTATAGCAGCAATGGGTTGCATTCCATACTGCTACAACACCCCATCTACACCTTGGTGACACAATTGCCACCAATCAAACTCTACTTTCAAACCTTCAATGCCAACTACTTACATTTATGTTTGGGGAGATGCTCAGGAAGGTCCCTTATGATAGATAGTGTAGCATCTCATCATATTGATTTCTATGAAATCCACAGCAACCAAATGAGCAGCTTGTAGATCATTAGTGACTCCTTTGACTTCACATGAAACTTGTAATCGAGACAAAGATTTTTCCCCTTCATGTGATTTTCTTGGTTTGTGAATAGTTCTAAAAATGAACTCCTACAATAACATCAGCCATCTAACCAAACTGAACTCCTACAATAACATCAGCCATCTTTATTTATATATTATATTTTAAACATCAGCCATCTAACCAAACTTCCTTGGATTAGTGCTTTATTAATTAATTAAAGGATAATGATTAACATAGAAGATGGATTTTTTTGCAAATAATTGAAAAACTTTTGCACAATGTATACTAGCCAAGACCTTCATGCTCGGTCATACTATAATTACACTTTGGTGCTAGGGGAATTTTGTGGTAGCATATTTTTTGGGAAACTCTCTACATATTTTTTTAACTCCATGCAAACAAATCTTTACATTGGTTTTTTTTCTTTTGACAACTTGGAGTTGACCATCCACCAAATGAGCACTTACCACTATTGTTTGTGGCTCCTTAGTCATGCCTAGTTATGAATTGAATCTTAACTAAGTGCTCTATACCAAGTCAAGTAATTGTGAGTTTTGGATCAACTATCTCATGTTATCCAATCACATCCTTAGTGAAGTGACTAGGGTACAAATCGTGTTGTTAGCTTCTCTTCATCTATATTCTACTTTAGATCACAAACAGTTTTCCATTTGGAATATCTCAATCTCTCTGACAAGGAAAAAATTCATTTCCATGAGTCGAGATTCAACATCCTGTGGATATTGGTCTTTCACATCAAGTTCTTTGGGTTGATAGCTGCTCAACACCTTATTTGGGTTGGTAGGGATTTGTACCTCTATATCTCCAGTCTTGATAGTCGTTACCTCATTTGTTGGGATATTTGTGATCAAGGGCTTGCTCTAAGGTGCATGTGTGCATTTAGTAGCAGTCACATGTTTGTATGTGTGTGTAGTAAAGCACACTTAGTACTAAAGCATACTTAGTACTAAAGTAAACTAGTACTATTTAGGACCATGACACAAGTGATGATGCAGTAGAAGGCATCCTCTTAAGGAGGTGCCAATGACTTACGAAGTCCCTATGATGTAGGGCTAATTGCCTTTGAGGTAGGAGAGGTGCCTATGATCTAGGACACCCTCTCTCCCACTCTATAAATGAGAGGTTTCTCTCTCACAATCAATGGAACACACTGTTGGCTTCTTCTCGTGTTCTCATCTCTTGTCATGATGCATCTCTTCTCTCCCACTAGAGCTCTAGGTTCTAGAAAACCCTTTAGCCCCCTAGTTTGCCACACTATCATCTTCTTCCTCTCACTTCCACCTCCTTCTCTCCATTTTGCCTCTTTTTTGGAGATTTTTGTGAGAGCTTGTTCTCCCTCTTTAGTGTGCCATGCCTCAAACCCTCTAAACTATAGTTCCATCTTAGTAGGCTGCACCTCCACCTTAAAGAGTTTCCCAACATTAGCGCTCTACATCCCATGCCAACACAAACTTTGCCCGATAAAATTTTGCATAACTCTTCTTCTTCAGTACAATTTTGGACCTACCCTTTGAGTACAAGTTGGGTGATGCTGCATTGGTATTGTTTTCTTCTATGTTTGATAAGAGTTTGAGTATCAAGTGATAGCCTACTGACTCTCACTTATTTCTATTTTCTAAGATATTGTATGGGATTGAGATGATGAGTGGAATGGATCATTGTAAATACCATGTGTATGAATGATAAATACCTTGGTATGGGGTGAGAGTTATTTGTGTATGGGATATTATGGGGTTTTTAGAGTATAGGAAGAGTGAGCCATATAAAGAGGTGGGCTCATGTCCATGTGTTCCAATAATATAAGAGAGATCACACGCCAAGCGTGTGGAAGGCATGTGGAGGAGTGTGGAGTCAAGAGGAATCCTTCTAGAATTCCTATGTGGAATAAGGAGGATGTGGACATATGGAAAAGAGAGGGTCCCTATGGGCTCCATGTGGGGAGACTCTTGATTTTCTTAATATTTTAAGAGTCTTGAGCATCTTTTGATGGGACACATGGCAAGAGTAGCCAAAAAGGACATGGATGGTGACATATGGGCTTATGTGATTGATGGGGAAAGGAATCTACAAGTAGCAATTGTAAATGGGTGAAGGAGGGTGACAAAATCTCTATAAAAGGAGCCCTCCTCTCCCTTGTTCAACATCTCTTCCACCATTCGGCCTCATGTTACTGTAGCTCTAGTCTCCTCAAGCCTCTTCCATGAGCCTTCTCTCCCTCTTGTAGATATTCTCTTATGTAGACTCTTGAGTCCATCTCTGTTTAGTTTATTCTCTCTCTATGAGTAGTTTTGGAGCTTCCGCTCCCTCTTGTATGTATGAAACCTCTTCTTCTTCCTTGTGTTTGTAGTATTTTAAGTTGCATTGGAGTGAAGTCTCACTCTATTGGTAATAAAGGTCACTTTAGGTTCTCTCTCTTGAGTGTCGCTTCCCTTTTTTCCATTGCTTTCTCTTCCAAAGTGCTCAAAAATGTTGTCTATTCGGCCGCTCATTGCACATACATGGTTTATCTATTTCCCAAGCCACAAAGGGAGCTCTTCCTTCCCTCCTAGGTAACCTCTATGGGACTTGGATCGTTGATGAAGTCTAAGCATGGAGGTAGTATTCTCCCAAGTCCGCACCAGTAGAAGGAGTAGGTGTTTTGCATGACAATTTGACCCCCTATTAGTATTTTGCTCATAACTTTTTGCTCGGTGGTCCGATTTGGACGAAACTTATATTAGTGCAAAGCTCTTTTCAAGGAGCATCATGTACGTCTTCAGTTATTGTATTAAATTTTAAACTAAAAATCTATGACTCTTTGCGTGTGACTGTTTCGTTTTCAGACAGTTTTTACTCCCGTCTAGTAAACTGCCCATATCTTTCTGATCGCTTCTCTCTTTCTTATGAAACTTATATAAGAGCAAAGCCCATTTCAAGCTGCATGTAGATATGTGTTTGAATATTTTATATAATTTCTTTTCTGAAATTTATGGGTCTCTATGTCTTATGATAGTTTGGAGAGTGTTTTGAGCTAAGTGTAAAGGTGTCTATGAAGGAGGTGCAATGTTTTCTCGAAACCTACCCATCCGACCCAATCAGCCCCTTAAAACTCCTTGATATGTATCAGTTTATGACATGTTGAGCCACAAGATCTTCTTTCAACAATGTATCGCTCTTCTCTTTGGCACAGACCGGCTTGCTGAGATTATGGCCTCTGCTAATCCTTTCCTTCTCGCTATGCTTGAGTACAACATCACTTGGGATGTTACCATCTTCATTCTCATCTAAGGTAGGAAAGGTTGGTATGGTATCTTGGTATAAAAGATTCTTTTTAATGTCCCTTTCCCATTGATAACTATCTCTATTACACCGTTCGAAAGCAGTAGGAAGTGAAGAGGTGCGTGAAGTTTATTACCCCCGACTTCATGTCACATCTTTTGGTGGAGATGCTGGGTATGTTTGGTATTGGATTCATCCCACCTTACTAGATAGTCTCAGATGTACTTGATTGCATGTTATGCCTAGTTTAGGCATGTGTTTTCTGATGTGATAAAGAAGACGCTTGGAAGAACTCTGTTAGAAGAGATTGTAGCCCGTTTAAGAGAACTAGAAGATTGTGAAGGTGATGATCAAGCTATTCACACGGTCAACATGATCATATCCTTTATGTTTGCACTCTTGAATATGTTGGTGAATTGACACCACTAGAAGCAAGCACAATGATATATTGGGGATTGTTTCATGCACTGGTAGCTTGCTGCTGTGAAGAAGAGTTGAGTCTTTGGGTAGTTTTTGACTATAACAGTGGAGTGGTGATTCTCAATGCTTTCAACCTCTTTTGCTATGCAAATGATGAAGAGTACAATATCTTGAAGCTGTTATGTACACTTCCAATTGTGACAAGGGTGATTCTTGAATGCATGTATACACAATGTCTTCATGGTGCTAGTTGGTCACTTATTTTTGAAGATTTTGTTGAGGATCACATTGTGGAGGGTTTTCACCAAGTGGTTATGCATAATAAGTTGGTCTTGGTATACTAAGGCTCTGTGGGATCTTGTTTAGATCTTGTTTGGGATATTATTTGGATCTTGGTGTTTCCTTTTTATGTTTCATCATGGTGAAGATTCCAGTGTCTTGAGGGACCCAAGGGGAAGACCCGGAGTCTTATCTTCAGGATTTTGTTCGAGGATGCCGGCTTTCTAGATGGTCCATGAAGGATCTAATGGAGATTTGTGGAGATTTTGCCCGATTTTCTTGAAGGTGTAGCCTTGAGTTGGCATGAGGCCTTGCCAGACTCTACCAAGGAGGACTGGGACCAAGTGGTGGCTGCAATGAAGTAGAGATTTGGGGCAGTGGAGTTGCAAAATGCTTTGATGTTACAGTTGGACCGGTTCTATCAAAGGAGAGGGTGAGATGGTCTCTGCGTTGGCAATCCGATATGAAACTTTATGGACAAAGTATGAAAGGGCAGCTTTGTGAGCTATGGCATCTACATCATTGGCCCCTCAAAATCTCGTAGGGATGGAGCACTTAAAGATGAGCAAATTTGTTATGGCTTTGGAGCCTCGTCTTTGCTCAAAAGTAATGAGTAAAGATCCAACAACATACATGGAGGCACTTCGCATTGTGACCAAGAAAGAAGCTTCTCTAAAGATCGAATCCTCTTTTGTGTCTTCAACAACTTCAACTTCTAAGGTGGAGGTAATGGGCACTCCTCAGGTACCAAAGTCCTCTGAGTTAGATCATAATGTCTCCCAATTGATGGCAGAGTTTGCTGATTTGAAATTGCATTTGGTTAATGCACAACAACCTAGAGCACCAAAGAGTGAGGATAGGCCTCAAGATAAGAGTGGGGTCACTTGCTATGAATGTAATGAAAAAGGTCACTATCACCCTGAGTGTCCTTGAGAAAGAAAGAAGAAAAACAACTATCCTTGTTAGAAGCTTCTTCAGGGGATGAGGAAAGAGAGGTAACGATGGCTAAACGGGGCGTGGTAAAGCAAAAGAAGAAGAAGGCAGCAAGGAAGAAATAGAGGAACATCAAGAAGAGGAACCCTGTAGTAAGAAAAAGAAGGCATCTAAAAGAAGAATTGTTAGCCCTCTCTACTCTTTTATCTAACCGGCACACATAACTCCTTCACGGTTGCCGTGACGGTTGCCGTGATGGTTGCCGTGATGGTTGCCGTGATGGTTGCCGTGCCTCTTCAGTTCTCCGCCTGGTCCTAGAACTTCCGTCTTTTCATATCTCACTATAAACTAGATACAACGTATTAATGATAATGATCTAAGGACTCCCCCCCTAGTTCCTCTTTGCTGTTGCTGCTTTTGCCCTTAACAAGAATTAACCAGTAAAACTTTCCTTTAGGACAAGGCATTGGAAGCTATGACTTGTTGTCCGACCTTAAAGAAAAAGAAGCTCATATCGCCTTTAGTCAATTACTTGCTTTGTCTCCAAAACTATGGAACAAATGGGAAAGCCTAGCAAGCACACGAGTGTCAAAGAAGAAAAAGAAGAAAAGCACCATTCCTGTTGTTCAAAATGTAGATATAGAGGTTCGTGATGATGTACCTATGGTTGATGCGATCATTGATGGTCAAGTGATTTCTAATGTTTACATTGATGGAGGTGCATCGATTAATGTCATGAGTGAGAAGACCATTATAGATGCTGATTTAAAATACTCTAGTACTACCTCTCCTTATCACATCAAATTGGCTGACAATACTAGGGTAAAGACCTTGGGAGTTGTGAAGAATCTAGAAGTGGATGTATGTGGAATTTTTGTGCCGACTACTTTTCAGGTGATGCCTATCAAACCAGATGCACGTGCCTATCCATTGATTTGGGAAGGCCTTGGCTACGCAAGGTGAAGGCTGTTCAAAAGTGGGATACTAAAGAATTGATTTTGCAGGGAAATTATAAGAAGGTGCGCTACAACATCAGAAGCCGCAAAAAGGAAGTTGTCAACAAGGAGGAGTCTTCAACATCAGAGAGTTCGAACCGATGAAGAAGAAGAGACAGGGCATAGCTCCGAAGAGTCCAGCTCAAAGGGTGAGGTGGAAGGAGTGGCCTTTGGGATGAGTCAGGAAGGAACAAGGTGGTGGTGCAAGAAGATCCTATAGAGACACTTCATCTGGAGGATGTGGAGCACACTAAATGACACCAATGCAATGAAGAGCTTCTTGGTGATTCTCTATCAAGTAGTGAGAAGCTCCAGTACGATATGTTAGATGATTTTCCATATTCTTTGCAACAAGCTATTCACAAGTTCGACCAGTCTCTCTTGTGTAGCACGAGATTGAGTTGAAGCCAAAAAGCAAGCCAGTTGTGCAACGCTTAAGGTGATTGGGAGTGATCCAAGCTGAGGCACTAAAGAAAGAGGTAACACAACTACTTGAGGTGGGATTCATCTTTCATGTTGTTGATTCAGAATGGATATCTCTTGTAGTTGTTGCACCAAAGAAAGGAAATAAGTAGCGGGTTTGTGTGGGGGTGAAGGAGGGTGACAAAATCTCTATAAAAGGAGCCCTCCTCTCCCTTGTTCAACATCTCTTTTACCATTAGCCCTCATATTACTGTAGCTCTAGTCTCCTCAAGCCTCTTCCATGAGCCTTCTCTCCCTCTTGTAGATATTCTCTTATGTAGACTCTTGAGTCCCATCTCTCTCTAGTTTATTCTCTCTCTATGAGTAGTCTTGGAGCTTCCACTCCCTCTTGTATGTATGAAACCTCTTCTTCTCCCTTGTGTTTGTAGTATTTTTAGTTGCATTGGAGTGGAGTCTCACTCTATTGGTAATGAAGGTCACTTCAAGTTCTCTCTCTTAAGTATCTCTTCCCTTTTTTCCATTGCTTTCTCTTCCAAAGTACTCAAAAGTGTTGTCTATTCGGCCGCTCATCGCGCATACATGGTTTATCTATTTCCCAAGCCACAAAAGGAGCTTTTCCTTCCCTCCTAGGCAACCTCTATGGGACTTGGATCATTTTTGAAGTCTAAGCATGGAGGTAGTATTCTCCCAAGGCGGCACGTGTAGAAGGAGTAGGTGTTTTTCATGACACTTTGACCCCCTGTCAGTATTTTGTTCATAACTTTTTTCTCGATAGTCCGATTTGGACGAAACTTATATCAATGCAAAGATCTCTTCAAGCAGCAGCATCTTATATCTTCAATTATTATATTAGATTTCAAACCAAAAATCTATGACACTTTGTGTGTGACTGTTTCTTTTTTAGATAGTTTTTACCCCCGTCCAGTAAACTGTCCATATCTTTCCGACTGCTTCTCTGTTTCTTATAAAACTTATATCAAAGAAAAGCTCATTTTAAGATGCATCTAGATATGTGTTTGAATATTTTACATCATGTCTCTGCTGAAAGTTATGGGTCTCGGTGTCTTATGATAGTTTGGAGAGTGTTTTGAGCTAAGTGTAAAGGTGTCTTTATGAAGGAGGTGCAATGTTTCCTCGGAACCTACCCATCCAACCCAATCAGCCCCTTCAAACTCCTTGATATATATCAGTTCATGTCATGTTGAGCCGCAAGATCTTTTTTCAACAATGTATCGCTCTTCTCTTTGGCACAGACCGGCTTGCTGAGGTTATGGCCTCCGCTAATCCTTTCCTTCTCCCTATGCTTGAGTACAACATCACTTGGGATGTTACCATATTCATTCTCATCTAAGGTAGGAAATATTGGTGTGGTCTCTTGGTATAAAAGCTTCTTTTAATGTCCCTTTCCTAGCGATAACTATCTCTATCACTCAGTTCGAAAGCAATAGGAAGTGAAGAGGTGCGTGAAGTTTATTACCCCCAACTTCATGTCACAGTACTAAAGTACACTTCATACTATCTAGGACCATGAGACAAGTGATGATGTAGTAGAAGGTGTTGTCTTAAGGAGGTGCCAATGATTTAGGAAGTCCCTATGATGTAGGGGTGATTGCCTTTGAGGTAGGAGAGGTGCCTACGATCTAGGACACCCTCTCTCCCACTCTATAAATGAGAGGTTTCTCTCTCACCATCAATGGAACACACTTTTGGCGTGTTCTGGTGTTATGATCTCTTGTCATCTTCTCTCCCACCACTCCCAAACATCATTATTCCAATCATGAATTTTTACCGCTTTTCAACCATGGTCTACCCATTAGCAATGGGCAAAAAATTTCTTCCATAGGGATAATAATTAAATTAACTTTATAATGTACTCCTTCAATAGTGATTACAACATCTAAAAGCATACCTATTGGCTCATTGGTTCAACTAGTCTTTGAGTGGGCATGCATATTCAAAATGGAGAAGGCTTAAGATTTTAATATTTAGATGCTTCACAATAGCATTTGAGATAATGTTGGATCCAAGCCACCATTGACAATTACTCCAAACTTGTTTTGGTCCCCAATCTTAACGATGATGGGTATGGTCACAAGAGAGTCTACTCCCTTGGTGGCCTACTGTTTAGTTCAGATTTGCTACAAGAAGAATTCTCTATGAGTAAATCTAAAGCAATTCCATCATTTCAATGCTAACCATTGTTGCACAAAACATTTCCCAAGAGTTGATCACTTATTGAAGCTTCTCCCAAGTCTAGTGTTGCTGACACATGAATTTGCCAACTCCGCACACTTTCCCCTTCAATTTCTCTAGTGATTTTAAACATGACCTACTTCTATGCCTTCCAATTGATATCTTTGGTCAGTGGTCCCTTCTTAGAACTAGTAATAGGACCCTACATCCTAGTAACTACATTTACTTCTATCAAGCTAGACACTTCTATCAAAATGGCTCGGTAGTCAGGATTAACTTCTCCACTTTTTACATTGTTCTTGAGCATCTTTAGATTCTCTTGCCAGAATTTGGACTCAACTTTGGTGTGATTCTCATTACCAAAATAAATCTATGATCATCCTTGATTTTTCCTTTATCATTCTCACCTTTTTCTTTGCCTTGTTTGGATCTTGATGGATGTCCAACTTTAGGCTTAACTTCTCGCATCACTTGATGAACATCTACATTGCATTTTTTATCATACCAACACTTAGAATCATCATCCTCGAGTTTTTTATAGGTGTTGTAGTGCTTAGTTCAACATTCATCCTTAGTGTTTCCTTGCTTTTAACACTGTTTGTTGCACCATTTTTTTTGTAGGTTAAGAGGAAGGAGCTCTTCATGGGAATGCATGGATTGTGCACCTTTTGATATAAGGTTGGGTTTTTGGGGAGCGTAGGAAAACAAATGTGATACAACAATATAATCTAATATGTAATTGGAATTATTCTCTCTCTAGAACTCAACATTTCTGTCTACATGTGTCACCTTCATAAAGCTCCTAAAAATGAGGTTTTAAACAAACAAAGAAACAACACAAGAAGTGGTGCAAAGGGCTTGCCATATGGCATCCTCTCCAGCCTTCCCCCACAAGCCTTGCCCAACATGCTCCCACTCCTGTCCCACCACTCCCACGCACTCACATGACCACCTCCTCTCCCTTGCCATGTCAGTGCATGCTTTGGAGAAGCTTTTGACAAATCTTGAAGAAGGTGTGATGGTAACATAAGAACGTGTAAATGCACATGGGTTTGTTGTTGCTTCCAAAAACTGGGTACAATGATGTCGTGCCCAAGCAATGCACGTACTAGTGAAAATTTATGGGGTTCACACTCATCTACCCACAAGAGAGTTTTCTCCCCTAAAGCTTCGTTGGATCCCTTCTTAAAAACTAAATACTTAGGAAAACTCAGCATTAAGTTTGAGCATTACATCGTGATTCTCTTGAGAAGCAAGTAAAATATTTGAAAATAATGTTTTTGGATGGATTGGCGCAATCTGATTGGATCAAGCAGTATGGATTCTTGGTAGTTCAAGCGGGCGAAGTTCTGCATTACTTAGTCTGCCTTGTAGGGGTTGGATAGTCTATGAGACAATGTCTCGATTGGTGTAACAGCAAGGTGTATAATAAGTTTCACATTCTCTCTACGGTTTTACCATTTTTGAAGCAAGGTTTCTTGCATGTGGAACAATGGGCTGGAGATTTCCTTTGGCAGGACCAATGGCATGCTTTCCCTTGGCAGTATGTTTAAATGCCTAAGGCCAAAGGGGGTTTGGGTTTTGAACCTTTCAAAGCTAAATGTAATAATCTATGTGCTCGCTGGGTCTGCAAGTTGCATTTTATCCAACCTTGGAAGATTATTTATCATTTTTGGCTCGAGCAAGTGGGAGTTCTTGGTTTCAAGGGGGGCCAATTAAGTTGGCAGGAAGTTTTACTATCTCCTTTCCAAGTCCACGTCCCTCACTCTGGCATTTTCCAATAGCTCTTACTAGCTTAGCGTAATGTTGTGTGACAGATGCTTTTGTCTCATTGAAGAATGTTCGATGCTATGGGGATAGGTCTTTAGGCCTCAATGTTTAGGTTAATCGATGGTTGTATTGAAATGGCATCACACCTATTCATCTAAAGCCGAGAGTCTCTTTACACATTCACAATAAAGGTCTGACAATGTGGAGCTCTATATAGGATCACAGGAAAGCACAATTCTTATCGGTTTATGACATTGCAATGCGCTTTCAGCTTTTGTCCACGGAGTTTAGATTTGTTTCTTTCCCCATGGAAGACTTGTGGATGAATGGCCTACTAGCCCCCTTTTGCATTGGGCTGCTGATTTGCGAGGCTGGGCTGATGCTTATGGGAAGGACTTTTTGCAATTGTCCCATAAATATTCTACTTTGCCCACTGTGACTGACATTCCTCTTACTTCTAGGTTGACATGGTTGCAATTCGCACCCCATGGTTCTTACTGGGTATGGGCACATCGGCTGTGGTGAGTCTGGTCTACTACTCTTTCAACCTATCTTAATTTCTTGCTATGGAGAGTTTTGGTTTGTAAGATGCCCACGAAGGACATGCTTGTCAAATGGAGATGCGACATCTCACCTTTCTACCATTCTATAAGGTGTAGTTGGAGAGTCTTTTTCATCTTTTATGGGCTTGCTTTTATAGATAAAGGAGTCTGGAAAATGATTCGCTCTTGGTTGATAGAGCTAATATTCAGGTCACCGTGTGCTAGAAGACTGCCATGTTTGGTGACATGTGGGATGACTAAGTATCAGTTAATGAGTTGGCATTTGGTGAGAGCAACAGTGATACAAGGATTATGGAAGTGGAGAAACTCCTTGATTTTTCACAAGATCCCATTGCCAAGGGATTTTCACTCCTGTTTGAGCAACAGTGTTTGGATGCTCTCTTTTACTTTGGTAGACATCATGATTCTCTGCGCATTGTAGCAAGGCTTCTTGCTGTGACAATCACTTTTGACTTAAGCTCATTCTTGTAAATTTTTATTATTTTTGTTAATTTAACACCTTTGTTCTAGCAAAAATAAATAAATATAAAAACTTCCTTTCAGCTGTCTCTCCATTCCTACCTCGCCCCTTCTCTCCCTGTCCTCTCCCTTCTTGCCCTGTCTCACCCTTTTGAGAAATGTGAGCAAGAAAACCTATTTTTTCTTGCTCGAGGGTAGTGCACCCAGCACCCTACGACTGTTTGTCCTATACACCAAAGATGTCCGCCTTCTTGTGAACCTAGCTTTTCAAGAGCAATTATTGGCCTGCCCTCTGGGTAGGTCTAAGTGGAGGTTCGCTTCTGTAAGAAGAAAATTTTAGAATTTTCTTTTTGTAAAAGTCTCGAATTTTATATATCCCTTGAAATCCTCCACCTTTTTCTCTCTGTATATATATCTCTCTCCCCCCCCCCACACTGTCTCTCTCTCTCCTTTATCTCCCGTAGTCTTCCTACACACCATCTCCACTTTATTCTTTTTTGGTTTTTCGATCTTGGGCAAGCCTTATGAAATGATTAAATATCATTCACCTTGTTATGTAAACCAGAAGTCTGCCCTCTTGTGAACCTATTTTCTTGAAAAGCTTTCGGGCATGGATTTTAGGGGAGTCACACGTGAGCATGAAACCCCTCTTATGTAAAGCATCTTCATCTTCATAATATCTCAACACTTTCCTCATGTCATCGCATTTGCTTGTGAATAATACTGGCCCCGGCTGGGTGCTATTATTGGTTGAATAATTTAGTTATAGCAGTATTTAGCCACACTGTTTTGGGCCTGCCACACGAAGTGAAGCCGATGCCTTTTTCAAAAGCGAAAATCATTCTTGTGTTAATTTTATGAAAATCGCTTGTCCGTGCCACACATGCTGCAACGTTTGTTCCATGTGTTCTCGACTGTGTGGTCCACTCCACTGCATGCAAGCTCTTGCATTTTTGAAACAGCTTGTTCTTCCTTCTTTTTTTTTGCCTTGTTGTGTCTCTTGTTTTCGAGTTGCATGGATAGTATATAGATCGCCTACATTCTCCTCAGTTACAGCATGCAGCCCATCACCATTACTGCTGGACAATGACATGCAGATGTTGGTCGATGATTGCAAAATGCTCAATACATAATTGGGATGGTTTGAAGTCTCTTTGGGAACTGCGAATAACTCAGAGCCATTCTCACGTTGGAAGCTTATTCAAATAGCGAGTAGTTGTCTTCAATCATGCATTTGAATGTTGAATCAATGGAGCTGCTTGTAATAAAATTATGTAAGGTTAATTGCAAGAGGCGAACAACTGCAAATAGAAAAGTAGGATTCCGAGAGTGATGCATGCATTTGGGCAAGATGCTCATTTGTCCATCCCTCTTGGGGCTTCTACATTGCTCTAGAGATAGTCAGCTTGCCAAGGAAAGGCATGGCTATCGGTGAACGAGGAGGACCAAGTCATTTGCCTTTGCCAAGGAAAGGATGGCTTATGATGGGAGGAGAAAAGCGGAAGGAATGCGTATGGCCATCGGATGTCCAAAATGGGAGTCATTGGGTTGCTTGTAAAACAACGATTGTATGCATCGTCCGTCCATGGGATTTTCTACCTGTTGTTTTTTGCATGTATTTGTTGCTAATCAGTATGTCATGAGCAGAGTAGGTGGTTTCTAAAGATAGATCAGTAGGCTCCAAAGAATCTATGGATATTAGTAGTGGGGAGTTTGACTAAGGTCTCTGTTCTCATGGTCCTTCTTAATTCTTCTTAGAGCTTTCATCGAAATATACGTTCTCTCCTCTGTATACATGACTGGCACAATGATTTCGTCTGTAGTAGCGACCAAAATCTCAATCCTCTTGCACACCCTGTAGTTCTTGGTTCAGCCACTTGGCTTTCCGTTGGTCCACTATCTTTCTCATTTTCTTGTCTTTCTTTTCTACTTCCTGGTTTGGTTGCCTTGCTTTGCCTCTATTACTTCACACTTCTTTACAAGGTTCTCATTGAGAAGCTCAACCATTAGGATACATTTAATGTCTGAGATTCACACTTCTTTACAAGGTTCTCATTTAGAAGCTCAACCATTGATACATTTAACGTCTGAGGTTCAGCTACATTTATGATTTCTGCATTACACCATCGTGAGTATTTTCGAATTGTGTGGGCACCCTCAATGTTGACAAGATTTGGATTCGTTGATCAAATTTAACAGTATATTCTCGAATCTCTATTTGAAGGTCTCATGGACGTGGCAAAATCCAAGATCTCCACAAAGGATGCATGTTCATTTATCCGAGGTAATGACGGGAAAATTTACAATCTTAGTATGAATTCTTAATTGGACATGTTCGCATGCATACTATCAATGCCTATATTTCTTCTTTGACACAGAAGAGGTTGTGAATGCAACACAAATAATCGTGCATTTAAAGAACGCTTGTGTGCACTAAAAGATGATTACAAAGGAGAATACGAAACCCAAGATATATGTTCGGTGGCTGAAAAAAGTACTTCTACGGCACAGTAGGTTCCAAAACATATTCATGTAGTTGAGGGTATACCTTCTTCATCGATCTCTATTTAATCCTTGTCATAATGTAAGATTCATAACAAGTAACAAAGAGAGTTCTCTCTGTTTCAATGAAGTCATCTTCTTTAATCTTCTCATAGTAGATGTTGTTGACTATTATGACACGGATGGACATCACCTTAGATATTTTAATACACACGGGGGTGTGGAAAACATCCATTGCAAGTGCAAGGGCAAGGATTGAAAGTTTTGATCTGATGCAAGGTACAAGGAAGATTTTTATTCTTTTTCTTTTGTTTGAGTCTCATCGATTACTCTTGTCTGCAAGGCCTTTTTTTTAAATTCATGTCATGGTAGGCCTTGGTCTGTTGGAGGTGCAAATCTCTCATGGACAAAGGGGATAAGAAGAAGGAGAAAGGGTTGAATTATCCCACATACAAAGGTGTGTGGAAGATGAAGGGACATAAATAGTCCAAGTTACCCCTCCTATATTCAATTCCCCCAAGCTTGCCTTTTGTGGAGGTTGGAGGGCTGGCTAGGCAAGGGTGCCTTATGGCAGGGGTGGGGACCTGCCATACACACATGCCAGAGCCTCCGTAGTGGCCATGAAGGTTGTGCACTTCCGTGAGGTGCTAGCGGTCTTGGCGGGGGGCACGCTAGGCACATGCTCTTGGATTCTAACATGGTATCAGAGCCCGGGTCTGATCCCCGGCCACCTCTCTCCATGATCGATTGGAGGGGGGTGTTGGAGGTGCAAATCTCTCATGGACAAAGGGGATAAGAAGAAGGAGAAAGGGTTGAATTATCCCACATACAAAGGTGTGTGGAAGATGAAGGGACATAAATAGTCCAAGTTACCCCTCCTATCTTCAATTCCCCCAAGCTTGCCTTTTGTGGAGGTTGGAGGGCTGGCTAGGCAAGGGTGCCTTATGGCAGGGGTGGGGACCTGCCATACACACATGCCAGAGCCTCCGTAGTGGCCATGAAGGTTGTGCACTTCCGTGAGGTGCTAGCGGTCTTGGCGGGGGGCACGCTAGGCACATGCTCTTGGATTCTAACATGGTCCACCAATGAGAGAAGTAGCACAAGCGCTTGCACAACATAGTGTTGTTTCAGCTTTAGGTGCTTGTTGATAAAGACCTCAACCCCACCCCCAATGTGAGTTGCAAGTTTTCCTCTAGTGTTAGCCCCAATCAAAGAAGGTGGTGTCCAAAAAAATTCAAAAAAAACATTGAAAACTACGTTCTATGCGACTGTAAAGCAAGCTTGTGCTAAATGTATAACTTTATATTTTTCAGTAAATTTTTTGCAACTACTTTATATAGCTTTTCATAATTGGGCTTGGTTGTTCAGTTTGACAAACAATCCATGACAAATGAGGCAACATTAAATTGAAGTGCCAGATAAATATATATAAGGCCACCGATTCCAAAGGACCAATGCACCTCGAAAGTCATAGACGCCTAATATGAACTGATTAATCCCTATGCTTTTTGTGTGGATACAATTTCATTTGAATCAATTATTATGGAGTTATAGACGTTTATATATGCTTACGTGGTACTTATGCTAACTTTTTAAAACTACAAGGTTATTTCCTCATATTATATCAATGTTTTTATACACAGAAATTTGATTTCAACCAATTATTATGCTTAGATACTTACATCTATTTTTTCATTGTTCATTATAATTTCTTAAAAGAGTGAAAGATTCTTTACTTGAAGTATACAAATGTCTACAAATGTCGATGTTCTTGTTTGATTTGCCATGCAAATGTGATGCAACCCATGTTATTTATTTGCATCTTATTGAAGAGGGAGGATGCACCAATGAACTTGTTTAAAGACGTTGGTTTTTTTTAATTTTCTTTTGAAACCAGAAGTCATGTTTTCTTTATTTGTATTTGCATTTAGTTAAAGAGAAATGGCACAAAAATGAAGACATTTTTTCACAATGCACAAGGAATTTGAAGTATAAGTGGAAATTGGCATATGTCCACATTTTATAGTAGATCATTAAAAAAATGAGAGCATATGTAGTTGCAAAATGAAAATCATCTTAATTCAAATGCTCCCAAAGATAGCACATTATTTTTTCTTTGAATACATTGCAATTTTAAAAGCACTTGGTCAATGAAGATAGGATTTCAATTTAAGATACAATATTTTTAAAAGCACATTATAAATTAAATAAGTTATCGAAGGTACTTAAATATTCCTCACAAGAATAACAATGAAATCTTTTAGGTAGTTCAAATGTTGGGGCACAACCTGGAAAAAGTTTTTGCAACACCAATTTGGAGCTTGCACATCAAACATAAAATATGGTTGTTGCTGTGAATGATGAAAGTGGACCTGGTGGAGTAAATGTGCTCACAATCATGCATCCGGTAAATCCAAATGCTCTGCCAGTACTATCAATAGGTGAATTATCAGAGTTTGTATCACATCGCTTCACTTTTGAAGGGAAGGCCTTGGAAAAGTAGGGAACCTTCAAAGCAAAAGATGTTTCGTATCCTATATACATGTGTATTGACCTAACTGATTATGCATGCTCAGAGAGAATCACACCACATGTCCTGCACACATATGTTTTACATTTCCAAGCTATAGAGGACCCAACCATTAGCAAGTGAGGTTCCAATGAGGGAGGTACATCTTCTTTCTCTTTGCATGTTGACACAATAACAACAATTCTAAAAGGTGAACCGTTTGATGGTGTCATGTCATTTGTATCGGATAACATCATCTGACGTTATGCACCTTGGGCAGTCAATCAAATGGAAAACTTGAGAGCGCTATTCACATCAATTATTGACACATTAGCCTTTTTCATTGTCAAAGTGGACCTTGATGGACCACCGACCTATCAGATCATTGTCACAGATGGTCCAAACCCAAGGATTATGCAATGATGACAATCAAATACCTAAACCCTCAGCACATTTCTTCGAAACGTTTTAATGTTAGATAAAAACTTGCCCATTTGGTGGAGGAGTTTGTTGATGAGGTCATCGTAATGTACATCACAAAAAATATTTCATATATGAGCACAAGGCATTCACTTGGAGTATTTGATTTCACCATCTTGGGGAGCAGTACTTGAAGGAAATCTTCGAGCCACATTGCATGATGCACTCATATGCCAATTCTCTCAATTAGGCTATGGGAAGAAGGCACATCATGCCTACCTAGTGACGGACTTCTTTACTCTAACCACCCAATAATATAACAATCTTCTCTCCTTTCCTTGTAGGTATGGCATCCTACACTTCATCAATCTTAACAATCCTCTTGTCGAGCATCATTGTGAGACATGCGGTGGCACTCGAGTGAGCTGAGGCAATGGTATCCATAGTGTTTCTCAAGTGCCTTCTCTAAAAGGTTGTGTTGCCCTGCGTGATACCACCCAAACTGCTATACAAGTGCGTGGTCCTCATGTAGATGAGGTTCTTGGCCTTCATTGTCCATTCCTAGTATTCCACAATCAAAGCATTGTCGCAACACGATCCATTTTTCTTGAGAAGAGGCCCACAAATGAATTTACTGTAAATAGTTCAGGGTTCATGACCTCATTTTCAAAGACCGCCTAGTTGGGAAGTTCTTCTCATGCAGCTAGCCCTTGTGGATACCTCACCGGTTTCCCATGTTGTTTGCTTTCCTTTGAGTGTTATTATGGTTGTGTTCTACTGCTCAATTTCTTGCTCTTGTACATATGCTTGCCCTTGTAAATGCAATGTATAGCCCAAACCAAGCCCATGAGGGTACTTCGATTGTAAATTTTCTGATCTATGAAAAACTATGTACAAAGGTTGTGTGATACATTGCATCCCTATTTGTAGTGTATTCACACATAATATGTTCAAGTTCATATATGCAAGCAATTTCTACACCAAAGCATATACATCCAAAAGCCATGTATTGTCAGTATACAAAAAATAACATTGTAAGGACCTATCCCTCTCTTCTCTCCTCTCCTCTGTCCTCTCTCTCTCTCTCTCTCTCTCTCTCTCTCTCTCTCTCTCTCTCTCTCTCTCTCTCTCTCTCTCTCTCCTGTGCAATCATATTATTATAGTTGCGACGGTATCCAAAGTATTTCTCAAGTGCCTCCTCCAAAAGGTTATGTTGTCTTAAGTGATGCCACCCAAGTTGTTATACAAGTTTGTGTCCCCCATGTAGATAACGTTCTTAGCCATCATTGTCCAATATTAGAATTCCACAATCAAATCATTCTCTCGATATGATCCATGATGCTTGGGAAGAGGCCCACAGGAAAGTTCACTATTAATAGTTTGCAGTTTGTGATCCCATTTGCAAACACTACCTAGTTGGGAGGTTCTTCTCGTGCAGCTAATCATTGTGAATAGCTTGCCAATTGCACATGTTATTTTGTTTCCTTTTAGTATTGTTGTGGTTGTGCTCTACTATTCAATTTCTTGTTCTTATACATATGGTCATCCTTGTAAATGCAATGTATAGTCCAAACCAACCCCATGATGTTACTTCGATTGTAAACATTCTTATCTATGAAAATGTACATACAAAAGTTATGTGAGACATTACATCCCTATTTGTCGTGCATTCAAACATATTCCCGATCTAAATATTAACAAAGTCAATTTCTGTACTTAATGACTTCAAGCTCACATATGCAAGCAATTTTTTGAGCCAATGCATATAGCATCCAAAACCAATGCATTGTCAATACACACAAAAACAATAGTAAGGACATAACCTTGTCACTCTTCATGACATAAGACATAAAGTCTTTGTCCTTCTCAATGGATTCCACAATTGACTGACTCGTACAATGTCAAATGGAATAAAGAATTCAACAATAAAAAACCAAACAAATCTCCTTGCTCTCTTTCCAAACACAATAGCTTCTATCATGTGAGAATGGAGATTTGAGCTCTCCTCATATGTTTTATGTGTCTAGATCCGAATCAAAGAGATTGATAACACTTTTCCCATCCATAAGAGAAAGGTAGAGCTTTAAGAATGCAAAGCAAAGGTTGAATAATAATCTTGGCAGAGTATATGGGAGCATTTTATAGCAAACGAGAGTAGCAACAATGGGATAAAGTATGCCAATAGGATGGATATATTTTCTTCCTATTTTAATAGCAATTTTATTTTGCATTAAATAAAACATATTTAAGACCAAATTGAAAATCACATGTGAAGATGGGGAAGACATAGAAAACATTCCTCCAACTCATACTAGCTAGTATAAAGCTTAGCATGTGACAAGGAAATAGGTAAAAGTATGAGTTTTACAATTGTCAATTGTAGCGAGAGCTTGTATCCAATTATTTATCTCATTGAATTTTTCACTAGCTAATGCTATAGGTTCTATGGGCTTTGGTAAGAAAATTTTTTTGGAAATGGTAGTTTAGAATGTGTTTTGGGGATCTATCGGATTGATCTCCCGATTCTCGAGGTTTACTCAAAGTATTTCTTCTCTATTTTTATGATGCTACTCAAAGCAAACCTTAAAGTGATGTTCGATCCTTATGAAACTTTGGCATAAGAGACCACTTATACAATTAGGTACACAGAGGCATGACATAAGCATACAAATTCACAAATTTCATGGCAATTGCACCGTGCATGATAAAAAGTGAGGAAATATTTTTTGGGCCCATTTTTAAGGCCTTACTTTCATGCACAACATGTTGTATTTCTGCTTTGAGCTTGCTCTCACGGGTTTTGTTTATAGTTAATAGAAGTTTTTTTCATGAAAAAAAGAGAAACAAGTGGGTGACATTGAGAAAGGCCTTCATTGTGGGGTTTGCCCCCAGTGGCCACAAGTGGACCCCGATCAATCAATTATATGGGGTAAAGCAGAACGATAAGGAATCCCTAAGGGATTACATTGTCAGGATCAAGCATCTCAATGCCCGCTGTGAACCGTACGAGTGGATGAGCGATGAATGATTGTTGCCCTACTTCCTTATTGGATGATAGAACATACAGTGGTATGGTATTGTAGGCTAGACTTGGTCTAAGTTATTCTAGTTTAGGGTTTTCACTTTATACTTGGGTTTCATATATATCCCAAGTCTTGTACTTCTATTATTGAACTATTCAGTGGATCTTTGTGTGTGGACTACACTCTCGTGTTCTTTATCCACTTCGTGTCTCCCCACAGTTCCAACAATTGGTATCAGAGCTTGTCCCGCATTGCTTCCTGTGCTTCTACCACTCCTGGGTTTCAATTCTCTCACGAAGAGTCACTTTTGTTGCAAAGAAATCAGTCCAACCAACTCGTTTTTGCCTGTAGCAGCTTTCTGGAGGTCTCTTGTAGCTGGGCACCTTCACTAGGGTCACTATTGGACCTAGGCGACTATAGACTTGCTATTTTTGGGATCTTTCATAGCCAGACATCCTCAAAATCAGCTCCATTGGCTGATTTATAGCACTTTTTTTCAGTTGCCTATCTTGAAGAGCTCCATTTGCGCTGGGCGACCTCATTTTGGGCACTTTTACTAGTGATTTTGTCAGTTTCCAACCCCTACATCAACTCAAACTGCTTCTTGGAGCATCCTGTGCCTGTACAACTTTAGATCTGGCATTTCCTTGCTGTTTTTCATCAGTTTCCAGCCTATTTTCAGTTCACATTTCTCTAAGAGGACCATCTGGGCTAGGCGACCTCATTCTTGGTAGTTTTGTTGCTGATTTTGGACTATTTCAACTCCCAAAATCTGGTCAACTTCTTTCTGGAGTCATCTTGAAGCTATTTTGAACTAGGAGATCACTTTTCTTGTGGTATTTTACATGCAACAGACAAAAATTGGAATTGGGGGCAAGTTATTGTAAGAAAATAGTACGCAGCGGAAGATAACAACAAAACGCAAGTACACGATGGAAAAGCTGGAGAGAATACAAAAATTCTGATATACCAAACTGCTGATACAACTGATGGTTGGCTGTCCACCCGTGCGCTCTACAGACAGAGCTTCGATGGTGATCTAGACAGATGCTGGACGGAGGACTATGAGCGTGAAGAACTGGTGATCTGATGATAGGGGGTGGCCACTTATATAGTGTAAGTGGTTGACGGTCGGCCCTGTAATAGGTAGTCGGCCTAATAGACAGTCGGCCTGGAAGACCACCGACCCTTCAGAAAACATGCCGTCGGGCAGATGAAGGATCGCGCATAGGTCATACCGTCGGGCCTGGGGCTACCGGCAGCCCCCGAACCCTGCCGCTGGGGGCTTTGCCCCCAGACCCCCACCGGGGGCCTGCGCCCCCCGGACCCCCTGCTATCAGGGGGGCTATCGCCCCCCCGAACCCCCCCTTTGTGCAGACGGGTATCTACTCTTGGCTCCTAAGCCGTCTCATAACCATCTGGTCTACTCTAAGACCCCTTCCAGTGTCTAAACTGGGGATCCCTCCCAATATCTGATACCCATCATGGCTTCTCCTCATATGGGGGCCTTACAACATTGGGTACACAGAATATTGGTGGGTTACATGAGAGGTGGACATATGAGCTAACTCTAACACCCCCCCTCAATGTTCACCCGAAGATGAACTACGTGTTCGGCGGACCAATGCCGAGTCGATGTAGATGCCGCAACAATAAATCACTCCCAAGAGCCTTCGTGAAGATGTCTGCGCAATTGTCCTCTGTGGGACAATACTCCAGCTCTATGACTCCATCCTCGATGAGCTCTCGTACGTAGTGATACTGGATCTCTATGTGCTTTGTACGAGCATGGAACACAGGATTCTTTGCAATGGCCATGCAACTCTGATTGTCGCATTTTAGAACCGTCGCATCTTCGATTGGAACTCCTATGTCTTGCAGGATCCTCCTTAGCCAAACTGCTTCACAAGCAGCAATGCATGCTGCCTTGTACTCAGCTTCTGTCGAAGATAGTGCCACTGTTGGTTGCTTCTTGCTAATCCAAGAGAACACTCCTGAACCAAGTGAGAAACAATATCCAGAAACTGACTTTCTAGAATCACAATCTCCCGCCCAATCTGAGTCACAGTAACCCGCCAAGGTCTTCCCTGCTCTGTAGGTAATGCCATACTCCAGTGTACCTTTCACGTACTTTAGCACACGCATCCCTGCTTTCCAATGGTTCTCTCGAGGTTGATTTGAGAACCTACTAAGTACACCAACTGCAAAGCTGATATCAGGTCTAGTGTTGCACAGAAAAATGAGACTCCCCACAAGTTTCCTATACTCCTTGATGTCGACAAGTGGTGATGCATCCTCCACTGAGAGCTTACCATTCACCTCCATGGGAGAGACCACGTCCTTACACTCGGTCATACCGAATGCCTTCAAGATCTCGCGAGCATATCTCTGCTGAGAGATGAAAATCCTGCCAGGTTTTTGCCAAACCTCAATGCCGAGGCAAAAGTGCATGAGCCCCAAATCTGTCATCTCAAACTCGGAACTCAACGACTCCCTCAACTGTTGCAGCATCTTCTCATGATCTCCTGTGATGATCAAGTCATCCACGTAAAGGACTATTACCACATACTTGCCATCCTGCTTACAAACATACAGGTTAGCATCAGAAGCACTTTTTGAGAAACCAATAGATATGAGAAAGCTATCAATCCGTTGGTACCATGCCCTTGGGGCCTGTTTCAGCCCGTACAATGCCTTCTTTAGTTTGCAAACCTTGTTCTCTGAATTGGGCACCTCAAATCCTGGTGGCTGGAACACATATACCTCCTCCTTGAGATGTCCATTCAAGAACGCAGATTTCACGTCCATTTGAAACACCGGCCACTGCTTATGAGCAGCCAAGGCAAGTACCACCCGAATAGTTGTCATCCTTGCTGTAGGAGCAAAGGAATCCTCAAAATCAAAGCCTTCAACTTGAGAGTATCCTTGTGCAACAAGCCTAGCCTTGTACTTTTCCAAAGATCCATCAGATTTGTACTTGGCCTTCCATACCCATTTGGTACCAATGATCTTCCTTTTTTCTGGACGATCAACCAAGTCCCAAGTCTGATTCTTCATTATGCTGTCATACTCCTCTTGCATGGCAGCTTTCCAATTTGGATCAACCATTGCCTCATCCAAATGCGTAGGCTCTTGAACTTTCATAATCTCAGCCATCAAGGCCATATTGACTATGTGTTCAGAAGCCCTTTTCTGCTCCTCTATCCTCTTTGATCGTCGAAGTCCATCTGCAGATGACTCCGCCAAGTCTGGAACCGGATTCTTCTCATCAAAGAGCTGCCTTGCCCACTTTGGAAGTGGCTTACCTTGTGGAGCCAAGGCATGTTGTGGTGTTGGTGGAGTCTGTTCCTCGAAGTACTCCTCCTCATTCTGCAACTCTGCTTTAGATACGGGCACAAGGTGAGTTACTTTTACGGCTGATGATAAAGTGGAAGGGCATACCTCCTCCTCCACTGTATGTGGCTGTTCCCAAAACACCACATCACGACTGACCACGATCTTCTTTGCCTCTGGATCATATAGCCGGTACGCCTTTGACTCCTGGCTATAGCCCATGAAGATACACTTTCTGCTCTTTGGATCTAATTTCTTTCTGGTGCTATCTGGAACATGAACAAAACACTCACATCCAAATGTTCTGAAATGAGAAGCGGAAGGCTTTTTACCTGAATAAGCCTCCAAAGGTGTTTTGCCCGTCAAGGCCTTTGTGAAGCTTCGATTGAGGATGTAGACTGCTGTATTGACTGCCTCAGCCCAAAAAGACTTAGGCAATCCTTTACCTAGTGCCATGCATCGTGCCATCTCCATGGTAGTACGATTGCGACGCTCTACAACACCATTTTGTTGCGGAGTATGTGCAGTCGTGAGTTGGCGCTTAATGCCATTCTCGTGCAAGTATGTGTCGAACTCTTTTGACAGGAACTCTCCTCCTCGATCCGTGCGAAGCTTCTTTACCTTCAGCCCGCTTTCGTTTTCCACCATCTTTTGCCACTGTTTGAATTTTCCAAGAGCTTCAGCCTTATCTCGTAAAAAATACACCCACATGTATCTACTGTAGTCGTCGACGATAAGCATATAGTAGTTACATCCCCCCAAAGCTTGAGTCGGAGCTTTCCCACTGAGATCAGCATGAACCAATTCTAGAGGAGCCTTTGCCCGATAGCCGCTCTCATGTGGAAAAGCCTTCCTTTGTTGCTTGCCCATCATACAAGCTTCACAAGGTTCCTGCACCTTTGAGAGTGCAGGCAAGTGTGCAACCATCCCTGTTTTCTGCATTTCCAAAAGAATAGGATAACTAAGATGACCAAATCTTTCATGCCATACCTTACTGATGCCCACTCCTGAAGAGACTGTTAGTGCCGTCAGCTCGTACAGATTGTTCTTCCTTACTGCCTTGCCGACCACCTTGCCCGCTGCATTAAGGATTTCTGCTCCGGTCCTCTTGAAACGCACCTCCAAGTTGCGATCAGTTATCGCAGCAACCGAAAGCAAGTTCTTCTTTAGCTGAGGAACTAGTAATACATCAGAAAGCTCTTTAGTTTCACCCTCTTGAATGGAAAGAGAGATAGTACCTGTACCTTCCACAGGGCATTTTGCATTATTACCGACCGTCACGTTCATGGGCTCTTGTAGAGGCTTGAAAGAGCTATACCAGTCCTTCTTTCTGGTCATGTGACGGGACGCTCCACTATCAAGGAGCCACGAATCATTCATTGTTGAAACTTCTGTTGAGGAGCATATTTCTTCAATTGCAACCCATAGCTCCAACTCAGTTTCAACTGTGTTGGCAGATTCCTTGCCTTTCGAAGAAGACTGTGTAGTGCCATTCTTTTCGTCCTGCTGCTTCTTTCTGCAATCCTTGATCATGTGACCGCTTTTGTTGCAGTAGTGGCACTTACCTGAAAACTTCTTCTTCTTACCATTCTTCTTCTCTCCACCCTTCCCTTTGGATGTGGTTGAGAATGCTGCATCACTTCCGCCATCGCGGGTCTTCATTCGCATCTCCTCCTCTAGAAGCATCGCGCTGAACTCTTCAAAAGTGAGGGGTGGATTTCTTACCTGCGTATTGAGTGTCGTGACCAACGCATCGTACTTTTGTGGAAGGATCCGAATGCACCTTCTGGCCAACTCTTCGCTGGTCTTTGTAATCCCAACCGCCGCCATCTGATCACGTAGATTCTTGATCCGTGTGATGAATGTCTCAGCTGATTCTCCATCAGAGCACCTCTCTGCAGCAAGCATATTCTCCAGATTTTGAATTCTGGTCTGATTCCGCGTTTCATACTGACCTTTCAGTATGTTCCAAGCCTCACTTGCCTTGTCTGTATGCTGAATCAGAGTCAAAACAGAATCACTTGAACTGGTAACAAGAGCGCAGAGTGCATCTGCGTTCCTTCGTTTCCATGCCCGAAGAAGATCTGCATTCGGTGGCGTTATGACGTTGGGGTTGTTTGGATTCGGTGATCCAACCGGTTCTGGATCCAATCCCAGAACAGTATCCAGAAGCTCATATGAATCCAAGATCGCGCTGATCTTGAATTTCCACAAAGTATAATTCGTCCCATCGAGCTTGCCTTCATTGAAGGCAGGTGGACGAATTCGCAACGGGGTTGGTGCAGCCATCACTCCTAGTAGCCTTTGCTAACAAAGCTCGTTGAACTTGCAATAAAGTCGTTACTCAGATAGCCTGAGCTCTGATACCATGTAAGAAAATAGTACGCAGCGGAAGATAACAACAAAACGCAAGTACACGATGGAAAAGCGATGGAAAAGCTGAAGAGAATACAAAAAATTCTGATATACCAAACTGCTGATACAACTGATGGTTGGCTGTCCACCCGTGCGCTCTACAGACAGAGCTTCGATGGTGATCTAGACAGATGCTGGACGGAGGACTATGAGCGTGAAGAACTGGTGATCTGATGATAGGGGGTGGCCACTTATATAGTGTAAGTGGTTGACGGTCGGCCCTGTAATAGGCAGTCGGCCTAATAGACAGTCGGCCTGGAAGACCACCGACCCTTCAGAAAACATGCCGTCGGGCAGATGAAGGATCGCGCATAGGTCATACCCTGCCGCTGGGGGCTTTGCCCCCAGACCCCCACCGGGGGCCTGCGCCCCCCGGACCCCCTGCTATCGGGGGGGCTATCGCCCCCCCGAACCCCCCCTTTGTGCAGACGGGTATCTACTCTTGGCTCCTAAGCCGTCTCATAACCATCTGGTCTACTCTAAGACCCCTTCCAGTGTCTAAACTGGGGATCCCTCCCAATATCTGATACCCATCATGGCTTCTCCTCATATGGGGGCCTTACAACATTGGGTACACAGAATATTGGTGGGTTACATGAGAGGTGGACATTTGAGCTAACTCTAACAGTTATTGGATGCATATTGAGCCAAAGGTTGGCTAACAGTGATGTGACAACACCTTTGGGGCAAATTTGCTATCTATATTTGCATTTTATTTTCAGATTACTTGTGAAGTGCAATCATGTCTCTTTCTGAGAATTTTGGCACCCTGACTGAAGCGGATAAGTTGGATGGATCAAACTATGCCTTGTGGTCTTTTATGCTGAGGAATATTTTGGTTGGAAAAGGCCTTTGGGATATTGTTAGTAGAGATGAAATTAGGCCTGTGACTGCTCCTAGTACTCCTAGCAGTCAAGGTTCTATTGCTAGCTCATTTCATCCTCTTTCTGAGGAGCAAAAGAAGTTTGACCATTGCAATGCTCAAGCACTTTCTTTGATTTCCTTGTCAGTGAAAAGGCACATCATGAAGACTATTAAGTCTTGTACTTCTTCTAAGGATGCTTGGGACAAGTTGTCCCGTATGAATAATGTTAAGAATATGGCCAGGGTGATTGCACTCAACAATCAGCTTAAGGATCTGAAAATGACTAATGGTCAAACCATCACAGAGCATGTAGCAAAAATTACAGATTTGTGAGATCAGCTTGCAAATGTTGATGAGGAGATTGAAGAGAAGAGATTGGTCTCTATCACTCTTAATAGTCTTGCTCCTTCATATAGTACATTTGCTAGATCATTGAGCATCACTCTCAGGGCTGCATCTATTTCTTTTGAAGAATTGGTTGCTTTGTTATTGCAGGAAGAAGAAAGAGCTCATAATTTTTCTCATGGCTCTCATGGTAGTGAGCAAGCTCTAGCCACCGGGGAGAGAGGAAATTTTCAAAAATATAAGCCTAAAAACAACTAGCCACAAGGGGCAAATAATAGTACCAATAATGCCGGATCAAGCAAAGATGCTAAGGTGAAAAGGGCAGATGCAATTACTACAAGAAGCTAGGCCATTACATTGTAGAATGTTAGAAATGCATTGCAAATGAGAAGAAGAGGCAAGGCAACTCAAACAATAATTTTGTGGCTCATACTGAGAACAATGCATCTAGCTCACATGCACACTTTGCTCAGGATAATTAGGATTTTGTATTTGCAGCCACACTCTCTGAGATATCTTCTAAGGGGGATTGTGATTGTGATTGTGATCATGCTATTGCTCATAGCAATAATGATGATGCCTATTCACTTAATGTGAATGAGAATTGGTATTTGGATAGCAGTGCTTCATAGCATATGACTCCTCATAAGAAGTGGTTTGAGAGCATCAAACCATGTATAGGCGACAGGTTACTTGTGCCAATGATGCTTCTCAAGACATCACAGGAGTGGGACAGATTCCCATTAAGCTTGATAATGGAAAAGTCAAGTATATTCGTGATGTTTGGTATGTTCTAGAGTTGCGAAAGAATCTAGATCCTAGAAAGGGATATGTAGTGGTTCCCCCTGGCACTTACGAAAAGGGTCTTTATAAGTTGGATGCTAAGCCCCATGTGCAGCATGCCTTGGCTGCGTCTAATGCATCTTCATGTGATTTATGACATGCTAGATTTGGTCATGCACATCATAGAGCATTGGCATACTTGCAGAATAATCAAATGGTTGAAGGGATGCCAAAATTGCAGCAACCATATAGTTCTTTTTGTGAAGTGTGTATTATGGGAAAGTTGCACCATTTGCCTTTCAAAAAGGATGGATCAGTCAAAGCCACACATATACTACAGCTTGTGCATAGTGATGTATGTGAGGTGAATGAGCGGTCACATCGTGGTGCCAAGTATTATGTGTCTTTTATTGATGATTACTCCAGATTTACATGGATCTTTCTCATGAAAGAGAAATCTGAGGTATTTCATTGGTTTCAAGAGTTCAAAGCACTTGTTGAGAACCAGACTAATGCTAAGATCAAAACACTCAGGACAGATAGAGGAGGCGAGTACATGTCTCATGCCTATAAGAATTATCTAGCTCATCATGGGATTCATCATCAGAAGACATGCCCTTACACACCAGCTCAAAAGAATGTTGCTAAAAGAAAGAATAGGACTCTCATGGAGATGACCAGATGCATGTTGAGCTACAAAAAGATGCCTAAAGTATTTTGGGGTGAGGCGGTAGTTACAGCCACATACATCCAAAATAGATGTCCAACTAAAGCATTGATGAATCGGACTTTGTTTGAGGCATTCTATGGATATAAGCCAAGGTTAGCCACTGTTGGCACATTCAAATGTTAGCTCTTTCCTACTGCTTTTGTAGGAAGAGCTGGGTTTTCACAGTATGTAGGGTTCCGAGGCTTTTTGTCACCTACAGATATATTGGGGTTGTCGGTTGTAGTATATGTGTAGCTTAGGACCTCAAGTCATGTTTCGGTGAGAGACGTAGGCTTAAGTGTGGTAAGCAAACAAAGTGCATGCATGTGTAAAAGGAACGTGTATCATCATGATTGAGGTAATGAAGGCTTTTGCCTTCATTGGGGGTTGTAGGGTTTAGGAGGAGTTTAAGAGTTAGAAGGAGGTCCCAAGGTTAGAAGGAGATTCCAGGGTTCAGAAGGAGGTTCCAGGGTTTAGAAGGAGGTTCCAGGGTTTAGAAGGAGTTCCAGGGTTTAGGAGGTTCCAAGGTTTAGAAGGAATCCAGGGTTTAGAAGGAGTCCAGGGTTAGAGGGAGGATCCAAGGTTCAGGGTAGAGTACATGGTGGAGAACCCGTCTCCCTCGTAGATCATGGAGTTTAAGGGTTGAGGAACAAAGGGTTTAGGGGGAGCATAGGAGTTGGAGAGGAAGGTGTAAGAGCATGGCGGAAAGAAGAAAGAGGAGGGAGGAGGAGGAGAGAGGAGGAGGCAGAGGATGGAGGAGGAGGAGGAGGAGGGAGGAGGAGGGAGGAGGAGAGGGAGAGGATGGGTTGCAAGGTTGGAGGAGAGGGGAAGAGGAGTTGCAAGGTTAGGACATGCTTTTGGACGTGGAGTGCAAGGAAGCATGGACACTTGAGACAAATGCTTGGAATACCAAAGTATACTCAACACAATGCCCCAAAGAGTGTGGGCTTCATTCCATTATGGGGTATTTATACAAGTTGGAGAGCTTCCCTCTCTGCATGTAGGAATTGTAACACAAAGTTGTAACACATTCTCTTTCTACATGTAGAAGTTGTAACACAAAGTTGTAACACAAAGTTGTATCACAAAGTTATAACACAAAGTTGTAACACAAAGTTGTATCACAAAGTTGTAACACAAAGTTGTAATACATTCTCTTTCTACATGTAGAAGTCGTATGTAGAAGTTGTAATACAAAGTTGTAACACATTCTTTTTCTACATGTAGAAGTCGTATGTAGAAGTTGTAACACAAACTTGTAACACATTCTCTTTCTACATAAGTTCATGTTGGCACAGAGTCAACATACTCCCGGATCCATTAATCTAATCCTAACTAAGGAAGACTTGGTTTCCCAAATCTTCAGTTTTGTCGGGGATGGCTTGCGTGTTGATGTAGTAGCGCTTCAGTCGGCTCTCGTTTACTGTTGTGTTGAATTGGACTCCATCCAATGTTTCTAGTAGCACAGCTCCGATGGGATTCATCTTTCATACTCGGTATGGTCCTTGACCTGGATACTTTAGTTTCCCCTTGTGTACTTTGGCATTGTATAACATGACTAAGTCGCCTTCCTTGATGTCTTTAGCTTTCAGATTTCTGTCAAACCATGCCTTTCTTCTGCGTTTTTCTATTGTCATGGCATGGTAGGCGACTAGTCTTGTCTCTGTATGCTTCCCCAACTGATAGAGCCTTTCTTTCAAGGATTCTTGGTCTCCCATGCGTTCCTGTACTACGATGTGTATACTTGTATTACAAATTTGAGTGGCACCACAGCTTCAAGGCTGTACACCAATTGAAAAGGTGTGTTCCCTGTACTGACCTTGAATGTGGTTCTGTATGCCCATAAGGCAGCATTCAGTTTCTCTGCCCAATCAAAATGTTGTGGTTTTACTACCTTGGTGAGGATAATGCATATGATTTTGTTGGTGAATTCTGCGAGTCCATTCCCTTGGGGGTAGTAGGGTGTGCTTTTTCTATGGATTACCATGAAGCCAAACAAGAGTTCTTGGATTACCTCATTGAAAAAATGTGTGCCTCTCTCCGACACAATTTCAATGGGGCATCCGAATCGAGTGATCACATTTTCGTATAAGAATCTTGATGTGCTTCTTGTTATGTACTATGCATTGTCAAGAATGAGGAAATATGCATGTCCCACCATACAAGCCATGTCTAATGCTTATGAAACTTTGTACGTATGAAGATTTACATCATGTGAACATCTCTACAAAGCTTCCTAACCATCGAACATGGTATAAGCATATCAATGTACAATTATTTTAGCAATTATGCACCATACATGGTAAAAAATGAGAGTGTATGCATGTACCACCATAGAAGTAATGTAAAAACCTTATGAATTTTTTTTAGTATAGGGGTTTGATTCATGTAAGTGTCTATGCAAAGTTTGATGACCAGTAGACGCATAGACATTTTGTATAAGAAAATTTGATGCACAATTACTTAATAGTTACATGCATCATATCTCAGCATACAAGTGATGTTTGACCCGTATCAAAATTTTGAGTAGAAAGGACTATTTTATTTGAAGGTGTTTTTATAGTTTCATAACCATCAAACATAACAATTCATAAATTTTTGTCAATTATGCCTCATGCATGGTCAAATTTGAGAAAATGCAGATGTCTCACCATACAAGTGATGTTCAATCCTTATGAAAAATTTCAAGTATATGGTACATTTTCATTTGAATTATTTTGAAATTTCATGAATGTCGAACAAATAGAGGTATGGTATAAGCATCCCAATGCATGTTTTTTTGCTAATTATGCAACATGCATAGTCAAAAACAAGAAAATGTGCATGTTCCACCATAAAAGTTAAGTTTGATCCTTATTAAATTTTGAGAGTATAGGAGAATATTTAGTTGGAATCTATTTTTAGATTAAATGACCATTGGACACATAGAGAGATGGTATGAGCATACGGATGCATATCTTTCTGGATATCCCATGCTTCTTTTGATGTCTTGACTGTGTTGAGCTTGTTGGAATACTGAAAAGAAAGAGTAGAGTGGACACAAACTCAGAATACTTGCTTATAGAATGAAAAAGAAAGAGGTCCTTAAGTAGGCACCTCATACAAGGTCACTGACATCACTGATGACCTCAAAGCTCCTCAATCATCTCCTCAATCTGCTCCTAGATTCACTCAATCATCCTATGTGGCTTTTCCACCACCTAACTGTGCTTGTGGGCACCTAACTGTGCCTCTAGCACTCACACATAGAAACATAAGGTGTGCCTGAGGCATACACCTTGAGATATCCCAACAAACCCCCCTCAAGGAAATGCCTCAGGCTATGTCATGGATACATCTAGTCTCATAGTTTCTCATGCCATCTCATGGTGGTCAAGGATAAATCTATGGCTAGGTTCTCATGCTAGCAAGGGTTTCCTTGGGTGTAAGGTAAACAGAAAGGGATACAAACAGACCTTCCAATGGTTATCTCTCCTACATGTACATGCACACAATGTCTGTAGGAGGTACCATGGAACAAACATACACATGGCCTACATCATAAGGTGACCAGAGGTGTTCACAAAACACAACACACAATAATTTATTTTCATTCATTTTGGAGGACTATCCAGGCTGAGTACCTTGACATAAAAAGAGTGATCTGGAGCATACATAGAGATGAGTTTAAAATGCATAATCTTCATGGGATGCCTCATCTTGTGGAGGCAAAATATCCATGTCAAGGCAAGGTCTTACCACATGGGCAGTGTCTAGTGCCTTATAAGATGGTACTATGATAGAACAAGTGGATCTGAAAGTCATATCCTTCATGAGAACAATTATCTTGTCATCTCCATAGTTGTGTAGAGAAGCATATCTTAGGTGTCTGACCTTCATCTTTTTCTTGTACTTGGAGTCAAATAAAAATGCCATGAGAGTGTAGATCTCTGTATTTGCTTCCTTTTTGGCAACCATTGTTTTGGCAATCTTCAATAAGGAAGTCAGGTTGGCATTTTCATCCTTTGTAGCATAACAAGACATTGCTTTATGTTTTGGCTTTTCACATATTTGGCATAAGCAAGCCATGAGAGGCTCTAACCCAAGTATTGGGTAGTGTCTTCTCTCTTACAAGGCAAAAAGAACTGAAATACTTCCAAAGTATAGCCACTTGTTGTAGCAAATAGTAGTGACTAGTTTTCAAACAATGATGCTTCTTCTTACATGCTTCATAGAAGTGGATGAAATAAACATTTTCCAATCAAAACCAGGTCTAGCAAGTCAAAACAAAACTGAATCCACACTTGTACTGAAGTTATTGAAAGCTTCAAAAAACCAGAAATGCTAGAGTAGCATTTTATGTAGCATCATCTTCAAAAACTTGTCCAAAACTGTCAAAACTGAAAAGCTGAACTTGGAGGGCTTGTAGCTCACTCTTCAAAGCAAGGAAAAGAGGGCTTTCTGAAGCAAAAGAAAGCTCATATACCAGAGAAGGTCCAGCACAGAGGTTGGACGAAATGGTGCGCACTTTTGCCCGGGAGAGTTGCTACAGTCTGAAACTGAGTTTTGACGATTTCTCCCTCGTTACTGAACCAAATGACCTGAAAAATGGCTCAAAATCTTCGTCTTGAGGTCGCCCATCTACTCCTAAGAGGGCTTAGGCAATGGCGGAGTATGCAGGGAGTATTGAGCAACAGAAGAAATTCGCTGTTTGGAGAATGGCAGCCACCACAGACGTTTTTTCTTCAATTGCTTGCAGGTGGAAGTTCGCCCATACTAGAGGAGTTTCCAGCTCAGAGGGTTTGGGCAATGGCTGTTTGTAGATGGAGAACCAAGCTCTCAAAGATTTTGGGAAGAAAGAGGAAAATGGAGAAGAAGAAGATGAAGAAGAAGATGATGATGTGGCAGAAATGGGCTCAAGGGGGATCAAAGGGCTCTGATACCATGTTGGAATACTGAAAAGAAAGAGTAGAGTGGACACAAACTCAGAATACTTGCTTATAGAATGAAGAAGAAAGAGGTCCTTAAGTAGGCACCTCATACAAGGTCACTGACATCACTGATGACCTCAAAGCTCCTCAATCATCTCCTCAATCTGCTCCTAGATTCATTCAATCATCCTATGTGGCTTTTCCACCACCTAACTGTGCTTGTGGGCACCTAACTGTGCCTCTAGCACTCACACATAGAAACATAAGGTGTGCCTGAGGCATACACCTTGAGATATCCCAACAGAGCTATCCTAGCATGACATCTTGCACATTCTGCTTGATCAGGTAATAGGCATACTTGTCTCTCTTATCCCATTCTGCTTGAGCTCGGGCAATCGCAGGATCTACTACTGGTGCGGAAACTGTTTGTGTAGATGTAGATCCCGATGCTGGTGCTATGACAATAGATGGAGTAGAGCTACTGGTGGCTGGATTGTCCAATGGTCTAGGTGTAGACCCATCGACATACTCCCACTTGTCTTGAAGCACAAGAATGGTCTCCATTCGGTATTTCCATGTACTATAATTAGAGTTGTCTAACTTAGCCGATGCCTCCAGATTGAGGTTGCTAGTTGACATGGTGCAAGAAATGTACTCAAAAAGTGTCGTGAAAATCTCTATATGAATCAACTGCAAATACACTATCTATGCCAAGTGAGATCTTTGAACCATCGGTGAAGATAGAACTGCAATATATAAAATTTGATCTGTATTACAAGGCTTGTGGCAATGATGCTGGGAATAGCCAAGAGGCTTTATAAGGCTGAAATGATGTGCACGATGCCATGAGATAGCTAAATAGGCTTTACAATGGTGGCATGTGTGTGTTTGAAATCAAATGCTATCTGCCCACTGAAACAATTTGCAATGCCTCTGAACTCTGAATTCTGCTCACTGAACTAATGAACGTAAGGTTTCAAGTAATGTAATGATGTGAAACCGTATGTGAGCATATGGACTGACTCCGAGTAGGTACTAGTCGAGAATTTCGGGCATGGCTTAGATTGGCAACTTGGGGAAATTCAAAGCGTCCCCTCTATGGCGATCTAGTCTACTCTGATCTAGATCTAAACCAACCGTTGATCGATGGAAGAACAGTAAACAATTCCTTTTCTTTTGTTCTTTTTAAGTGCTGGGTCAGATGCATCGATGTAGAGGCAAATGTGCATGAAGGAAGTGGTTTTTTCGACGAGGCTCAAATGTGAGTGTAACTTGTGTCGAAATGTGCGTGTGATGTGATGAGCGCGTAGAGCACAAAAAAGCGAGTGACTTTCCTTTTTGGAGCACCCTCAAATTCTTCCTAGATCAAGAGATATGACCAGATAGAAAGGTACGAAAGCATAGGGTTTCCCCTCACCTCGAAAGGTGGCATGTATAAAAGGCCAAAAGTTTGACTTTGTTCTTCAATTGTTGGATGCAAGTTTGAGAAATAGAAGCTCTCTCTCTTTCCAAGAGTCATGTCTTGTGTTTCTCTTGATTCTTGCATTTTGTGAATGCCTCTTACCCCCCTCCACCCTATTGCCTCTTGCTTCCCATCTCCTCTCCCTCTTCCTCTCTCTTCTCCCCTCTCTTATCCCCCTTCTTCTTATGAGGTTTCACACTTGCAACAACTCCGAAAGCCATTTGAGTGACACTTATGGACCATGTATACTTGCATAGCTCAACGAGTAGCTTGGAGTAGGAGGTTCCATTGGCACACCTCCAAGATCCCACAACAAGTGAGTCACCACCAAGACTACATAGCTATCCATTGGAGTTCTAGCTTTTGGATTGTAACTTTGTGATTATTCGTTTGTAAGGTGACCTTTTCTTGTTGGGGATACTTGGGCATGAAGAGTTGTGAGCTCTCTCAAGATTCCTTGGAATTGGACTTAGAATTTTGCTACAAGTTGGCATTCCAATTTTTGGATATGCTCCTCCTTGGCCAAGCTAGTAAATATTTCTGACATTTGTTCTATCTATTTGCCTTGATATTGGAGGATGGCACATGGTGATGAGGTTTGTCAAAATTGTTGATACATGTGGTGCCTTATGGATTCCCCTTATGGATTTTGGCATTATAGAGTAGAACTAGGTCACCATCATATCTAGCACAATTTCAAAGCAGCATCCATATCATGTAATCACGTTCTCATACAAGAACTTTGCTATGCTTTTGGCATCTACTTTCCTTATTGATGTAGCTTTAGACCACTTGGTTGAGAAGTCTATGGCTACCATGATGTAGCATGCCTATTTTCCCTTTTCATATGGATGTATGGGTCCCACAAAGTCAATCTCCCATTTTTCAAATGGTTGTGCAACAACTGTTGTTAGGGGGTTGAAGTCTTTGTGTTGGGGTTTTATTATTCTTTGGCATATATCACCTCTTACATAGTTGTAGGTGTCTACCCACAATGTTGGCCACAAATATCCCACCAAGACGATTTTCCTTGCTATTGCTTCACCTGCAAAATGGCCTTTTCTATGCCTTGATGGGCTTCTCTAATGAATGGCATGGTTTCATGGGGCATAACACATCTTTTAGTATTTGATCTCTACCCATCTTGTATAGTTGACCTGCTACTATAAGCTAGTAGGGGCAGGTTTTAGGATCAACTTTCTAGCATCCAAAGGGTTTCATTTTAGGGTGTAGTCTTCCTGTCATTAAATACCCAATTATGTATGTGCACTAGTCAAGGACACCATTAATTTGAAATAGTGCTACATCTGGCAAGTTATCTTCTACTCGATTTGACTCTTCTCTTGTCATTAAACATGACATGTGATCTATGATGTAATGTTGGGATCACCACTATTTTGAGGTTTAATTCTTGTAGAAGTAGAAGCCACGTAGTTATCCAACCAATGGTACATGGTCGATTAACAAGAAACAATAGGGCTTGATGATCAATGTAGAATACACAGTAGATGGCCAATAGAAAATTTCTGAATTTCTTCTTTTGTAGCGGTCTCTCCCAAGTCCAGGTTCCGAGGGTGTTGGTCACCTATAATCATATCGTTTCCTATTGTAGCATCGTTGTTCACAAGAGTAGCATAGGTCCTCGGGTCATATTCCAATGAGAGGTGTAGGCTAAAGCATGGAAAGCAGATCTCAAGCATGCATGGGCAAGAAAGAGGGCTTGATCACAATGATGGATGGAGGCTCCCACCTCCATGGGAATTTAAGGGTTCAGAAGGAGGTTACAAGTTTCAGAAGGGGAAGGGGTTGAGAGAGCTATCTAGGAGTTCCAAGGTCTAGAGAGGTTGTAGGATTTAGGAGGAGTCGGGTTGAGGAGTGGAGAGGTAGTCTCCTTTGCAACTTCAAGGGGTAAGGTTGAGGAAGGGAGGAGAAAGGAGGAGGAGGAGGAGGAAGGAGAAGAGAGGAAGCAGGAGGAAGGAGGAGGAGAGAGGAAGGAGGAGAGAGGAGGAGGAGAGAGGAAGGAGGAGAGAGGAAAGAGGAGAGAGGGAGGAGGAGGAGGAAGGAGGGAGAGGGAGGAGGGAGGGAAAGAAGAGGACGAGGGAAGGAAGAGGAGGAGGAAGGAGGGAGGAGGGAGGAGGGAGGAGGAGGAAAGGAGGAGGAGGAGGAGGAGGAGGAGGGACTACAAGGGTAGGGGGTGTAAGGGTAAGGCGATGCTAGAACATGATAGTGTAAGAGAGCATGGATGCAATGGATATCAATCACATGAGCACAATAGCGAGCTTGAACACTGAGCCCCAAAGAGTGGGAGATTGATTCGATTAAGAGAGATTTATCCATGTTGGTCTCTACAAAATCCGTAGGTACCTTAGGGTGGGACCTATTTTGTAGGGGACCTCTTGGACAAGAGTCCCTCCACATTTTGGGGGGACCTCTTGGGTCTCTACACAAGTGGGGGAACCTCATGAGTCCCTACACAAAGTGGGGGAATCTCTCGTATCCCTACATAAAGTGGGGGGACCTTTTGAGTCCCTCCACAAAGTGGAGGAACCTCAAAAATACTTTGTGGAGGGACCTCAAAAAGCCTTTGTGGAGGGACCTCAACAAGCGTAGGCTTTTAGTATTTCTCTCTCTAGCTTTAGTCATTCTCTCTCTAATTCTTTATTTTGCAAGTATGATTGGATCTTTTCTAGGGAGGACTTCAGCTATCCTCATCCTTTAAGATTCATCATATCATATTTCAAGCTCAAGATATTATGTGGAGCTTTGTCACTACTCTACACACACAATGATTCCATTGTCATTGCTCTAGACTGCACTTCCAGTCCTTGTTAACAACTCTCATAGATCGATTTGATTACCTGTCTTAGGTTATGGCTGAGTTTGTAGACAATGTTGTGCTGTGATAGTTTTTACCCAATGAGAATGGTAAAAACGACATTGGTGATAGATGGATTGAGCTAGTTTTTGATCTTTTCCTTGGAATCCATGAACACCATAGATTATTTGATTAGTTTTTAAGAAACCAGTGTCAACCACTTCTTCAAACAAATGCACATATCGTCCTTGAAGAGATATGGCTCTTTGAAAGAGGTGACTGGTTGTTTGAGCATCTACCTACTATTTGGTGCTCCCCTTGATTGTTTTGTCATAACTACCTCGCATCTATGATGCATGTTTGTCCAAGGATCTAATGGGTGCTTCTTGGCTGGTCCATTTGACTTTGGAGTATCTATTGATTAGCAGCCAATTGCATCTTCCTTATCTAAATGATGTTGATTGCCATCCCATCGGTAGCAACGCGGTACCACATCAAATGTGGGATGCATTCGAAAGGAAGATGGAGCTTGTAAATTTTCAAGAAGGTACTTTTCAAGGAGATAATTTTCTTTGAACAGTTTGGATCTATGCCAAGCAGGATGTGACTCCAATTTTCCGCTTATGTCTAGAGTGATTTGCACTTGGCAAATGTGCATGAAAATCCTAGAGAGACCTAGTCCTCCTCTTGACTGCATATCTGGTTATTTCTTCCAAAAATCACCTATGGGATTCCCAGGAATTGGAATCCTATTTGTATCCTTATTCAACTCCCATGTGGGTGTGAAATTTGGATTATCCAAATCATGAAGCTCATTGATGGAATCATTGATGGTGCCTTCCATTGGAAATTCAATTGAGATTTGAGGAATATGTGGTCTTCGGGGAGAGGAATATGTGGTGTTGGGGGAGAGGAAGAAGTAATAGGGGAAAACATGAGGTGGAAGCAAGTAGTGAAGTAGAGAAGGGGGAAGTAGCAAGGCAGATGGATTTAGCAACTTGATAGTCCTCAAGGGAAGGGTTTTCAAGTGGTGGGAAAAGGTTAGGTGTTATTGGATGGTAGGAGTTAGATTCTTGGATTAGGAGATAGTGTTAAGAGGCATGGGTGAGGAGGCATGGCAAGGAATATGAGTTAGCATGGATATGAGGAAAGGAATAGAGGATGTTACTGGAGTGAAGAAGGGATATGAGAAGGGATACTAGTAGCACAGGTCCAATGGGATTCTCATCTTCTTAACTCTATAAGATCCTTGACCTAGATATTTGAGTTTGCCCTTGTGGAATTTGGCATTGTATAGAAGAACTAGGCCACCTTCCTTGATCTCCTTATCTTTTAAGGTTTCTATCAAACCATGCCTTCCTTCTTTGTTTTTCTACTGTCATGGCATGGTAGGCAACTAAACTTGTCTCTATATGCTTTTCCAATTGATAGAGTCTTTCCTTGAGTGACTCATGGTCTCCTATGCATTCTTGCACTACTATGCATAGGCTTTGTATCACAAGTTCTAGTGGTAACACTGCTTCAAGGCTGTTACCAAATTGAAAAGGCAAAAATCATGTATTGACATTTAGTGTGGTTTAATATGCCTATAAGGCTACATTAAGATTTTCTACCCAGTCAGATCTTGAGTGACTCATGGTCTCCTATGCATTCTTGCACTGCTATGCATAGGCTTGGTATCACAAATTCTAGTGGGAACACTGCTTCAAGGCTGTTAGCAAATTGAAAAGGCAAAAATCCTGTATTGACTTTTAGTGTGGTTCAATATGCCTATAAGGATGCATTAAGATTTTCTACCCATTCAGATCTCTTGAGCTCCACTATTTTGGTGAGGATAATGCATAGTACCTTGGTGGTGGACTCGACTTGTCCATTGCCTTGGGGATAGTATGGTGTGCTTTTTCTATGGATAACCATAAAGTCAAACAAATGTTCTTGGATTACCTCATTGACAAAATACATGCCTCTATCCGACACAATTTCAATGGGGCATGTAATAAAAGTAGTCCATGGCCAGAATGATGTAGCATGCTTCTGTTCCCTTTGCAGCTAGATGTATGGGTCCCATGAAATCAATCCCCCATTTTTCAAATGGTTGCTGAGCAGTATAACTGTTGATAGGGGATTGAAATCCTTGTGTTGGGGTTTGATTGCTCTTTGGCATACATTACATTGTTTGACATAGTCGTAAGCATTTGCCCAAAGGGTTGGCCATCAATATTCTACTAAGAGGATGTTTGTTGCTATTGCTTCCCCTTTAAAGTTTCCTCCTGATATGCCTTCATGATTTCATGAAGGCATATCAGGAGGACACTTTCATTGGCATGATTTCATGCGGCATAACACGTCTCCTGAGAATCTGGTTATTGCCCATCTTGTGTAAGTAGCCTGCAAAAATTAGTTGGTAGGGGGTAGCTTTAATAATTTCCTTACCTCCACTGGTCTTAGTTCAGGGGGTGGTCTTCCTATCATTAAATATCCAATGATGTTTGCACACCATTCAGGGACAACATCAATTTGAAACAAAGCAGCATTTAGCAAGTCATTTTCTATTCCTTTTGGCTCTTCTCTTGTCATTAATCATGACATATGACCTGCAATGTAGTGCTGAGCTCCTTTCTTTACCACTATCTTGAAGTTGAATTCTTCGAGTAGTATAAGCCGACTGGTGATCCTATCAGTGGTACATGGTCAATTCACAAGATACAATAGGGCTTGATGATCCATATAAAATAGAAAGTCAATGGGCAATAAATAATCTCAGAATTTCTTCACACTATAGACTATTGGTAGGGCTTCTCTTTCAGTGGTAGTGAAATTGACCTCCATGTCATTTAACTACCTGTTTGCAAAGTGGATTGGGAAGTCTTTATTATACTTGCCAGGTTGACATAGCACACTCCCTATTGCATATTTGGAACCATCCATATGCACATGGAATTCAATGTCCCAATTTGCAGCCATCAATATGGGACTTGTGATCCTTTTGTGATCACTCTCCACTTGAGGGTTTCAAATTATTGTTCACATTCTTCTACCCAGATTAAATTCATTAGTAGCTTATAGAGGGGTCTTGAAATCATGGCATACCTAAGTATGAACATTCTATAGTACCTAGCATGTCCCATTAATACTTGGACACCCTTAACATTTTGTGGGGGGAAAAGCTCCATGATGATCTTGATTTTGTCTATGTCGGTAGCAATCCCATGTCAAGAGACTATGTGTCCCAAGACTACTCCATGTGTGACCAAGAATTGACATTTGAGAGGTTTAACGAGATTCCCTACTCCTACATTCTTTAGTACATCTTCATGGCATTTTAAGTGATCCTTTTTGCATGAGTGTATGCATAAGTCATTGAGGAATACTTGTAGGAACTTGTTGCAAAATTCCATAAAGGCAGTGTACATGACCCTTTTAAAAGTGGATAGAGCATTGCATAAGCCAAATGGTGTGACTCTTTATGAAAAGATGCCCCATTCTATAGAAAAGGATGTATTTGCCTGATCCTAAAGTGCAATTTGTACTTGATTGTACTGGCTAAACCCATCCAAGAAGCTGTATAGTTCTTACCTTGCTACCCATTCCAAAAATGTCTATGGCAATGGTAGGGGGCAGTGATCTCTGATTGTGGCTACATTAACTTTGTATGATTCACACGTATTCTCATCTTCTTGTTTTTCTTTGGGACAATTATGATTGGTGCACCCAGTTGGTATGCTCGATCTCATAAATGAAACTGGCATCCAATAAATTTTGTAGTTCTTCATAGACATGGGTGCCATACTTTGGATTTTTCCATAGGAACCACATACCTGGGACATAACTTAGGCTTGGATCCTTCTCTAATTGGTATGGTGTGTACTTCAACTTGAGGGGAGATCCCTTTCATGTCCTTATAGGACCAAGCCATGCAATACCTATATTCCATGAGCAACACTTTTAGTTCTTTTTATTCCTCTTTAGTGAGTTGCTCACCGATGTACACAAGCCTTTCCTCTTCTCCTTCCAAGGCAAGATCCAATTTTTTGGTCTTGGTTGGTCCCTCATAAATTGACGTTTCCCCTAGTCCTTTTGTTTCCTTGATCTTTGATTCCCTGATTGGTCTAGGTACGGCTATTGTTGTGTTTCCCCTTGTATAATTTTTGAAATAGTGAGGTACTTACCTAAGCCTTTCATAGCATTGTGAGGTGCTAGCCTGACTATTTGTGCCACTCCTTGCTGTGGAGGAGTCGTGATCTATTGAATCGATACCCACTTGCTTTTCCATTTTGTGTGTACTATCTAGCTCAGTCTTGATCCCATGTTAGGTTTGAACTTATGGAACTTCTAGTTTGAGAGATGGGGTCTGGATTCTCAATGGGCATTTTGTTTTCAAAGAGTGGTTCTTGTGTCATGCATACACTCTCAAGGCCCTTTGGGTCCCATTGTAATTTTGGTGGTTCCTGCACTTGGGTGGGAATGGTTAAGTATAATTCCACCACTCTATCTTACATCCTTTCAAACTCATTGAAGTGTTCCACCTTAGCCTTCTGGTGTTCCACACCCTCTTTCTTCTTCCTTGACCGTTTGCTATTTGTTTTTGCTTGAGGGTCTAACTTGGGATATTCTATTGCCATTAATGCATGAAGGATTGCGAAGTCGTTATCAAAGATTTGACCTTCTAATGTAGCATTCTCTGCTTCTATTTTAGATCTCAATAAAAATCTTCACAATAGCCTTCAATGATGGCCTCTCTGAGATCACAATCCCACTCTATATCCGCCATGATAGGTACATCCATTTCCTCTAATTCTTCATCCCAAATTGGTGGTTCTACCTGTATCATTTGTGCATCCACATCTGGCAACACTAGATGTGTTCTTTTGTAGTTGTCGATCGTGGCCAATGCCTGTATCCAAATTGTTGATGTCACTTTTTCTATCATCTTCTATGGGTTTGAGTTCAAGTGATGCATGACTGTGGATGTGGTGGAAGAAGTGTCATCAATATTCTTGGGTATAGTGGGCTTCATTTTTCCCCAATTACCAAGTTACTTTTCATAGGATTATCTTGATTCCAGATAGTGATCCTATATGTACCCCAATCGTGGAGTACTAATGTCTCCCAAAGCCATGGTCTTCCTAATAATATATGGTATTCAGTCAATCCTTGGGGAAGATTTGTATTGTGAATTATGTAGTGAACTTGACTCCCACAATTTTTGTTGGTACATTGTCAACAATTCCCAGTGGCTTCATTTAAGTGTGGTAGGTCAGGCGTATGTTGAATGTGGCATTCCCCATTGGTGGGAGGCCCCATTCTTCATAGAGGTCCTTTGTGAGAATGTTGACACCTGCCCCACCGTCCATTGTTATAGGGTATTGGCCAAAGGCTTTATGCTCCAATGGGATAATTACATTTTTTATGTCATCCCTAGCTCCAAATTTCACTATGATAGCCTTTTCTTCCTCTTCAGATGGTGGGAAACACTATGTCGATTCTATCTTATACCATATGTCTATGTGTCCAATGGTCAAGAGACATGCAAAGACCTTAAAATAAAATAGGTTATTATACTTGCAAAGTTTCAAGAGCATCAAACATCATATAAAGACCTTCAAATGAAGTTTTTCCCTATACTCTTAGAGTCTCATAAGAATTGGACATGACTTGTACATTGGTACATGCACATTACCTCATTTTGTACTAGGACTGGTGCATAATTATCGTCAATAATATGCTTATACCATACCTCTATGTGTCCAATGGTCATATTCAAATAGGCCCATATACTCACCACAAAGAGTCCTAAAATTCAAACATCGATTGCATGGTGGGACATGCACATTTTCTCACTTTTGACCATGCATGGTACATAATTGCCAAAATTATGCATTGATATGATCATCCCATATCTCTATGTATCATATGGTTATGAAACTTTTTAAAGACATCAAAGTGGGTAAGATCCCTTTAGTGAAAAAATTACATAAGGATTAGACATCACTCAAATGATGTGACGCATATTTTTTTAAATTTTGACCATTGATGTGCATGATTGCCAACAAATTGTGCATCTGTATGCTTACACCATAGCTATGTCTATAAAATGGTCATGATTCTTTAAAAATACCTCAAGATGAAATATCCACTTATATTGGTAGAGTTTCATAATGATCGGCATCACTTGTATGGTGGAACATGGACATTTTCTCAGTTTTTTTGACTATGCATGGTGCACAATTGCTAAAATTTGCATCTATATGCTTATATAATATGTGTTTGATCCTCATGATAACTTTTCAAAAATGAATAAATTCGATAGGCCCTAATAATAAAAAATTTTCATATTGTTCAAACATCATTTGTATGGTGGAACATGCACATTTTCTCATTTTTGTCATGGTACATTGGTCAAGAAACTTTGCATTCACATGCTTATACCATAGATGAATGTGTTTGATGCCATTAAACTTCTCCCATACCCTTGTTGAGTAATTTGTATATACTCACAATATGGTATGCTTATACCATGCCTTTATGTGTCTAATGGTCATCAAACTTTTCAAAGATTTTAATATGAAATATTTCCATGTGGTCACAAAGTTTCATAAGCATACTATATGAATTTTATGATGGGACATGCACATTTCTTTATTTTCGATGAGGCATGGTACATAACAATTAAAAAATTATGCATACCTCTATGTGTTTGATGGTCAAGAAGCTTTACATATACCTTAAGATAAATTAGGTACTTATACTTGCAAAGTTTCATAATCATCATACATGACTTGTGTGGGTGGCACATGCATGATTCATTATTTTGGACCACATGAATAATAACTGCTAAAAAATTATGCATCGATATGCTTATACTATATTTCCACGTGTGTTGATGGTCATGCAACTTTTAGAGACATTTAATTGTACTCACAATGTTATTATTAGGACATAAAAATACTTGTATGATGGGACACACACATTTTCTCTCTTTCAACCATGCAAGTCCACAATTGCCAAAAAGAGATGCATCGGTATGCTCATACCATATCTCTATGTGTCCAATGGTCATTAAATCTAAAAATAGATTCCAACTAAATATTCTCCTATACTCTCAAATTTTTATAAGGATCAGACTTAACTTTTATGGTGGAACATGCACATTTTCTCGTTTTTGACTATGCATGTTGCATAATTAGCAAAAAAACATGCATTGGGATGCTTCTACCATACCTCTATCTGTTCGACATTCATGAAATTTCAAAATAATTCAAATGAAAATCTACCTTATACTTGAAAATTTTCATAAGGATTGATTATCACTTGTATGGTGAGACATGTCCATTTTCTCAACTTTGACCATGCATGAGGCATAATTGACAAAAATTTATGCATTGTTATGTTTGATGGTCATGAAACTATGAAAAGACCTTCAAATAAAATAGTCCTTTCTACTCAAAATTTTGATACGGATCAAACATCACTTGTATGCCTCGCAAGACATGATGCATGTAACTATTAAGTAATTGTGCATCAAATTTTCTTATACAAAATGTCTATGTGTCTACTGGTCATCAAACTTTGCATAGACACTTACATGAATCAAATCCCTACACTCAAAAAATTTTATAAGGTTTTTACATTACTTCTATGGTGGTACATGCATACACTCTCATGTTTTACCATGTATGGTGCATAATTGCTAAAATAATTGTACATTGATATGGTTATACCATGTTCGATGGTTAGGAAGCTTTGTAGAGACGTTCACATGATGTAAATCTTCATACGTACAAAGTTTCATAAGCATTAGACATGGCTTGTATGGTGGACATGCATATTTCCTCATTCTTGACAATGCATAGTACATAACTAAAGAAAAAAGTTCCGAATGGATTGGACATGACTTTAATGCTGGGACACACAGAGTTTCTCATTTTCAAACATCCATGGTGCATAATTGCCAAAAAATCACGTGCATCATTATGCTTATACCATATTTCTACTATGCGAAAACCTTCAAACTAGATAGTACTTATAGTCAGAAATTTTAATAAGGATCAAACATTACTTATATGGTGAAACATGCATATTTTCTCTTTTTTTCATGAAAAAAACTTCTATTAAATATAAACAAAACCTGTGAGAGCAAGCTCAAAGCAGAAATACAACATGTTGTGCATGAAAGTTAGGCCTAAAACATGGGCCCAAAAAATATTTCCTCACTTTTTATCATGCACAGTGCAATTGCCATGAAATTTCTGAATTTATATGCTTATATCATGCCTGTGTGTACCTAATCGTGTAAGTGGTCTCTTATGCCAAAGTTTCACTCTCCTTTAAGAGAGAGAAATTGTCCAAATCAAGGTTGAACCTATTCCTTCTTCTTCCATTTCATTGCGATTATGAATACAGTCCATGGACTTGTATAGTATCCCCTATGAATCCCCTATGTTAGATTGCCCTGCTGATTTGGCTGTTGTCTGACATTCAGGCGATCAGCCACAATTTGCATCACTGCTGACTTGAAGTTGGTACCTTGGACAGCCATGAGGAAGTATAAGATGCTGAATTAGGAAATTAGCTACCTCATCTGCTAAAGCGGTCTTCAAGGGGTGTGCGATTGCCCAGCGTGTAAGATAATCCGTAAGCACGATAATGTACTTGTAACCATTTGTGGAAGACGGAAAAGGACCCATGAGATCATAAGCCACAAGCTCGAAGGGCCTGCTGAATGTTATGGACGAATCTCATCTCCAGAGGGTTTTGTTGTGGGACTCTTAAAAGCTTGGCACGAGAGACATGAGCGGAGATAGAGGTGAAGAGAATGCCTCATTTTAGGCCAGAAATTTTTTGTCTAGAGCTTATGGAGTACCTTCCGAAACCCAAGATGACCGCCAAACATGCCATCGTGAAAAGCATGGAAATATCTATCTCTGTATATTTCTGGAATGTAGAGACGAGGTTGGAAGGGCGGTTTGTGATAATAGATGAGATCATTTATAAGGCGGAAATGTAGAGGCGGAGTCGAGGAATTGAGCTACTTGATTTTGTTTCCCAGGCCTGTAGGAGATATTGAAAGAACAATCTTGGAGAAATAGGATCCATCGAGCGAGTCGGCCCTATGCATGCTTCTTCTTGAGCAGACCCGTCAAAGCTGCATGGTCAGTCTGTACTTCAAAAGTTGTACCATGTACATATGGGTGCAACTTGGAAATCGCCCACACAACTGCTAAGCACTCCAAATTAGTTGCTGTATACCGTTGCTGAGCATTCGACAAGGAGCGGCTAAGATAAATTATGGGCCGCAATTCACCCTCAGGGTCGTATTGAAGGAGTACTGCCCCTAAACCATTGGTTGAAGCATCCGTGCGAATAATAAACGGTTTATGCAGATCCATCAGTGATGTGATTGATCGTTGACCAAAACTAACAAGCACAGTATTCAAAGAAGCACGGTGGTCAAACCAGCATAGTTGTTTGAACAAGCACGATGGTTAATCACGCAATTTCAGGTCCACAATGCAAAAGGAGAATGGGGCTTTTGTGAGGGACAATGTGGACAATGATGTTCTTGAGTGACTTTCATTGAGGAAGTCTTCAAGAGAATCACCTTTGATATTCGAGGAGGAACTCTTAGAGAATCATGTCATTTGACTACTGTGGACCATACAGAAAACACCTCTCTCAGAGGTAATTGACAAAGTCACGGATGGTCCTATCTAGGATGGTTGGCTGTGACTGATTTTGCATGTATGGTCTTTTTAAAGAGGTACAACAGAATCTTGAGGAGAAAAATATCAACCATCAAAAGCATGCTGATAAAAGAAAAAGTGGGGCAAACAATTTATGCAAGGTGATCTCATACGGGTGTATATCAGCAAGGAAAAGTATCTCGATGGGGAGTACAACAAGTCAAAACTACACCATGTAGAGTATTGAAAATGATATGCCCAAATGCGAGTAAGCTGGAAAATTCGTCCCATATTCAATGTAGCAGACGTGTTTCACTACCATGGGGAGAAAGAACTTAGTAATGACCTGCAAGTTGGTCAAGCACATGAAGAAGAGAACCAACATGGCAGTCCTTCAACGAGCAAAGATAAATAGCCCTCAACATCAATGAATGTGCTTGAAGAGGATGAAGAAGATGAGGAGAAAAGATTACACACATGCACGCACGTGCTTGCAGATGCGTGAATAGGCACACACACGTAATTACATAAAGTACTTAATCAAAAGAATGGATAAAGACATCAATGAAGGCACTTGGAGTTGAAGGATAAAAAATAGCCTTTCTTATGGATAAAGCATCAAAGGAGAAAGAACGGAGCTAGGTTGAGAAAAACCAGATAGCTTGTTTGCAACAATCCATCTCCAATCAGGAGATTGGAATCTTTCAAACAAGGAGAGTTTGATGCAAGAGCATATATGCTCAAGGCAAGCACACTGGTGCTTGGTGGTAAACTAGAGATTAATGAAGCCACTAACCTCATGAAGAGGAAGGACATGTGGCATGCCCAGTTGTATCGTAGAAAAAAAGATGGACAGAGTTTATGTCTGGCATTTATCTATGGCGACAAGTGGCCCATCTTGAACTTCTTAGTCCTCTCTATATGTTTACCCTATAGAGAACTTGTTGATTTAAAGTCGGAAATGTTACATGCAACCATAGGATAATAATTCAAAAATAGTCTTGATGGTGATGGAGCCTTGCATATACTTTTCAATGTAGAAACTAATAAAGATTCAACTTGCCATGGCCCAACTCGATTTGTTCACCCACTTTATATCCTTAACTTCCAAGAATTCATAGGTACATGGGGTGCAAACCACACTAACAGTACATAGTAACGATTATAGACTATCAAACAAAGGTGATTAAAGGACCCATGTAACATAGCACATGCGTATTATAAAAAGACAAAAGTTTTACATTGATCTTGTGGAAACTTGAAGGGGGTTTGTGATGAGACTAAGTAGGTGGGATATAGAAGAGTTTGGGCAAGAAAAGGCAAGATATTATCACGTTACAACAGATCAAATTGTGGGTAGGAGACACTTTTTATTTTAGAACGGATTCTCAAAATTACTAGGCCTTTCTGAACTCTACAAGGTTCATGTTGGGTTGCCCTTAAGGATGAACAGAACATGGAGCAGCAATGAACTTTATAGAGATTAGGAAGGCATATGTTTTTCATTAGAGGTGGTTGTGAAGGATTGGAAATGCATTTGTATTTCTATATATGCACCGAATGCTTCTAGGGAGAGGGCCACATTGCAATTTTTTCTGTAAGGATGCCTTCAAGGATTGCACTGCCGTATTGGGGGTGACTGGAATGAGGACAAATTCGATAGAAGAAAGGACCGACTGTAAGCACGGCAAGATGCTTGGTTGAATCGTTGATTGAATGGGCTGTGAGGAAGAAGCTAGGTTGAAGAACTTTGCATGCAACAACAGATAGACATGAGCATTTTCATTTATCCAGAATTGACAGATTTCAGGTTAAGGGTGGTTGGTGGATGGTGGATGAGGGCATTGTTCAAGGATGAGACAACCATGAACACTTCTGTTTCTAATCACTTTCATAGTGTGTGTTTGTTCGGTTGTTTGTCTTGTTTGAGATGGTTAATCACAAGACCTCCATTAAACTTAATGCTAGCCTACCAAAGAATGACAAATTCTGTGTGGGATTCATAAAACGTGGAAAGATGGGCAGAGTAATCTTTCATTGTGAGAGAATTGTAGCATGCACTACAGCCCAGGTGGCCTGTTAGATGAATTTTATAAACACTTTGGTTACTCAAGGACGATTCATGTGATATGGTCAAAGTAGGCATGTAATTAAGGTGAAATGGAGGATGAGGCAAATGCTAGTCGGGGTAAAATTGGTTCTAAAGAAGCCAAATAGGCTAGGTTGAAGAAGTTTGCATGCAACAACAGATAGACATGAGCATTTTCATTTATCCAGAATTGACAGATTTCAGGTTAAGGGTGGTGGGTGGATGGTGGATGAGGGCATTGTTCAAGGATGAGACAATCATGATCACTTTTGTTTCTAATCACTTTCATACCCCTTTCATAGTGTGTGGTTGTTCGCTTGTTTGCCTTGTTTGAGATGGTTAATCACAAGACCTCCATTAAACTTAATGCTAGCCTACCAAAGAATGACAAATTCTGTGTGGGATTCATAAAACGTGGAAAGATGGGCAGAGTGATCTTTCATTGTGAGAGAATTGTAGCATGCACTACAGCCCAGGTGGCTTGTTAGATGAATTTTATAAACACTTTGGTTACTCAAGGACGATTCATGTGATATGGTCAAAGTAGGCATGTTATTAAGGTGAGATGGCGGATGAGGCAAATGCTAATCGGGGTAAAATTGGTTCCAAAGAAGCCAAATAGGCTTAAGATGAGTGATTGGTATTTACGAGGTGTTACATAAATCTATGGCCTCAAATCGAGAGTCGATTATGGTAGGGATTGACCTGGATACATGGACTGAATTATATGAGATATTGTTTTGTCCTTTTGTAACTTAAGTTTAACTTAGTGTACCAAAGGCTGGTAAACAAGCTAATCAATTAGAGAAGCAAATTCTTTCCTAGAATCCTGTAACTACTGATTGACTTTTTTGGCACTCACATATGATTATTTTTAGTCTATATATCTATGTATACATGTATGCATGTATGTAGATACAATGTTTATGCTTCAGGAAATCCATGATAGTCTCTCTCTCTCTCTCTCTTTGACTGAATAATTTCCACTTCTTTTGGGATCAACTTGGGTAGGAGGGCACTCATGCATGTACACATCTATAAATAGATAAGTACAAGTGAAGCTCTTGATAATGTACAGAAGTGATGATGAAGTGTCCATACTTAAATGCAACACCAGATGCGTATGCATTTATTGCTCATTGTTTGCTTGTTAAAGTCATAAACTGATCCAATACACACTGCAGTGTTGACATTTTCTTACCTTCCAGTTTGACAGCTGTGTATCCTGTCTCGATGGATAATTTAACAGCATTGAGCAACTGCTGTGTTTTCTTGGCAATCATGAAGTATGAAGAATCTATGGTTTTAGTGCCATCCTTCATTCCCTTCACAAGGAAGGAAAAAATTTGAATCATTAGGCATTCTTGAGGTAGGCTTGTGTGGGCTTGATGAGTAATAATGTTAACATTCCAGCTCGTGTCTAAAGTTCCAAACTGTGCATTCGTACGAATCTTGAACTGTGCTATGAAACGCTCCTTTTTCTTTTCTCTCTTGGTTCGTCGATTCTCGAGCTAATTCACAGACGCTGGCATCCGTATTTCCTCCCAGCCTATCTCATGGATTGCATGAACATCAAAGATATGTAACTTTATTTCCTTCATGCCTATCCACAAGCCCTCAGTTCCCTAGATGGTTCCCCCTGCCACATGTCATCATTTCAGACCTTTAGCTTGGTATACCATTTACCCCTCTCTTGGGGAACAATTAAAACATTTGCCCCTTGGCATTATTACACATTTAGGTGCATCTAGGCCTGAGCACTCAGAACCACCTAGTCGATGCTAATACACCCTCACCTAGGACCTTGGCAGTTACTTCCCTTGACCATTTTATTTACGCACATAAAATATTACAAAAGTCGGTCATCTAAGAGAAAATGCCCACCGATCTTTCCGAGGTCGTGCTATCTCGGCTAGAGCATAACATTCCTTCCCTCTTCAAGCATCATCGTCCTCGATGATGAAATCTGGGAATACTCTCCGTAACTGGTATACGGATTCCCAGGTAGCTTTGTGCATTGTTCCTCGGTCCAAGATTCTTGTTGGTTTGCGTCTTGCATTATCCTCTATCTCCTGAAACAAAACAACACCTTCGATTAGTGAGTCACCTGTATGCAAAATTTTCTTTAAACGAGAAACATGAAACACTGGGTGCACCTTACACCCCGGTGGTAATTCTAATTTATAGGCTACCTTGCCTATTCTTTTTAGAATCAACCATGGCCCACAATATCGAGGTGATAACTTAGCACACTCTCGTGCAGTCAAAGACTTAGAGTGCGAAGGAACTCTGAGAAAAACTTTTTCTCCTTCCTTAAATTCTCCAATGGAACGGTTTTCATCCGCATATGCCTTAGCTCTATCCATAGCTTTTGGCGGATGTTAGCTCTTGCAAGTGCTAGCATCTCCCGCATCTGAACCACAAAGTTCGCGGCACTAGGCACTCTCTGAGGTATTCCAACTATAGTTGGATTCGCTGGTCTATAGCCATAGTTCAGTTCAAACGGACTGAACCCTGTAGAGGAATGTTTTCTATCATTGTAGGCAAACTCCAACAATGGCAACCACTTGTCCCATGTATGTTGCCTCAATGACACATATGCTCTAAGCATGTCCTCTAAAATTTGGTTGATTCTTTCAGTCTGAACATCCGTTTTTGGATGATCCCCACTACTCATTCCCAACTCAGTCCTTAGTGTCTCAAATACCGCAGTCCAAAAATGACCGGTAAATTTGACATCTCTGTCTGACACTATGGATCTGGGTAATCCATGCAGACGAAATATATGTCTAATAAACAAATCCGCCACTTGTGGGGCACTAGCAGACTCTCTAGTTGGAATGAAGTGAGCCATCTTGGTAAGACGATCAACCACCACAAGGATAGAATCGTATCCATCTTGTGTCATAGGCAGCCCTGCAATAAAGTCCATGGAAATGCTCTCCCACTTAGTGGTATCTCCAAGGGCTGTAAAAGTCCGGGTGGCTTCACCCGTTCTGCCTTACTTACCTGACACAAAAAACAACATGTCACATATTCATGAATATGCTTTTTCATCTTTGGCCAAAAGAAATCTTGCTTCACGAGATCATATCTCTTCTCGACTCTTGGATGTCCCGCACATGGGCTATCATGGCATTGTCCAATGACTCTCTGCCTGAGATCATTTTGATTAGGTACTACTATCTTGCCATTTCTTTTCAGCACACCATCCCTTATGGCATATCTTGCATAAGTTTGGCCTTTTCTGGATGCCAGGTCATCCTTTTCCCCGGGTTTTAACGTATGAGCCTTAGGCCATAGGCTCTGGACAAACTCGTCCACCTTTTGAGTTTCTTTAATCTCGGCCATTAGAGGACTCTCTAATACCGTGAAACTCATGTTATGCATAATGCGTGACAACGCATCAGCAACTTTATTATCCTTCCCCCTTCGGTACCGAATCGTTAAGTTAAACTCCTGCATGAGTTTTGCCCACCTAGCTTGACGGCCTCGCAAGTCAGGTTGTTTATAAAAATGTTTCAGAGTATCATGATCAACATCCACATAAAACTCTAATCCATACAAATAATGTCTCCATGTTTTCAAAGCATGGACAACAACATACAACTCTAATTCATGAGTTGGCCAATTTCGTTGAGAGGGAGAAAGCTTCTTGCTTTCAAAGGCTACTGGCCTTCCCTCTTGGAGGAGAACTGCTCCTACAGCAATGCCACTTACATCGGTTTCAAGGAAAAACGGTTTCTGGGGATCAACTATTTTTAACACCGCGGTCCTGTGACCACAGCTTGTTTTATGGTGTTAAAACTTTCCTGCTGATTCTGTCCCCATATAAAAGGTACTTTATCTAAGGTCAGATCAGTCAACGGCGATACTATCTCCGAATATCCTTTGATATGCCTTCGATAAAATTGGACAAATCCCAAGAATGATCGCAAAAAGCGGTTAGACTCGGAGGGATTGGCCAAGTCAGTATCGCAGCCACTTTCTTTGGATCCATTTCTACCCCCTCTGGAGTAATTATGAATTCTAAATATTCAAGCCTAACCATACACAGTGTAGTTTTCTTCTTATTTAAATAAAGACTGGCTTTCCTCAAAGTACTGAACACTATTCTTAAGTGTTCGTGATGCTCAGTAATACTTTTACGGAATACCAGAATATCGTCAATAAAATGTACTACAAACTTTCCAATATACGGACGTAGTAAATCGTTCATAAGCATGACGAATGTAGCTGGAGCATTGGTAAGTCCAAAGGGCATTACCAAAAACTCATAATGACCAAACCTGCTTCTAAAAGCAGTTTTATGCACATCCTTGGCTCTAATACGGATTTGATGGTAGCCACACTTAAGATCTATCTTACTGATAATTACGGCCCCATGCAATGCATCTAGCAAATCATCGATCTGAGCCATCAGATACTTGTGCTTAACAGTGATATTATTTAATACTCTGTAATCTATACAGAGTTGAAAAGTATCATCTTTCTTCCTCTTTAATATCACTGGGGAAGAAAAAGGTGAAAAACTGGGTTGAATCTGCCCCAGCTTGAGGTATTCTTCCAATTGTCTTCGCACCTCAGCTTCTTCTGTAAAGCTTAATCTATAGGGAGGTCTATTTACAGGTTCTACCCCCGGGATCAGCTCAATTTTATGCTGAACATTCCGCTCTGGAGGTAACCCATATGGTAACTCATCCCTAAAACAATCAGAGAACTTCTCCGATATCTCTTTAGCCAACTCGGCCATTTCCCCATCTTGGGTATCCTCAGTGCTAGTCGACGCATCATCAATCGACTACTGATGCTATACACAGACACAGAAACTCTTTCGGAGTCTTCCGAATTAAGTATGCTTTTTCCAATCAATGGCTAGATTTTTCCAAAAATGCCAAGCCATGCCTAGGGCTATATCTGCGTGAGCAAGCCTGGTCCAGCTTCTCAACATAGTCCTGAATTCGAAGTTCCAACTGGGTAACCCTTTGGTCCCATACTTCAGTTGAACTTCTGTCCACCATCCTGACTGTATAAGCATAGTCCGACGGACTAGATTTCAACTTGAGCCTCCTAATAAGCTTCGAGTTAATTACATTGTGTGTTGACGCTGAGTCAAACAACACAATCACATCATGATTGGGTACTTGCCCTTTCATTTTAATCAACTCGGGCTCATCGAAAACCGTATATCCCGTTGTTGCGGGCTTTGAAAGGATGTTATCAGGTGCACCGCTTACTAACTTAGTAACAGACACACTTAACAACACAGGTACTAACCTCTGAGAAGGTCCCGCCAAGTGCATCTACATATGTTCCGCATTGGGACTCTCCCGTATTTTCGTGTTGCATTCATATATTATCATATTGGCCGTGCGACGTGTTGGAAATGAGCAAGCTGAGCAAAATGGAGACAAGAAGATGGACACAAATGAAGAACTGTCTCATCGAATGAAGAGAAATGAGGGCCATATGTAGGCTACCTCTACATCCACACTGACATCATAGATGACCTCAGAGCTCCACAATCATCTCCTCAATCTGCTCCTAGATTCTCTCAATCATCCTATGTGGCTTTCCACCACCTAACTGTGCTTGTGGGCACCTAACTGTGCCTCTAGCACTCACACATAGAAACATAAGGTGTGCCTGAGGCATACACCTTGAGATATCCCAACAAACCCCCCCTCAAGGAAATGCCTCAGGCTATGTCAAGGATACATCTAGTCTCATAGTTTCTCATGCCATCTCATGGTGGTCAAGGATAAATCTATGGCTAGGTTCTCATGCTAGCAAGGGTTCCCTTGGGTGTAAGGTAAACAAAAGGGATACAAACAGACCTTTCAATGGTTATCTCCCCTGCATGTACATGCACACAATGTCTGCAGGAGGTACCATGGAACAAAACATACACATGGCCTACATCATAAGGTGACCAGAGGTGTTTACAAAACACACAAAACACAATAGTTTATTTTCATTCATTTTGGAGGACTATCCAGGCTGAGTACCTTGACATAAAGAGAGATCTGGAGCATACATAGAGATGTGTTTAAAATGCATAATCTTCAAAGGATGCCTCATCTTGTGGAGGCTCATTCACTGTAAGTAGATTTGCAGGTTCTGGTTCCTTGCTGAAGGCATTATAATTATTTTGGGAGATCCCGAGCATAGAACATATAAAAACAAAGCTGTAGCCTAGATACGGTCCTAGATAGTGACCAAAAGACAATCTGCCATGGCACTTGTAGAAAGGGAGCGCCTTTGCAATTGTTTGCAGCCATCCAACACTAGCATCTTCAATTATCTTCCCACACAGGTATGTCCACAAAAGGACTTTGAGAACTGCAAAAGGACCAAGTCTGCAGCATTGAACAAGTCCGCCATACTCCACAAAATTGAGAGCCAAGAATGGCATGAAAGATACTTCCATAATCACTAAACTAGCAACAAATCAAGCTCCTTCAATCGCTGGAATAGATAGGCGTTATGCTTTTGGGAAGACTCCAAAAATACACAGAAGTGCCGTAGAGTTTTCTAATCGATCATGCAGCATGAGTGAGCAGCTTTGAGTCTGCTTCTCAAGATCATCCACACACTTTGCGATTAAATGAAGTAATGAACTTCAGAACGTCAGAACCTCCTTGTTATCAAGTCTCGTGGAATGAAGGAGGGATGCCAAACCGCAGATTCACAAAAGTAGTCTTATGTGAAACAAGAAAGAGCTAAAAACGAACTGCAGCAGCTTCTTGTGCTGTAAGGCGGACGTCAGGAAGCTTTTGGAGCTTGGGCGATCACAGAAGAGTTGACAGCTTAGATCCATGTGCGTAGATCCATGGATCCACGTGCGTAGATCCAGAAATGTGCGTAGATCCATGCATGGAACGAGTAGTTGGAGAGCAACAGGAGCTCACGGACAATTAGCCATTAACGTTAAGTATCTTCTGAGTTGTTCTTCCACGTTGGATCGTAGGAAGCTCTTGAATCAAGCTCTTGAAGGCGACGGTGAGTAGAGGTAGCGTGGATGACAGGCTGACGAAAGTGAATGACGGGATGCTGTACGTAGGCAGCTCAAACTATGGGTTTCTTCTAAGGAGAAGGAAGGATAGAGGAGAAGCACTCAAGGTGCACAGGCTGAGGATGAGGGAGGCTATGGAGGGTAGTATGGCTCTGATACCATGTTGGAAATGAGCAAGCTGAGCAAAATGGAGACAAGAAGATGGACACAAATGAAGAACTGTCTCATCGAATGAAGAGAAATGAGGGCCATATGTAGGCTACCTCTACATCCACACTGACATCATAGATGACCTCAGAGCTCCACAATCATCTCCTCAATCTGCTCCTAGATTCTCTCAATCATCCTATGTGGCTTTCCACCACCTAACTGTGCTTGTGGGCACCTAACTGTGCCTCTAGCACTCACACATAGAAACATAAGGTGTGCCTGAGGCATACACCTTGAGATATCCCAACACGACGGTCTTTATTTAGTGGACAATCTTTCCACTGATGTCGCTGAAGGCAGCACAATCCTTCTTTTCTAGCTTTTTCTTTTTGCTCAGGGGATAGCGAGGACTTTGATCGGCGGGCTGCCATTGGAGTTACTTTCCTTTTCACCCCAACGATGGTACTTGTCTTTGCTGGTCCCTCAACCGGCTTCACCTGCTTGGTTTGGCCACTTGGCTGCGAGACACTTGTCTTTGAAGTCCATTTCCTCTGAAATCCCTCTTTTCTCAGGTACTCATGCTAAGTCCATGCCTGCACAAACCCACTAGGTCTGCCTCTGGCATCCTCATAGTTCAGGGCTACTGCAATAGATTCATATAATGTAGTCACATATTTAGCCTGAACTTCCATTTTAATCTTGTCGTTCAGTCCATAGATATAGTCTTTCAACTGAACTGACATAGGGAGAGGGTCTGTTATTTTCATAACACATTCCCTGAACTTGTCAGTGTACTCTGCCACCGACAAATTCCTCTGGCGAAGGTTTCTATAAGCATCCCAAGCTCGGGACTCTTCGTCAGGTGGAAGAAAGTGTTTCTTAAATTCAGCCTTAAACCCTTCCCAGGTGGTAGGGGCAACTTGATCTTTCTGTTGCTTTATCCACCACCTATCCGCTGCCTCAATAAACAGGTGAGTGGTCTCGTGGATTTTCTTTAGATCAAATCTGATTTCGCAAATGGCAAAGGCTTCTTCCCACTTGTGTAACCAAATCTCGATCACATCAGAATTGCGCTCGGTCATCCGACCAGCGTACTTCTCCGGTCTATAGTTGGTAATATTAGGTACCCTGACCTTTGCACGTTCTGATGAGTGTATACTGGGCTCTGGCTTTGCTGGAGCTTTGCCCTTTTCATTTCTAGATGGTTTAGTCGACAAGGCTTGCACCATCTCTCTAATTTCATTTTGACCAGTGTTCACTTGAAGCTGCTGGTTCATGATCTATTGTAAGGAATCTTCTAATATAGAAATCCTACCCACCAGAGTAGGTGTTGTGTGATGGGACATTTCTTGCGTGGATCGCGCTCTAGATTCACCAGGATTTACCCAAAATCTTGTCCCTCTGCTTCCATTCTTTCAAAAGGGAAAATAGATTTTATTTTATTTTATTCTCTATTTATATTTTTCTTCTTCTTTTTCTTTTTTTCTTTCCGCACGCTAAACTCCAAGAGAAGTACTGAAATAACTACACTACAACTGGAAACTCCAAAATCTGTATAAGGGGAAAAAGGTGCTCCCTGGTAATTACTCCTGACCAGGATTTCCCTTTCTTTCTGACTGTTAAAGCTTTGCACAATCAATTTCCCAATTTGCTTATGCGTAGCCTACAACTACAGCTTGCACCTCGTCAAATTCCCAGTAACTTCCTATCATACATGTTCTACCTTACGACTGTCAGACTTGTAGAACTGTGTGCATCCTGCGACTGTTTTTATCCATGCAACTGTCCCGTCCAACTGCTCCTTCACAACATCGCAATTCCTTATTCACTTTGAACAGAAAGTCGGTCCCGAATTTCGAATAGTAGAATGTCAGTATATACAGTCGCGATTCTGTTCCCCTGACTCGTTCTACACTGCGCTTCGCTAAACCTTCAACAATCGACTGTCAAACGCATCGCCCCCTTTTTTTTTTTATTCTCAAATTGGGCTATCACGATTTTCTCTTGACAGTTGTGATTCGGGTTTTAAATCACCCGCCTGTTGCACGTCAACCCACAACTGTCCACAGATAATTGGTGCGCAGCTTACGACTAATCTTTCCTTTAAATTACTGTATCGCGACTTACTTCTCAATACTTCCCACGCTGCTACCAGTTGCACGAACTCTCGAATCTAATTACGGTCACGACTTAGTTCTCCCAGTCACACGAAATCGCGATTTACTTTGCCCCTTCTCGATTCACGATTCCGGTTCTAACCGCCGCCCGTATGATCAACGATTCTACAATTCATCGATTCTCTTCTACTGTCACACAGCATCACTGTTTCCACCCTTTCCTGATCTCTTCCTGTCGCTCTGATACCAAATGAAATGCTCCTTTTTCTTTTCTCTCTTGGTTCGTCGATTCTCGAGCTAATTCACAGACGCTGGCATCCGTATTTCCTCCCAGCCTATCTCATGGATTGCATGAACATCAAAGATACATAACTTTATTTCCTTCATGCCTATCCACAAGCCCTCAGTTCCCTAGATGGTTCCCCCTGCCACATGTCATCATTTTAGACCTTTAGCTTGGTATACCATTTACCCCTCTCTTGGGGCACAATTAAAACATTTGCCCCTTGGCATTATTACACATTTAGGTGCACCTAGGCCTGAGCACTCAGAACCACCTAGTCGATGCTAATACACCCTCACCTAGGACCTTGGCAGTTACTTCCCTTGACCATTTTATTTATGCACATAAAATATTACAAAAGTCGGTCATCTAAGAGAAAATTCCCACCGATCTTTCCGAGGTCATGCTATCTCGACTAGAGCATAACATGCTACGTCTTCTTCAAAGGGTACAACAAAGTCTTCCACCTCAAGGGTACTTTTAGTCCCCTATAATACTAATGACATTGCCATATTTTCCAAGAATGAGCAATGAAAAGTCGATGTTCGTCCATTGTTCCACAAGAAACAAGCACCACAGGCCATTATTACTCCTCCATTAAACCTTGCACCAGGAAGGGCAGTGACACTCACTGGAAGCAGTTGCCCAGAGAAAATCTCAAGCACAATACCAACCCAGATCACCAAGCACTCCAAGCGCATCGAGCTCAAGTTGCACACATATGTCCTCTGTGAAAAAGGATGGAGGCATTGAAATAATAAAGGTGGAATGAATCTGAAACCATAGAAGCAGGAAAGCATTATAGACTTATACCAGTACCATTTCTACCAATCACCCCCCCCCCCGCCCCGCACTGCCCACACACCCCTTCCTAGTCCACTTCAGAAACACGTACGCCAGTGCAAATCGTTCTCCATGAATCATTTTGTTTAGGTAGGTTATGTCAGACAATCTGTTTGACCTACAAGCAATTTCTGCTAAGGCCTGGAAGTACCCAGCTAGCCTAACTTTGAAGAAAGAAAGCCCCAGGTTGATATGAACAATGGTTAACATCAATATGAGCAATTAAATTTGTTTGTGGTATGGGTAGCCATTTACATTGTATGAGAAGCCATCATAAAGGTATGAGCAATCAAACATTAGCATCCATTAACAGTAAGTACTAGGCAAACTTATTGGTTCTCGTGGCAAAAAATCAACATTGACGATGTCCACCTACAGGGACCTTATCTTCTATATGCATTGCAGTTTAGACAAAAAAGGCATGAAATATTGAGGAAAAAGAGATTAACTCTTCTTGTGTGGATAGTTTGTACTACTGTATGGAAAGTTGTCTTGTTTATTGCAGTCCAGCAAGTCAAGGACTTGGATAATTCCAAACAATCCCAAAGAAAGGACGACAGGTAGCAAGGATGATGTAGCTATAGCAGATATGGGCTGAGATGTAGACACTTGAGAACTAGATCACCTGTCTGTTAATAAGCACTCAAGCAAAAGAAAGAAGGCAATCAACCCTTATAAATGAAAAACATGTGTGGATTGTTAAGTCTTGGGTTCCATGCATGTTACATCTCAGATTCAAGTTCATACAGCCTAGAACCTTGATTTTCTTGTTTCAGTCAATGACCCTGCATCTCAGAGCTTCATCATCACGATTCTTCCTATGTAATTTCGGCACATTGTGTTGGACATGGAAGCGAGACAAGGCAAGATAATGGAGCCGAAGCAAGCTGGAATCAAATTGCAGCAACACAAAAGAATTACAATTATAACAAACGAAGACTTGCTGTGCAGAAAGATAGATGAATATAAAAGGCAAACTCAAGCATGAGAGACACAAGACATTTACCTAATAGTACACTGCTTTATTTGTACATGGTTGCCAAATCGGCATACAAAATTGTGCTGAGACCACTCCCCTAACTACGACATGCAGGAGATGGAACTATGCTGCGTAAATAGGACCCCAAAGCTCGCACCTATGCTGATTGGAAGCGCTGTTGGAGGCTGGGAGCTGACTCCTGAACTAAGGAAGCTGAGTGAGTGAAAACGGGGGCAGAAGACCCCTTATATAGGGCTGGGAACCAGCCAACCTTGGGCCAGCACAACTGACTGGCTGGTCGGTTTTGGCTAACCAAGCTGCTGGCCCTTGCCTATAAAACCAGGCCCTTTTGGTCCAATTCAACCAGGCTAGACAGCCAGTTGTCATTGCCACCTCCTATGCTAGCTGGAAGCACTACTAGAGGTTGGGAGCTGAGTCCTGAAGTGAGGAAGTTGAGTGAGTAAAAAGGGGTGGTAGAAGGCCCCTTATTTAGGCTGGGAACCAGCCAACCTTGGGCCAGCACAACCGACTGGCTGGTCGGTTTTGGCCGACCAAGCTGCTGGCCCTTGCCTGTAAAACCAGGCCCTTTTGGGCCATTTCAAGCAGGCTAGAGAGCCATTTGTCACTGCCACTTGGGCTTGACCTTGGTGCATGTGACAACAAGGCTAGGGTAGTCATACAGACAAAACTCTAGGATGGACCCTAACTGGAGTCAAAAGATGTGTGGTGACTAACTCACCCACAAACTCAACCTCTAACTGAGGTTATGGTTAAAAAACCTTAATAAAACGAAGTGTCCCTAACCCTTATTACATAACATTGGCGACTGCCTTCGGAAACATAATATTTCTAACACCCCCCCACAGTGACAGTGTCACAATGTAAAAGGTAAACATCAATCACCAAATAAATATAAGTTGAAAGCTTTGTGAAAAGCCTCAAACTTTGGACAAGTAATGCTTTGGTGTGGTGCCACATTTTGCTATGTAGGGCAAGAGACCAAGCTGATGTCCCGTGTATGTAGCTGCTCCCTGACATAATGATTATGAATTTCAATGTGTTTTGTATGAGCCTGAAATACAAGATTCTGCACAATGCAATGGCACTATGGCGGTTAGCGAGAATTGTAGTAATTGCAAGCCTCTTGGGGCATTCAATGATGTGATGACCAGGCTTTTTGCAATAATGGCACTTCCCTTTCTTGAAAGGCATTGCGGCATCCTTTTTATCTTTCCCAGTCGCATGTCCAAAACCACTGCTAGAGGCATGTCGTGGCTGAACTTTCCTTTTGCCCTTATTCTTGGCTAAAAAAGCATGCTCCCCACTACGAGAACATGAAGCCATATTCTTTCGCCTCTGCTCCTCCTACAAACAAGAGTGCTACCAACTCTTCAGAAGTGAGACACTTTTGATTCCCTCACGTCGAAAGGTTGAGAGATGTCTGAAAAAAGAAGTTAAGACTCCAGCAAGAGTTCAAAGTAGTGGTAACAAGCTGTGAGTCTAGAATGACCTTATCAATATTCAAGAGTTGCTTGCGCAAATCTTGATCCTGGTGACATGGTCCTACATAGAGTCACTCATGCATGCGCACAATATCAAGCTCTCTGCTCAAATATGAGACTCCCGCCTCAGTACGAGCTTAATACATATTTTCCAAAATATCCTTGGCAGCTTTAGAAGTCCAGCAGGACCTAACATGAGGGATAATAAACCTCTCCACATTTATGAAATCGAAGATAATGCTTGGGTATCATGTGTATTTCACCTCTTTTGCTCAATAGTAAGACTTGCAGGTGCTTGCACTTGACCAACTAGAGCAAGAGCCAACTTCTTCTTTGTGGAGTACTTCTCACCGATGACTAGCAGGCCGAAGGCTACCCATACCACATCCTGATTGATGTGGTAGTGGTGGGGGGGGTCTGTTGCATCTCGCAGGATGCCAATGTTGGTGTTGATGTTGTATGCCTGGAGGAATTCTGCCAACAACTTCATGTCCAAGTGGCATGGGAGGCGGTCCACCACTCTGCTCAATCCAACAACTCTGATCACCTCCTCAACCTCTGGCTACTTTAGTGTTGCATAGGCATCTGCTGTATGGTAGTGGAGGGTGTAGTTGTGACCCTCATAAGCAAAGCGTGAGTGCACAACACACGCGTCCAATTCTTGGAGCCATGCTTCTCCAAGTGGTGAGTGCGATTGGGAGCACACAATCTTGTACTCACCTACTGTTGGAGCCGGGGTGTGCTTGATCTTGAGGGGGGTGTACCAGCTATTGTTGTACCTTCTTGGGTAGCCTGTTTGTTGGACACTTCTTCTTACCCTTGCAGATCTTCTATGGGGATTTCGGAAGGCATGTGAATTGTCAGAGAAGGAGTGCTTTGGGAATCTGAGGAGCCAATGGCCTACGGGATAGGGCAGGGGTGAAGACCCAAGTCTGTTTTGAACTCAAAGAACTCGTATTCGGGGTCCATTGGAAAGAGTGATGGCAGTTGAGTGATGAGGGAGTCAATGGATGAGGAAGATCAGGAGGACATAAACATACTAATCTAGATGGCATTGGAAGAGGGCAGGAAGTTGTGAGAATTCTAGGCAAATTTTGCAAGAGTTTGGAGGAAACTGCTTTGGTGCAACGACCTGGCGAGATAGGGCCTGTTTATATAGATTTTTCATCCCCACGGCCAGCGAGATCTTTCGATGGTGACAGTCGGCGGGGTAAGTCGATGGCGACGGTCGGCGGGATCCGCGATTGTGACAGTCGGGGGGATCCTTCTTTGGCAACAATCAGTGGGATACTTCATGGCCCCGCCCAGTGGGATTTGGGATGGTGACGATCAATGTGATCTGTCGATGGCAACGGTCTGTGTGATCCGGGATGGCAACGGTCAGTGGGATACATCGATGGTGACGATTGGTGGGATACTGCTATAGCCATGATCGGCAGGATACTGACTGTGGAAAGAAGTAAAAGAGAGAGGGGGGGTGTGAAGGTCCAACGTGCAAGATGGTGAACAAATACAAAAATGGATGTACTGACCCTAATCGCCTAGTGTTGGCTGTTGGATGTGTGTGTGCATGTTTGTGTTTGGTAGTGACTTGTGGGTTGTGGGTGTGTTGGGTGAGATGCCTACTGTACTGACTCACCTAGACCTGGACTTGATGATTATGAGGAATGCAATGTGGGTGGATGTTGTGCTACCGCATAGCGTGTTAAAAGCCACATAGAGTAAGAGTCTAGCTTGCATTTTACTTTGGACACCAGAGGCACATTGGCATTGGGCTTAGTTGTTGCGGCATGGTCCATTTTCTTGGGGGGAGCGAGTTCTTGTGAGACCGCCCTTGGCGTGAGTGTGCCGGTACTGTCAGAGGTGGTACGATCACAATTACTTTCGAGGGTTTGTCGTCAGAATTAGAGGGAGGTTTTGGTGTAACTCCTTTCAAGGGAGGGGTCGGTCCTTGCGCTGCTCCCTAGCTGCCCTTGGCGATATTTGTGTTGAGTCATACTATTCGTGGTAATAGTGCATACTCGGTACTTTGGAGCTATTCCGCTATGTTTGGTTCATCGGTAGGTTCTTGTGGTGTTGCATCTCGGTCAACACAGGTTATTGTGTTGGTGCCTTCAGAACCTTCGCGGCTTGTACCCTCGTCTTCGAGATCCAGGCGACCTTTTTGCCTTGGTTGCCCAAGTGTTTGGTGCTGACAGAGTTGTTGGGGGGATGTGGTGGTGGATGAGGTGGATTGGAGCTTGAGGCTCGAAGCACAAGCTGGCGGTGTGGTCTCCTTTTTGCAACGGATGGGGCGACTGGGGTCTTCTATGTTGCTTAGATTTCCCCTAGGCGTCAGGTCCGATTGAAGTGATGTTGGGCACAAAGGATAGCCTCTTGTACTTGCTGTTCACGAATTTCTTGAGTGGAGGACGGTAGTGGTGGTGGAGTGGGCAATGGCACCAGTTTACCACTGTGGCTGTCTCTCTTCTCCCTTCAGGGTTGGACTTTTATTGAGGTGTTGGAGATGGCTGGGGCTTTTGGTCTGCCCTCTTTTGTAGCTTCATTGTCGTGGACCAGTGAGGGTGGAACTGAAGGAGCATGACTTGGTCCAGATAGCAAGATTACTGCCGTTTGACAACCATTTGTGAGTGAGGCAGTTCGAGCACGCCAATCGATCTGATAGTTCACGGTGTAGCGCGAGGTTCTTCCAAATATAATTTGTTCATCAGTTGCTTCTGTGGGGAGAACATAAAAGCATACATCCACTATGTGGCAAACAACTGTTAGCCTTAGATCCATAGAACCTAATGTTCATATGAGTTGGCTGTTTATAGCTCTTACCGAAGTGACAGTGAGGGTTAGGGGTACCTATAGCTTTTCCTATACCTCGCGGGAGATGAAGTGGCTCGCTCCTGGGTCTACGAGTGCTTTGATGCTCATGCGTGAAACCTGCAGCTGAACAAGCAACCTAGCTAGCTCCACTATTAGCTCACCCGTTAGTTCCACCTATCAATCGTTGCCTTAAGTACTGTCATTTGCTTACACTGTCGGAGCTTAGCGTTACGGGCTCTGGCTTCCTCGATGACCTGGCATTTCATCTTGGCCACCTCGGCCTTGAGTTCTTTTTCTCTATGCACAGCTTGAAGGGTGGAGAGAGTGAGTGGTCCGTAGTATCTTCTTAATTTTCTCCCATTAAGATAGCCATCCATTTCTGTCCCATCAAGGCTCCATCAAGGATGGCTATTCGGCATGACCCTTGGGGAGTGATCTCAACCACGTGGTAGGGACCCATACCTCGGTACTTTAGCTTGCATTTCATATTACAGATGTTGTATAGGAATGCCAAATCTCCCTCTGCCAGGTCCTTATTCAGGTTATGGTCGAACCAATTTTTATGTCGGGCCTTTTCTACCCAGAGGGAGTAGGCTGCACACAACCTTGTCTCTTCTAACCTTTCAAGGTCAATTAGCCATTCTACTAATGCATTCTCTGTAAGTCTTTCCTTGATGGTAAGATGAAGGCTAGGCACTACATACTCCATGGGCATCACCGCCTCCACCTAGAAGGCTAGGCTAAAGGGGATACAGTGTGTGGCCACTTTTTAGGAGGTTCTGGAGGCCCATAATGCTGCTATGAGCTAATGCTCCCAATTGGTACGATTGGCTTCTACTGTACAGGTGATGATCTTACAGCATGTTTTATTGGAGCTCTCAACCAAGCCATTTGCCCTAGGGTAGTATGGCATTGACTTCCTATGTGTGATCATAAATGCACTAGTCAGGATTGCTATCATTTCGTTGAGGAAGTGAGTTCCTCAGTCATCATCATTGACTAACTCCAATGGACATCCAAACCGTGTGATGACTTGTTCATATAAAAATTTGGCGGTGGATCTCGAATTGGCCTTCACCATGGCCCTTCCTTCTATCCACTTGGTGAAGTAATCGGTGGCCAGGGTGATGTATCTGGCCTCGGTCCCCTTAGTTGCTGGGCTTATGGGTCTAATGAAATCAATGCCCCACTTCTCGAAGGGTTGATCAATCAGGGTTTCGGTCAAGGGCATCATGTCCACTTTGTGGGGGATTTGGATATGCTAGCAGGGGTCACACCGTTTGATGAATTCGGTGTTGAAGAAGTGAAAGGAAAGCATGAAGCTGAACACGAAACAAGAGAATGCATTAGGAATGAAGAAGGGTGAGGTCCATATGTAGGCACCTCTACATGAGCCACCAAGCTCCACAATCATCTCCTCAATCAGCTCCTAGAATCTCTCAATCATCCTATGTGGCATCTATCATCACCTAACAGTGCTTATGGGCACCTAACTATGCCTCTAGCACACACACATAGAACCCAAGGTGTACCTAGGGCATACACCTTGAGATATCCCATCAAACCCCCCCTCAAGTGAATGTCTCAGGCTATGTCAAGGATACATCTAGTCACATAGTGTCTCAAGCCATCTCATGGTGGTCAAGGATAAATCTATGGCTAGGATCTCATGCTAGCAAGGGTTATCAAGGGTGTGAAGTCAAACAAAGGGATACATAAGACCCTCCAATGGTTATCTCCCCTGCATGTACATTCACACAATGTCTGCAGGAGCTACCATGGAGCTAAACACATACACATGGCCTACATCATATGGTGACCAGAGGAGTTTACAAAGAACAAAATAGTTTATTCCATTCATTTTGGAGGACTATTTAGGCAGAGTACCTTGACTCAACATAAAAGAGAGATCTCGAGCATATGTGGAGCTGGTTCAAAAAGCATAATCATCATAGGAGGCCTCATCTTGTGGAGGCACATCAACTGAAAGTAAATTGGAAGTTTCTAGTTTTGCTTCCTTTTTGGCCTTACAAAACTTTTCATGGTGATTGTTTTTGCCACAATATTTTCAAGGATTAATCTTGAAACAATCTTTTGAGAGGTGATTAGTCTTCCCACAATGTTTGCAAGGTGAAAACTTGCCCATTTTAGTTTTTATGGCATAGGCTGTGTCATTGCCTCTCCGGAGTTCCTTGTGCCTTTCTTCTTCTTGAAGGGCAGTAATAAGACTTTTAAGAGTAGGATTAGGAAGATTTTTCAATGTGGTGACAATATGATCATAATCTTCACGCATACTTTTGAGCAATACTGCCATTGCATCATCCGTAGTGATTGGAGAGTTGATAGAAGCAAGTTGAGTCATGAGACTCCGCATGTGATTGACATGAGCAGCCAAGGGAGTGCCACTAGCCATCTTCAATTCAAAGAAAGCAATATTAAGTGACAATTTTGAGATGTGAGAGCTAGCACCAAAAAGAATATCAAGCTTTTGCCAAGCTTCAGAAGGAGACTCCATATCAGAAATGTGATGAATATAGTCATCTCCTAAGCCAAGAGCAATAATGCCATATGCTTTCTCCTCTCTAGCAGGATCTCATGCCGGGCGTGTAGGAGCTGAGGATTCTCCAGCATTAGAGGCTATTGAAGAAGAAGTTGAAGTAGGTTTGACAAGCCCCCAGAGGTTTTCCCTCATCAATGCAAACTTAACTTTCATCTGCCATGTGTGAAAGCCTTTACCATTGAACTTATCAATATTCAAGAAGGTAGCCATGAGGGAGTCTAACCAAAAATGGGCAGTGTCTACTATCTTACGAGGCTAGAAAAAGCTGAAAGGCTTTAAAGTACAAGCATTTGGTGTAGCAAAGACTTGTAACCAAATTCTATAATAAAAATCATAATGGAAATGAAACTTCAACTTGCATGCTTCATAGAGGTGGCTAAATGAAAGTATTCCAAGCAAATCTAGGTATAGCAACCTAAAGGAAAGTTGTAGCCACAATTGTACTGATGCTATTCAACACTTTAAAGTATCAGAAATGCCAAAGTAGCATCTAATGTAGCACCAAATTAACAACATTGTCAAAACTGTCCAAAACAGAGGCCTGATCTTGGAGGGCTTGTATCTCACTCTTCAAGGCAAAGAAAAGAGGGCTTTCTAGGTAGAAATAAAGCTGGTATACTAGAGAAGAGCCATTGAAGAGGAAAGGCGAAATGCCATGTCACGTCACCATAGCCAGGAGCTTGATTGTTGACTGGTTTTTTCATGTTTTCTCCCTCCTCGATGGACTATTTCACTTCAAATTTGGACAAGGGCTAGCTCATGTTGTTGTGCAAGCGTGGCTCAGAGGAATTTTGAAATGGTTGGCCCAGCAAGTTGTATTTGCACAAAATGGCGTCAAGAAGAAAGCAGCTATTGCGTGGGTCTATGGGCACCATTCCCTAATTGCTCTGATGTGGAAGATCGCCTATATAAAGGGTCTCTATAGCCAGAAGGACTCTAGAAGAGGTCACCTATAGGAGGAGAATTTAGCCCTCCAAGTGGTTGGGCAGAAAGGGGCAAAATGGAGAGGAAGGTGAAGAAGAAGAGCAAGTATAGCAATGACTGGTGGTCCGAGAAGAAGACAAACTCGTTAGCCAACAAGTAGCGCCTGAACTTCTTGACTGCATAGACCATGGCCAGCAGGCCTTCCCTCTTTGTTGTGGTGTAGTTAACCTCAGCCTCGTTTAGTTGGTGGCTCGCAAAGTATATCGACGGGTAATCCAAATTATGCTCCTCGGGTTGGGCTAACACACACCCGATGGTAAAGTTGGAGGCATCGATATGGACGTGGAATATTAAATTCCAATTGGGTGACCTCAACACCGGTGCAGTGGTGGCTAGAGCTAGTTTGAGGGTTTCAAAGCATGTTTGGCATTCCTCGGTCCACTCAAAGGATACTAGAGCAGTTTGTATAATGGGCAGGCAATGTTCGCATAGAACAAGATGAATCTATTGTAATAGCCCATGTGGCCAGTAAATCGTTGAACTCCCTTGGCATTGGTGGGGCGTGGTATCAGCACCGGAAGAGAAAGTGCAGGCCAAAACCAGTACGGAGTTTGTCACATCACAGATAATCAAGTACATAAACCATGCACACTGCAGTTGCTATACTTAACAAAATGGAAAGAGTCAGCTGAAAGCAGCAGCTGCCAGTAGAGTGCTCAAAATGCGAGCAGCAGCAAAACCTCATAATACCATTGGCAAATAAATATGACTACAGTGCAAAGAAGAGCTACCTATAGGGAAAGAGCAGAACCTATACATACATAAAATTTGAGTAAAGGCCAAATCATCATTATTCGTTTTATCTTCTACACTTTGGCTTTGCTTCATTCAACTCCAACATGGGATCCCACTGCACGGAGGTTGTCTTAAACTAACACCCGCCTCACCTTGCTATGCCTATTTTAAATTTGATCATGTACTTCTTTTCTTTGGTATGGTGACTGACCTTCTTAAGGCCTTGATATTATGGTCCATAGAGATTCCATTCTGGGACACTATGTGGCCTAGAATGACACCATGTTTGACCTAGAACTAGCACTTAAGAGGATTCAAAGATATGCGGTATAAGCGACACTTCTCGAGGACGAGCCTGAGGTACTTCAGGTGGTCATCCCACGTTGAGTTCACATAGATGTTGTCCAAGAAGACTTCCACGAAGTCTCTTAGATACTCCTTGAATACCATGATCATCATCCGTTGGAAGGTGCCAGGGGCATTATTTAATTCGAATATCATCACGCTAGCTCTACAAACACATCCCACTCAGTTGCGAAGGCGGTTTTATGTTGATCTTGTGGGGCGGTCGACACTTGGTTGTAACCTAAAAATCTGTCTAGGAAGCTATAAGCTTCCTTTCTATCTATCCTTTCCAAAACATGTTCTATGAATGGCAAGGGGTAGTGGTCATGTCTAGTGGCAACATTAACGTTTTTCAAATCCACACATACTCTAATGTTTCTACTTTTCTTTAGGACTATTACAATGGACAATACCCAGTCCATAAGCTCAATCTCATAGATGAATCCCGCATTTATGAGTTTTTGGATTTCTTTACTCACTATGAGTGTGTATTTGGGATTCATAGGGTAGGGGCATTGACGTACCGGGGCCTGGCATCGTGTCTAGCATGGGGATTGTGTGCTACACTACTTTGGCAGGGATTCCCTTCATGTTGGTATACTTCCAGGCCATGCAGTCCTTGTACTCTTGTAGGAGAGCTATTAAGGCATTCTCCTCATTGGGGGTGAGATCATCGGTGATGAATACGGGTTGGGGTTCCTGCCCTTCCGGGGCTAGGGTCACCTCCTTGACTAGGGCTGGCCCATCATACCCTTGAGAGCATATGTCTTCCCAAGACCTTTTGGCCTATTGGTATAGAATCTTACAATCCTCAATCATGTAGGCCTTGTAATGGGCTGGTACCTAACGTAGGTCCTCTTTTTCTTCAGTCTCCTCCCTTATTTCTGTCGAAGCCATGGCCATTTTGCCCTTAGCCACGCTTTTGGATACAAGTGGTTCTGAACTTGAAGGGGGCTCTTCCATTGCACTTATAGAGCTGATGGGAGAGGTTACCCTACTTGTCCTAGTCCCCTAGTTGGAGGAGAACTCATGGTGAGCCCCAAGTATGAAGTGAAAACCCTAGACTATAATAACTTAGACCAAGTCTAGCCTACAATAACATACCATTGTATGTTCTATCAAATCCCCCCTCAATGGTATGGTTGAAGTACTTTGGGAACTCCTCAGAAGTACCTAGGGTACATAAAGTACCATGGTTGCACAAATTCATCCAACAGGATATAGCAGCCTATGGGAGTATTACAAGAAAAACAATGTCATTTTACAACCCCCCTTGACATTGTTGTAATTTCTCTGATTCCCAAGCCTGTTCAATGATGTACAAACACTTCTGTTGACAGGCTCTTAGTGAAGATATCTACTACATTGTCCTCAGATGGACAATAGATGAGGCTAATGATGCCATCTGCTATACATCCCATATAAAGTGATAGTGATTTTCCACATGTTTCATGCGAGCATGAAAAACAGGATTGTTACCAATCTTTATGCAACTCTGACTATCACACAAGATAGAGGTGGCCTGATCATCTTGTGAATGATGCAAGTCATAAAGTAGCTTCCTTAGCCATATGCACTCTATAGTAGCTACATTTGCTACCTTATACTTCGCTTCACTAGAAGAAAGAGAGACCCTGCTTGCTTCTTACTTAACCAAGATATGCATGCGGAACCCAAAGAGAAACAGTAGCCAAAAATGAATTTTCTATCAATGTCCCCTGACCAATCAGAATCTGTGAAGCCACATAGATCAAGATCACAAGCATATTCCTTGATGTCTTAAGCTTTAATATTTCTATCAAACCATGCCTTTCTTCTGTGTTTTTCTATTGTCATGGCATGGTAGGCAACTAGTCTTGTCTTTGTATGCTTCTGCAACTGATAGAGTCTTTCTTTCAAGGATTCATGGTCTCCCATAATGGGTAGTCTTTCTTATGTTCACCAGGTTGACAAAGCACACTCCCAATTGCATACTTGGATCCATCAGTATGAACATGAAAATAAATATCCCAATTAGGAGATATAAGGAAGGGTACTATAATTAGGTGCCACTTTAAAATCTCAAAGGCTTGGTCGCACTCTTTGGTCAATAAAAATTCCACTAATAATTTGTAAAGTGGTCTAGCTATCATGGCATACCATAATATAAATCTTCTATAATAGCCGGCATGTCCCATAAAGACCTGTACACCCCCAGGGGATTCACAGGGGGAAACTTATGATATCACGTGAGTGTACAATAGGGGGTTTTTTTGAAATGAGGCATAAGCTTATACATTAGGGGTGGGGGCCCTTTTTTTTTCCCCAATATTGAATTTAAGCTAGGGGGACCATGTCATATTTAAGAAGGGGGGACATAATATAGGTTACCTTGGGTAACTAGTCCAAATAAGTTTGATTTTGTGTATGGTTTTAAATAGTCATAGGGAAAGTAACCTAAATTTGCTTATTGTGTAATCTAAATGCTTGAGAAAGAATGTAGATTTAAGGAAAGGGGGGGACATAATCGAATTTTGGTGGTATCTTATAAGTTTAAATAGGGGTGTTTTATCATCCTATGTGGATCTTAAATAGGGGGTTTTCTTGAAGTTCATGCACGCAGGTGACGTCCCCCTTTAATGAAGAGTGAATCCCCCGGGTGTACACCTTTGGAATTTGTAGGAGGGGGAAATTCCATGATGATTTTGATTTTGTCCATGTTAGTTGCAATCCCATGTTGAGAGACGATGTGTCCCAAAACAACTCCATGGGTGACCATGAACTGGCATTTTGTTGGATTTAGAGAGATGCCATACTCCCTGCATTTTGATTAGTACTGCTTCAAGGCATTTGAAGTGGTCTTTTTTGTTTGAATGGATGCAAAAATCATCCAAGAACACCTGTAAAAACTTATTCAGAAATGACTTGAAAGCTGTGAACATGACTCGCTGGAATGTGGCCGGGGCATTACAAAGGCCAAATGGCATGACTCTATATGCAAAAATACCCCATTCTATAGCAAATGTTGTTTTTGATTGGTCTTTAGGAGCAATTTGCACTTGGTTATAGCCACTGAAGCCATCCAAGAAGCTATATATTTCTAAACCTGCCACCTTCTTTGAGAGCTTCTTGTGCGGAAGTTGTTGTCTCTGTTTTATGGAACTTGGCTATGTGGGGGTTAAAGGCCCCCGATTATGTATTATACTCAAACACACACATATATATATGGATGACATAGAAGATTAGGGTTTTTTTCACCCACCAAAACTTGTGTGGCTCTCTTCAAATTCTCCCTGTCTCTCTCACCTAGCTCCACGAGCTTAAAATATCGCAAGGCTTACTATGCCCTCATCCACAATTAATAAAATAAATTAGTCCACGGCTTACTATTCATTACTTTACAATATGGCCCATGGCCTTTGGCAACCATTCAATATTTCAATCAATCCAGATCACCTTCACCATCTCTGTTCCTCATTATCCAACTCATCATCTATCTCAAGCCACCAATTGTGTTTTTGTTACAGTCAATTGATGAATCATCACACCAACTAATCCCAACACAATTGTATGCTTATATATAGACATAAAAATACACACCTTATGACCAATTGCAATAACACCAGTAACAATAGAGACATTAGTTTTAACATGGAACCACCCACTATACTAACCATCTAGCCTAGCAAAACATAGGTAGTTAGGTGTCCCCAACTAAACCCCACAAAGCATCCACTAGGACACCTTTGAGAGCACTCTAAACTAGTATGAGAGACTCGGTGGTCTAGTTGATTCTTTTGGGTAGTCTAGCTGATCTCGTGTGCATGCATGGAGCCCAAAGTCTACTACTCTAGCTCTGTGGGAGGAAGGAGAAGCCATGTGGGAAGTTTTATGGGTGACTTTATCTGCACCCTAGTGTGCAGAGACCTAGAAGGACCTTTGGAAAAGTTGTTTTGGTTTTTTTTCCAAGCCCGCAGTGGTTTTGGAGCAAAAAGACGTTTTTTGATGATTCCCTTGTTCCTTTTGATGTGACTGAGAGTCCGAAATGACTTGCAGAGGCAAGCATTGCCTGCTTTTGGTGTCCATTACACTTTGGGAGTTCAAAAACCCCTTCATTATTCAATTTGGGGTCATTTCATTGGATTTTCGACTCACTATCTCTGCTTCAACATTTATGGCTCATTGTCTCTGCTTTAATGATTTTCTGCCAGTGTGTTGGAACTCAAGTTTGAGGCAACCATTCATAGATCTGTCAGTTCTGGTGGACTCAGGAGGCCCTAAAAATTATATGTTGCTCATCATTCACACTCTAGTGGTGTTTACAAATAGATCAGTTTGATAAAACATTTTTTAATCCATGTGTTAGACCCGGTGGTTGGGACAGTTTCCAAAACCGTCTGTTCCATTGCATTCCAGAGGCTTGAAAACCCCTATCTATCAGCTCTTGTGCAATTCCATGGAGATTTGGAGAATTTCCGTCTCTCTGAGATGCTGAATCATTCGTTTCTCTATCAAAAATCCATTCAAAGATTTAAACCTTTGATTTCTTGACACATGGCATTTTTTATTAAACCTTAGGCTTCTAAGGTTTAATTTACAAGTCAATTGCAATCTTTGACTTGGGTTTACTTCACATCCAGAGTGATTTTTTGAAGTAGTATTTGAGTTGCGAAAAGTGCAGGTCATGTCATTGATGCCATGTATGCAAAGATTGCAATGGTTTTGAGGCATGTTAGGTTTTACTTTCACTGGCGATCGTTGACTTGAGGCTGTGATTTTGATCATACCTTATGTAGATTACTCTGGTTGTAGTTTGAGCCATGTGCGCTCATTCATGCTGTGCATTGGGTTGCAGTGGATGCTTTACAGGCCATTTGGATGCATTGTGATCCTTGTTGGATGTGCTAATAGGCCCATATTGCCTTGTGGGATGCTTTATTGATGGATGTTTAGCACACAGATGCTATTTTATGCTGAGGGATAGCATTAATACATTGCAATTGATGCATTGATAGTTTTATGCTCTCTTAGATGAGACGTTATTGATGCTTAGGCCCATGGACTGTGTTTATGCTTGAGGCATTTGGCTCTTATTGGCATTGGGTTTGCCATTGTTTTGTCATTACAGGTTGGCATGATTTGCTCATATGGATGCATAAGATATGAACATGAGTCAGATGCATTTTGATGCTTTGCACTTTGAGCTTTTGGTGATATTACCTGGTAGACATATTTGGGCACACCTGATATTTGGTGTGATTCTTTCTTACAAGCACTAGCATTTGGGATTTTGCTATATTTGCATAGTGGTCTCCTCTCCATGTCTAAAAAGAAGTTTTTCAGCATTAAAAAGTTTGATGGGACAAACTTGTTGGAATTCAAAGCATGCAATCCATCTACATGATCTCTCTCTCACTCTCAAAACATACTTGACACACTCTTTACCTTTGCTATAGAAGTTCACATGAAGAACAAAACCATCTCATATATTTATGAGGAGAGACAACTCTATAACATAAACCTTTGACATACAGTTCATGCCTACTAGCCTTGTCACAGCTTACAACTGATATTGACTCAATAAAGACTCATCGAAGGACTTTATGACCATTATGAGAAGCCGCTCTTAGACACCCTACGAGGAGTAACACAATTGAAATGTGACTCTCATTGAGATGAATAGATAGAGAGAGTTTTGTACAAGAAGAAGGAATTTGCCCTACAACTGGATCTTTGTAGATACTCTTGTAACCGCCATCAGATGTGTTGCCACGCCATGCATAAGTTTTGATTGGTATATGCACATGCAAATGTATTCTCTAGAAGCTTATTGACAAGTCAATAGACTGCCACCTATTTCATGCTATGAGGCCACATGGAATATCTCGAGTCTTATATTGTTGTATGAGCCAAATAAGCCGACCAATCATCACACACTAAGCTCTCTTGCATGGACGAATCCCATGCAGTTGACCAACAAATCTCCATGTTTCTTTTCATGCATGGACAAGCCTACCACCATGCTTATGAAGATGGACCAATTAGTGAGCTCCTACCATATCATATGACCAATAGCATTAGACAAAGATAGACTCCTCCCAAACCTTAGACTATCATCAAGTCTCCCCATGAGGTCGACCTAAAGATTCCAGTGAGGAATTCCAACAAATCTTTTCTTTATAGAAATAACAGATATGGATGTGCTTATTGTGCTTATTCAAAAGAAGCAGATTCAACCCTTGGAAGGCATTGTAGCTAAGCTTGCAACTATGTATGAGGATGATTGGAATGAATTGGATGCACTAGCAAAGTCTACTGTTAGACTTCATCTTACAGAGTTACTTTATTTCATAGTAGTAAATGAGCAGATAATGGAAGATTTGTGGAGGAAATTATGTGCCACTTATGAGAAGGAAATTGCCTCTAATAAAGTTTACCTCATGAAGAGGTAGTTTGAGCTACAGATGACGGAAGCTGTCTCCATTGCTTCTCACTAGAATGAATTCAATATTATTTTTAGCTAGCTTCAGGCTCAAAAGCTGAATTTTGATGTGAAAAATAAGGCAATATTCCTCTTGTTTTCATTGCCATCCTCATGAGATACCTTCCATACAGCTATCAATAACTCTACACATGGTGGAGTACTGAATTTTGATGATGTTGTGGGTAGCTTGTTGGCCGAGGAGATTATACATAAGTTTATGGATGGCGACAAGCAGGATGTAGCCTTAAATGTGCAAAGGGGTAGATCACATTTCAGGGGGAAGTCCCAAGAAAGAGGGAAGTCTCGTAGCAAATCCAAGGCTCGAAACATTGAGTGTTACCACTCTGGCAAGAAGGGCCACATGAAAAAGGATTGCTACAAGCTAAAAAGAGAGCAAAAGTATAAGAAAAAGAATGCAAATTTGGGTGCAAATAAGAAGAAAGAGAATCTAAGGGAGGACAAAGGAAAAGTGAAGATCGAGAAGATCAATGCAGTCATTGATGATAGTGACAATGACATTCTATTAATGTCTAGTCTACCTGTAGAGTTTCTTGCCACTTTAGATGATGCATATTCCTAGGATTGGATTTTGGATTCTGGTGCTTCATTCCATGTTGCTCCCCATAGGGAATGGCTCTCCACTTATGACATTAGAAAGACAAGTTGTGTGCATCTTGGAAATAACTATGCATGTGACATAGTGGGGGCAGGTGACATAAAGTTTTCTTTTGCAAATGGGTCTGCATTTGTTTTGAAAAATGTGAGACATGTGCCTAAGCTGACCAAGAGTCTCATTTCAGTGGGTTAGCTAGATGATGCTAGTTTTTAGACCAGCTTTGGCTTTCAGAGTTGGAAAATTCAGAAGGGCTCTATGGTTTTGGCAAGAGGTGCCAAGTGTGGGATACTAGTAAATCCCTTACATGTATCAGGGGTTTCTGATCATGTTGTTACAATAACCGAGCAGCCAAGTACTTCTTTGTGGCATTGCTAGCTGGGGCACACAAGCCAGAATGGAATGAAACTCTTATGCTGTTTGGGTTATGTACTACATTTGATTTTTTTTTATTTTGAATTTTGTGAGCATTGTCTCTATGGGAAGCATACTAAATCAGCCCATATAAGAAGGGGAAAGAAAGAGCTTGAAAAGATTGATTTGGTGCATTCAAACATATGTGGTCCCATGCCTACATGGTCATTATGAATAATATGTGACATTCATTAATGATTCAACTAGGAAAGTGTGGGCTTATGCTATGGATTGGAAGAGTGATGTGTTCTAGTTATTTTAGAAATGGCTGGCTTTGGTTGAAAATCAGTCAAGTCAAACACTTAAATGCCTACAGACTGACAATGGTTAAGAGTATCTCTCTCATGGCTTTCACCATTTCTATGATACATGTGGGATCAAGAGGGAGCTCACGTCCCCTCATACTCTAGATCGAAATCCAATTTGTAGAAAAGACAAGCCATGCCATTTAGGAAAGGTTGCAATGTATGCTTTCCAATGCAAGTCTTTTTGGCGGCTTTTAGGATGAGGCAATGAAGACTGTTGTGCATGTGATCAAGAGATCACCTAGGAAGAGTTTGGATGGTGGTATTCCAAAGAGGCATGGATTGGCAAGAAGCCCTCTTACTCTCATTTGCATATATTTAGGTGTGAGGCATATGCACATGTGCCAAAAGAGCTTTGAAAGAAACTAGATCCTAAGTCTAGGAAATGCATCTTTCTGGGTTATGGTGAAAGTGGAGAGATGGGCTATTGTCTCTGGGATCCAAAAGTAAAGAAGATCATATGAAGCCATGATGGGTCTTCAATGAGAAGAAGATGCATGACACCCATGAGGGATGTGGAAATGAGGTGAATCACTTTCCAAGATGTCAATTCACCTGCATATACTGATATATAGCAAGCTGTCCATTCACCAAATGTGCAAGAAATGGTGCCACCAGGTACTCCCACAAGTACACAATCAAGGATAGATGATATATCATCTATTGGTGGGAATAATGAGCCAAATGAGGTTGATATGTAGGAGGGATAGCAAGCTGAAATTCCCTTTAGAAGATCAGCTAGAGGTCTAGACCGCCTAATAGATTTGTTCCAAGGGCAGACTATGTGATGCTTACTGATTGCAGGGAGCCTTCTTGCTATAGAGAGGCTATGATGTGCGAGGATCAGCGCAAGTGGGAGTATTCTATGCAATTAGAGGTGAGTTCACTCATGAAGAATAAGACTTGGGACTTGGTTTCTTTGCCACATGGAAAGAAAGCATTGCCATGTCAATGGGTCTACAAGATGAAGGTCACAGGTGACGATGTGCCTAAGTACAAGGCCTATTTGGTTGCTAAAGGGTTTAAGCAAGAGAAGGGTGTGGAATTTTATGAGATCTTTTCTCCAGTTGTGAAGATGACTACACTTAGATGTGTACTTGGACTTGTGGCAAGAGAGCACATGGAGCTTATGCAGATGGATGTCAAGATAGCTTTCTTGCATGGGGATTTGCATGAGGAAATTTACATGGTACAACCAGAAGGCTTTGAAGAAAAGGGCAAAGAGCATTTGGTTTGCAAGCTAAAAAAGCGTGTCTATGGCTTTAAGCAAGAGCCTAGAGAATGGTATTAGAAGTTTGATGCTTTCATTTGGTCCCAGGATTTCAGAAGAAGTGAGATTGATCACTGTGTCTATAGTAAATGGGCTAAGGATAATAGCTTGATACTCCTAGCACTTTATGTGAAGGATATGCTATTGGCTAGCAAGAACAGTTATGAACTAGATGCATTGAAGGCCCAGTTGCATGAGGCCTTTGACAGGAAGGATGTGAGATCTGCAAGTCATATTCTTGGTTTGCGCATCATTTGTGACTGAAGTAGGAAACTCCTTTGGCTTTCACAGAAGGATTATGTTACCAACATTTTGCAGCGTTTCAATATGGAGGGGGGGAAGGGAGTAAGTACTCCATTTTCTCCATATGTGAAACTGAGTCAGGTAGATAGTCCCTAATCAAATGAGGAGAGGACCATGATGGCCAAGGTTCCTTATGCATCATTGTTTGGGATTCTTATTTATGATATGATAGTAGCTTATTGACTCTCATGGGGTTTTACAGACAGAGCCAGATGACATCTTACGCATAGCTTCAGATTTCTATGCACCCTCCTCTCGAGTAATCCTGACTGCTAAACACCACGATGGTTTCTGTCTTTGGCCCTCTGCCTACACGAATTATTCGGTGGCAAGCAGTCCTTGGAAGGAAGGCGCGGGAGATGTCGTGGGGGAACTTGCCCAAGAGCCACTATACATTATCGTATTCATAGGGGCTAGCTTGTTGCATCCAAAGTTTTGGGGAGCCAATGAATATGCACAATTGCAGGAGGCAAAATCCAGGGATGAGGTCTACAATAACACGAGAACAGTTTGCCTTGAAAATCCTTAGCCCTTGTCAATGTCTCCAGGGAGTCCATAGAATGCAATCACTGTTGAGATATGGCGCCATGAGCACATAGATTAAAGGCTAAGGTATGTGCTAAGGAAAGAATTAAAGTAGCCACCCTAAGATATGGACTACATGATGTGGAGATGTGGATTGAGGATATCCACAAGGAGAGAAGTGGACCAGAGGATCCCACAAGTGTTGACTATTCAAAGGGCACTCTCTATAAGAGGCCTATCATGTATTGTTGATATAGCACATTTGGAATAGATTGAGTGTTTCATACTTCCTATCTCTCTCCCCATGGCTTTTCATATTTGGTTTGATCCTCCATGATCTTTATGCTCATTAAGTGATAGATTAGGCTAGTACGATCCACACTTTTTCATGGTATCAGATCATAGGTTTAGCTCTCCTAGTTTAGCTCATTGGTAGTTCACTAGGATTGCTCCCATTCCTAAATTAGTTTTAGAATGTAAGATTAGTTTTAGATCTCGAGAGTTCTGAATTTAGAGAGTTAAGTTCATTGTGAGCTTGAGTGTTCTTGTTGAGAGAGAGAGAGAGAGAGATTTTCCATCCGCATTGTTCTTGTGAGAAAAAGATAGGGAGAGAGGATCAAAAATCTAATTTTGAGAGAAAGGTAGGCTTTAGACCTCATTTGTGTGAGAGTAGATTAATTCTCTAGCCTTCATAGCTCTACTCCTGAATCCGTGCCTTAAAGCTCAAGGACAATGACCTCCAAAGTGCATGTAGCTTAAGCCACATCCAAGGCTTCGCTGCAGCACCCAAGGACTCTGTAACCCATGATGCATTCTGGCATCTTGTTTCATGAAGGCTTTAGAGGATTCTATCGAGGGGAGCAGCGCCTCTGACGAAATGGTCTTCTAAGCTGACTCTGCAACCAAGGCTCCAAGACTCCAGCTATGCCTACAATGACTACTCTCTCTTGCACCTCCTACGGGTAAGGCTCCTCCAAAGTGCACCCAACTCCATCGCCATCTACAACTGCCAAAACAATGCATAAGCCACCCAAGCAACTTCTTGAATGGCCCTACACACCAATGCATTCATAGCTACTTATAAGGCAAGCGAATCCTTCAATAGCCAGCCTCACGGATGATAGCTCCTCCACCTGCCAATAGCACTCCTAGCCTCTAGTCTCTAGTCTCCCACGTCATTCAATGCTGCTCTGTAAGACAGTCCCTCTCCAGATGACCTTCAACCATATACAATACCACGGACGGCTCAACTGGGACGCATCTACCTACAATAGGCTGCACCGACCATCCTCGACTGAATGACAGTCTTCACTGCAACACAACTCTCAAACTCTGGGCAAAAGTTGAAGGCAAAAGTTGATTTACAGCAAGTCTCCAACTCTGAGAGAATAGATGATAGATGAAAATTCGTCACAAAACTAAGCAAATGTGGTTCGACCATTTGCAGTATGTCTCTCTGAGCATCCAACCAGGTCCTATGATGGAGCAAATGGAGAAGGATATGGACAGGCTTATCGGATGAATCCGGCCGAGCTTCAGTGATGCGCCTTGCTCCACATCTCAATCGTCATCGCCCTCCTTTGAAAGCCTCTGTGAAGATTGTGGGAGAGAGGGAAGGAGTCTCACTTGCGGCTTTCTCACATGCACAATGGGGGAGTACACACAAAGGTGGAGGCTGAAAACAGTTTTCCTCTTCTTAGTTGTGAAAGCCAAAAGAACTCAAGTACAAAGAAATAGAAGAACCCTATATGTGGGTCTCAAACCAAACTCAACTAACTAAGGTGGCATACTAACTGAGCCACGAACTAGTGTAGATAAGGATAGCTATCATCCAGCTATTATTCGTGGGCGGTGTACCAACCGCATCTCCAGCTAACAAGTCGGTGACATAAATGCACAACAGTCACCCTGGCATATCGCGAGTGGAGCTTGATATCTCAACACTCCCCCTCGAGCTCAATCCCAATTCCTGCACGTCTCTGAACTTGCGCAGCTTCTCTGCGCCCAATGCTTTTGTGAAGATGTCAGCTACCTGATCCTCTGTGCTGACATAAACTAGATCAATAAGACCTAGTAACACTTTCTCCCGCACATAGTGATAATGCACCTCAATGTGCTTTGTTCTAGCATGAAAGACTGGGTTCTTTGCCAAGTGTATACTGCTCATGTTGTCACAATAAATGACAACTGGCCCATCTGTAGACTGATGCATATCATAAAGTAGTTTATGCAACCAAGCTACCTCACATGCAGCCATTGCTGCACCCCTGTACTCAGCCTCTGTGCTCGACAAGGCAACTGTAGGCTATTTCTTGCTGCTCCAAGTGACTGCAGCACTCCCAAAAGAGAACACATATCCACTGGTAGATCGTCTATCTGAAATGCTACCAGCCCAATCAGCATCAGTGTATCCATGCAACTGTATCTGAACCCCAGCCTCATAAAATAGTCCATACTACAATGTGGACTTCACATACCTGAGTATGCGTCTAGCCGCATCCAAATGCGGTTTCCTTGGAGCCTGCATAAACTGACTTACCAACCCAACAGCGCATAGCTCAAATCTGGCCTGGTAATAGTCATGTAAATCAAACTTCCTACTATGCGTCTGTACATAGTAGGGTCCCCCAGAAGCTCACCTGCATCTGCGCTCAGCTTCACATTCTGCTCCAAAGGAACTGAAATAGGCTTACAGCCTGTCATCCCATATTTGGAAGCATGTCCAATCCATACTGCCTCTGCAAGAGCTGTATCCCACTTGGTGATCTAATCACCTCAGTGCCCAAGAAATAACGCAGCTCTCCCAAATCCTTCATCTCAAACTTCTGCCTCAATAGCATTTTCACATGAATGATATCTTCATCACTATCACCTGTGATGATCAAATCATCAACATAAATGACCAGCAACATAATCCCTTTCTCTGTTTTTCTCACATAGAGTGAGAAATCTGCCTTGGAAATCTGAAAGCCAATAGTGACAAGATACTGTCCTATCTTGTCAGACCATGCTCTAGGTACTTGCTTCAAGCCATACAAGGCTTTCTTCAACCTGCAAACAAACTCGGGATGAATAGCATGAACATAACCTGCTGGCTGCTCCATAAAGACCTCTTCTTGCAAATCACCATGCAAGAAGGCATTCTTTACATCCATCTGATGTAAAGACCATCCCTTTGATGCAGCCATAGCAATGGCTGCTCTTATGGTTGCCATCCTTGCAACCGGGCTGAAAGTTTCTTCATAATCAATGCCATATGTCTGTGCATACCCCTTGACAACTAATCTTGCCTTGTATCTATTCACAGAACCATCTGCATTGTGCTTGATCTTATAAACCCACTTACAGCCAATTACATTCTTGCCTTTAGGCAAAGGCACCAATTCCCATGTAGCATTAGCATCCAAGGCATCCATTTCTTCATCCATGGCTTTCTCCCATTTTTCATTTCCTATGGCTTGCTCAAAAGAAGTGGGTTCTGGTTCCTGTATCACTTTGACCATATAGGCATAGTGAATGGCTGTAAATCCATCATATTTCAGCCTATCCACAGGATACCTAACCCTGGTAGACCTGCGCAAAATAGGCTCACTTCCAGGTGCTCTCAAAACATCCCTGGTCTTCCTTACTCCAGGTGTAACAACAGAAGGAATACCCAACTCATCATCAATGCTCTGCTCTGAGCCACTGGATTCACCATCCACACAAGAGTGACCTACATTCACATCAAACATGGGCTGATCTACCTTTTCTTTTCCTTTTCGTGATACCTGCGTACCACTCTCTGCATTGCTTTGAGGGGATTCTCCTGATCTCAATATGCCTGTCCATGGCGAAGTATGTGAGCCACTGGTAGAGGACACTCCAGGTCCACTGATATTTTGTGATTGCTGCTGTGCATTCTGTGCAGCATTACCATTTTGTGCATCTACATCAATCATCACATTTACTGGTTTATACTAGCTGCTCATCTCATCAAAAACAACATCTCTGCTCACTGTGAACTTATGTGTAGAAGGGTTATAGCATCTATACCCTTTCTGCTGCAGAGAATAACCAATAAAGACGCACTTCTCAGCTTTTGGATCCAACTTGGACCTCAACTCATCTGGCACATGGACATAGGCAATGCAACCAAAAATCTTCAGATGAGAAATATCTGGTTTCTTACCAGTATACATCTCCTCTGGCGTCATGCCATGTATTGCTGCAGTGGGAGTTCTGTTCATTATATAGACTGCTGTAGCAACTGCTTCAGCCCAATAATAATCTGGTAGATCTTTTTCATTTAGCATAGCCCGAGATACCTCTCCAATATGCCTATTTTTTCTTTCTGCAATTCCATTTTTCTGTGGGGTATGGCTGCATGAATATTGCTGCTTTATACCATGCTCCTGCAAGAACCTTGCAAACTCATTTGAGAGGTACTCTCCCCCTCCATCTGACCTTAGGCATTTTATTTGCAGGCCTGTTTCTTTTTCAACCATAGCTTTGAAAGCTTTGAAGTGCCCAAACACTTCACTTTTCTTTTTCATAAAATACACCCACAATTTTCTGCTGAAGTCATCAATAAATGTGACAAAATAGTGACAGCCTCCAATAGATGCAGCTTTTGTAGTCCACACATCAGAGTGGATTAATTCCAATGGCTTTTTACTCTCTTGAACATGCCTAGGAAAAGGTTTCCTTGCCTGTTTCCCAAATTGACAGGCTTCACAAACCTTGTGCATTTTCTGCAACCTTGAATTTAGACAATCCTGCAACAATATTTTGGGCTTGCATTGATTTAAGTCGCTGTATATTAACATGACCAATCCGTTTGTGCCAGATATCAATATCTGCAACTACACTGGTCCCATGTGCAAACATTGCTGCACTCAATTCAGGCATGTCTGCATCCAACGTAAACATCCTGCCCTTCTTTTTTCCTTTTGCTATCAAGCGACCATTATTTTTCATATCCTCAACAAAGCATCCATGAGGATTAAATCTGACCTGCAAGCCCTGCTCAACCATCTGACCAACAAAAACCAGGTTCTTGGTGATGTTCGGGACATGAAATACATCAGACAAGTATTTCTTTTTCCCATCCTGCATAGACAAAGGAATTTTGCCAATCTGCACAATAGGATGTGCAGTATCATCACCAGTCTCCACAAATCTTGGCTTTTCCATTTTCCTTGCATCTTGCATCCATTCTGCATGACCTGTCATGTGGTTTGACGCACCTGAGTCAACATACCACACATCATTTTGTTCTTTTGCACTTGTCAGAATTGGTCATATGCTGCACCATAAAAAGATGCTCATTTCTGTCATCACCCTGCCTGCTAGAAGATGCATAATTGCCTTGCTGCAATTTTCCATTCATAATGTCATTCTGCTTTTTGTAGCAGTCCTTAGCCATATGACCCATTTTGCCACAATAGTAGCATTCAACATTGCTGTTTGCATTTTGGCTTCTCTGCCATCCACCACGGCCTCTTTGGCTCCCCCTGCCTCTAGAGTTACCACGTCCTCCTACATAGGACTGGTTTTCTTGCGTTTGCTGCATATTCTGATTTCTACCACGGCTTGCAGATCGGCCTCCTCTACCTCTGCCTCTACCTCTGCCAGCATTTGAGTAGAAGACAATTTCTTTTGAAGTTCCTGCTGAAGAAGATGCACCCCCATTTCTCTGCTCTTCAGAAATTAGAAGAGCAATCAACTCCTCAAAATTTGGAAATTTTTCACGGACGGCAATGGATGTCCAGAATTGTGCATAATCCTTTCCTAGACCATTCAAGGTCACAGAAACCAAATCGTCATCATCCACTGGCGACCCAATGGAAGCAAGTGCATCTGCAATTTTCTTCACTTTCATGTGGTAGTCATTTATGCTCAAATTTTCTCTCTGCACATTGTGCAACTTCTGTTTGAGTTGCATTTTCCTGGCTTGCGTATTTGTGCTATACATTTTTGCCAAAGTATCCCATGCCTCCTTTGGCGTATTTGCATCCTGAATATGCACAATCATGGAGTTCGAAATACTGATAGACAGCCAGTACATAACTTTCCTGGCTCTCTCATGCCATCCTTTGAATGCCTGCATTTCCTGTTGACTGGGAACATTAGGAAGAATTGGTTCTTCTTCATTTCCTATAATGAATTCCCAATAGCCTTTTCCCATCAAGAAATTCGTCATTCTAAACTTCCATGCCTGGAAGTTGTTCTTGTCAAGCTTTTCACTGACAATCTGTGAAAGAGAATCAGATGCCATTACAGAACACTGCAAAATATTCTGTCACTGCAAAAAACATAGCTTTTGCCTCACACGGGCAGATCTGCAAAACTGACGAAAGTGGTATTTCACCACACAGTCACTTCCTAGTGACGATTTTGCATCAACAGGCAACCGGCATGAATCTGCAACTCCCAATATCTCTGCACACAGGCATACGATGCAATTTCTACGGCACCTTTCCACCGACTAGCCGCGCAGTGGTCGCACAGCAAAAAACAGGGCCTTTTTCTGAGTGCCTGCGAAGAACTTCCGCCTTCAAAACGGGCCCTGAAACCGCCTCAAATCAGAAAAATAAAGTCACCCAGGGTTTTGCCCTGTCCCGCAGCATATACTGCGCTCTCGCCACACCGCGAAGGGCGACTCAATCTGAAACAGTGCACTCCTGCACTTCTGGCTATGCTACCTGCAGAGATTTGCTCCCAAACTCGAAATAGGAAAGCAACACTGGTCCTCTTACCAGGACACCACGAACTTGGCTTGCTTTCTTGAGCTCCTTACCACGAACAAGGCTTTGATACCATGTGAAGATTGTGGGAGAGAGGGAAGGAGTCTCACTTGCGGCTTTCTCACATGCACAATGGGGGAGTACACACAAAGGTGGAGGCTGAAAACAGTTTTCCTCTTCTTAGTTGTGAAAGCCAAAAGAACTCAAGTACAAAGAAATAGAAGAACCCTATATGTGGGTCTCAAACCAAACTCAACTAACTAAGGTGGCATACTAACTGAGCCACGAACTAGTGTAGATAAGGATAGCTGTCATCCAGCTATTATTCGTGGGTGGTGTACCAACCGCATCTCCAGCTAACAAGTCGGTGACATAAATGCACAACAGTCACCCTAGCATATCGTGAGTGGAGCTCGATATCTCAACAGCCTCTGCATAATTGATTGACATGTGGCAGGGTAAAAAATAACCATGCTTTAGTTTCTAAACCTTGGTTACCACATAACTCACTGGTCAAAGTTTTGCCATGTGGAAGATAAGGCTTAACTCTGGTCAAGTTAACCACAGTAGCCATGGTTAGTTAACTATGCCACCATAGTGCCACCTAAGCACAGAGCCCTTGCTAAGCACAGTATGGAATTCAGCATGTGAATCCCTGTGCCACATCATCAAAGGCCCTCTTCTTCACAGAAACTTCAACAAGCCATAACTTGCAATCGAGAAAGATTTTGGACATGTTCCAAAAAGCAAAAGTGATTGTCTTTTTGAGCTCTATTCTCCTGTTAGATCAGAATCATTGTTAGCAATTAGACACTGCCATTGAAGCAAAACAAAGCTCATGGTAAGACCTTTGCAAATCGAAAAGCAACGCATGAATGCACAAGGCATGCCAAAAGCACAAGTGGATGAGATGACCATAGAACGAAGCATGGCATCCATACATAAAGCATCAAGGCACATGGAAGAACAAAGCATCATGCATCAAGCTACGTCAAGCGAAGAAGTGAACGCCATTAACATGAAGCATTGAAAAGTAAAATCCTTTCCATCTTCAGCCCATATGTTTTGTAAATGAAGCCTGACCACCTGAGAGTAGCTATGAAAGCACCCAGGGGAGGTATTGACATGTAAAAGCCACACTTTACCACCTTAAGTAGCAATGTATACACTAAGGAGAGGTGATGGATTTGTAACTCACATTTGACCACCTTACAGTAGCCAATGGATCATGGCACCAAGGGGAGGTGTTGAGATATGGTGCCATGAGCACATAGATTAAAGGATAAGGTATGTGCTAAGGAAAGAATTAAAATAGCCACCCTAGGATGTGGACTACATGATGTGGAGATGTGGATTGAGGATATCCACAATGAGAGAAGTGGATCAAAGTAAAATTAGTGAAGGTTGGATTAGCAAGTTGGATCCACAACAACCTGATTGGTGCCGTCCCAAGCTCTTTGATGTAATCTTCTTAAAGGAGTACTTACTGGCACCTCCATGTCTTAGAACCCATCTCAAGTTCTATGCAGTTCCACAGCATTAAAAATGGGAAGCCAACATACACACTTTGGTTGAAGATCGAACCATTAATTGGCCAATGATTGAACCATACTCTGGTGTGGAATGGAATATCCAAGGCACAATGGTCCGAGCACTTCAGCAGCATGAGCAAATAATGTGCGGCAACATTGATCGCTTCCTTTGCCAAAGTGCTATATTCTGTAAAACATTGGAATTCATTCTGGAGGTCCCATGTTACCTTGATTCCCATTTGCCTCCACTCAGCTTTAATCCCAATGAAAGGGTCGATGCTCAGATTACAAGCCGACTCTATCAAAGAGTGATCTTCTTAGAAGCACGCCACATATCTCTGTTTGAGCAAATGGTGGATACAGGCTACCTAGAAACTGCGCAAAAATTGTATGGTGCCAAGGCTTTATAGCAGGTTCGACTAGCACTTTCGACTAGCACTGCATAAGCTCCACAGCCATTGGACCAAAAGCATGGCAACCCAAGTACATGCTCGCAATCAGCCATAACCCGAGGACGGGTAATAAAATGGATCCGGGAGTATGTTGACTCTGTGCCAATATGGACTTATGTAGAAAGAGAATGTGTTACAACTTCTACATACAACTTCTACATGTAGAAAGAGAATGTGTTACAACTTCTATATGCGAGTTCTACATTTAGAAAGAGAATGTGTTACAACTTCTACATGTAGAAAGAGAATGTGTTACAACTTCTATATGCGAGTTCTACATGTAGAAAGAGAATGTGTTACAACTTCTACATACAACTTCTACATGTAGAAAGAGAATGTGTTACAACTTCTACATATGACTTCTACATGTAGAGAGAGAATGCATTATAATTCCTACATGCAGAGAGAGAAGCTCTCCAACTTGTATAAATACCCCATAACAGAATGAGTCCCGCACTCTTTAGGGCATTGTGTTGACTTCTACTTTGGTATTCCAAGCAATTGTCTCAAGTGTCCATGCTTCCTTGCACTCCACATCCAAAAGCATGTCCTAACCTTGCAACTCCTCCTCCCCTCTCCTCCAACCTTGCAACCCATCTTCTCCTCCTCCCTCTTCCTCCTCCTCCTCCCTCCTTGAGAAGGGGGATGGTGAAGGGGGAGAGGGAGAGGGAGTGGTGGAGGGGGTGGTGGAGAGGGAGGGGGGGAAAGGGTGGGGGTGGAGATGGGAGGGAAGGGGTGGTGGAAATGGAGGAGGGGGGGAGAAAAGGGTGGTGGTGAGGGGGGGAGGTGGAGAGGGAGGGGGGGAAAGGGGGTGGTGGTGGAGGGGGAAATGGAGGGGGCGTTGGTGGTGGAGATGGAGGGGGGTGGAGGAGAAGATGGAGGAGGGGGGGAAAAGGGTGGGGGTGGAGATGGAGGAGGGGGGGTTGGTGGTGGAGATGGAGGGGGGAGAGGGGAGGTGGTGGAGATAGAGGGGAGGGTGGAGGGGGAGATGGAGGAGGGGGAGGGGGAAAAAAGAAAAAAACTTGACGGAAGGAAAACTTTGACGGAAAGTGGAAAACTTTGATGAAAATCCAAAGGGAGGAAGAGATGGTCACCTGAACGCTCTCCGAGTCTTTTTGAATGTAACAGGATTATTGAGGACCAATGGACGGTGGGTGGATGGCTAGGTTATCACTGCGAGATGGGCTCGAAGTAACTTACCATGTGAGGATAGGAGTAGGGTGGTGGTCAATGGAGAGGGAGGAGTGTCTTGTGTAGGGCTCAGAATGGGGAAGAGGATGGAGGCAAGATGTGAAGGAAAAGTATGAGAGGGATGGGTGCTCTTTTATAGGGAAGGAGGGGGAGGTGTGGATTTAGTCAAACACATGTGCACCTTTGAATTTGTCCAAGTTTGACTAGGGAGGTGTTTTTAATTTTTCTTTGGGGTTATGGCATTTAGAACCTTTAATCATTGATTGCCCATAACTTTTGGTGGTTGTGTTAGAATGTGATTCCATAAAAAGGAGAAATGTTTAGAATTTGAAGCTCTACACTCTGACAACAATCACATGGTCTGATTTATTCCTTAAGGTGCTGTTTTTCTAAAAAACATGCATTTTCCTAAACCGATAACGAAGAGTTTCAGCTAGGAAATTATTATCATTTTTTACTTGAGTTGGAAAAATTTTAGCTCTCCTAGCTCTTGAGTGATATGTTCATGAAAGTTCGAAGTAGTTTTTTTATTACACATACCTGCATATGTTTACTCGTTACTTGAGACGCTAGTCTTCCCGGCAATGGCGCCAAATGTTGGTTCTTTCCCATGACTTCCGTGGGAAGAGCCGGGTTTTATTAGTATGCAGGGTTCCGAGGCTTTTTGTCACCTATAGATATATTGGGGTTGTCGTTTGTAGTATACGTGTAGCTTAGGACCTCGAGTCGTGTTCCAGTGAGAGGCGTAGGCTTAAGTGTGGTAAGCAAACATAGTGCATGCATGTGTATAAGGAACATGTATCATCATGGTTGAGGTAATGAAGGCTTTCATCTTCATTGGGGGTTGCAGGGTTTAGGAGGAGTTTTAGGGTTAGAAGTAGGTTCCAGGGTTTAGAAGGAGGTTCCAAGGTTTAGAGAGAGGTTCTAGAGTTTAGAAGGAGGTTCCAGAGATTAGAAGAGGTTCCAAGGTTTAGAAGGAGGTTCCAAGGTTTAGAAGGAGGTTCCAAAGTTTAGAAGAGGTTCCAAGGTTTAGAGTAGGGTACATGGTGGAGATCTCATCTCCCTTGTAGATCATGGAGATTAAGGTTTGAGGAACTAAGGGTTTAGGGGGAGCATAGGAGTGGGAAAGGAAGAAGGTGTAAGAGCATGGGGGAAAGAAGAGAGAGGAGGGAGGAGGAGGGAGGAGGAGAAGGGAGGAGCAAGGAGGAGGAGGAGGAGGAGGGAGGAGGAGGAAGAAAGAGGGAGGAGGAGAAGGGAGGAGGAGGAGGGAGGAGGAGAGGGAGATGATAGGTTGTAAGGTTGGAGGAGAGCTTGGGTCTACAAGTTGCATTCTATGCAACCTTGGGATATTATCTGTCATTTTTGGCTCGAGAAAGCAGGAGTTCTTGGTTTCAAGGGGGGCCAATTAAGTTGGCAGGAAGTTTTACTATCTCCTTTCCAAGTCCACGTCCCTCACTCTAGCATTTTCCAATAGCTCTTACTAGTTTGGCGTAATGTTGTGACAGATGCTATCTGGTTGAAGAATGTTCGGTGCTATGGGGATAGGTCTTTAGGCCTCAATGTTTGGGCTAATTGGTGGTTGTATTGAAATGGCATCACACTTGTTCGTCTCTTTACACATTCACAATAAAGGTCTACATACTATCAATGCCTATATTTCTTCTTTGTTATAGAAGAGTTTGTGATGAATGCAACACAGATAATTGTGCAATTGAAGAACGCTTGTGTGCACCAAAAGATGATTACAAAGGAGAATACAAAGCCCAAGATATACGTTTGGAGGTTGAAAAAAGTACTTCTATGGCACAGCTAGTTCCAAAACATATTCATGTAGCTCAGGGAATACCTTCTTGACCGATCTCTACTTAATCCTTGTCATAGTGTAAGATTCATAACAAGTAACAAAGAGAGTTCTCTCTATTTCAATGAAGTCATCTTCTTTAATCTTCTCATAGTAGATGTTGTTGAGTGTTATGTCATAGATTAACATCACCTTAGATATTTTAATACACATGGGAGTGTCGCAAACATCCATTGCAAGTGTAGGGGCAAGGATTGAAAGTTTTGATCCGATGCAAGGTACAAGGAAGATTTTTATTATTTTTATCTTGTTTGAGTCTCATCGATTACTCTTGTGTGCAAGGCCTTTTTTTAAAATTCATGTCATGGTAAGCCTTGGTCCACCAATGAGAGAAGCAGTATAAGTGCTTGCACAACATAGTGTTGTTTTAGCTTTAGGTGCTTGTTGATAAAGACCTCAACCCCACCCCTAGTGTCAGTTGTAAGTTTTCCTCTAGTGTTAGCCCCAATCACAAAGAAGTAGACAGTAGCACAAGAGAAGAAGGTTATTGAGCCAGTATTGGCCATTTGATGTGATTGTTTAGGGTGCAAACAGGAGAGTGACATGTCTGAGGGACAAAATGATCCTACAGCACTGGCTATAACAAGGTCTAAGGGACCAATCTTGAAGGAAGAGAAAGTGCCAATGGTAGACAAATGCAAGCACCCAATTGATTGGGATGAGCAAAAGAAAGTTTGACATGAGGTTCTTCAAGCTATGAATAAGGTAAATGCAGACAAAAAGGTTAAGTGGGCATTGATAGACACCACACAACCTATACATGTCGAAGTAAAGATTGATGAAGCATTACAACTAGCAGAGAAAAGAGTCCAGCCTCAACGTGCAAAGGTAGCAATAATTGAGGAGGAACCAAAGGAAGATCAAGGTGACAGCAAAGGGAGCATAATACAACTTGAGGAATCCGATATGCAAGATGAAGGCCAGATTGTAAGCATTCCAAAAAAGAAAGGGGCTTGCAAAGAGGCCCAGTCGGGGACCAGCATACTTAAAGAACTAGAAAATGCGGTTACAAGGGAACAAGAAGAATTGTTTCATAGATTGCTCAAGGCTAAGATCAATATCACATTGGACCAGCTTCTTAATCTGGTACCAGAATTCAAAACATAATTGTTGACTAAGTTGTCCATGCGGAGCCTAATGGATCAGGCAAAAATGGAAGAGGGAGAGTCTTTGAAAGTTGACCCAGCTGTTAATGCAGCACAAATTGAGGATGTGGACTATACTATACCACTTATTTAGGTGGAATATAAGGCACAAATGATACCAGAGGTCCTATTAGATGGAGGGTTAGGTGTGAACATTTTGTCCGAAGACCTTTACAAGAAATTCTGTCTCAATGAATTAGAACCAGCCCCTTTTCAGGTGAAGATGGCAGACCAAAGGAGGGTCCAACCTCTAGGAATTTTGAGGAATCAGCAGATTCGAGTTTGTGGATTGATGTTTATGGTCAGCTTTGTTGTCCTCAGATTGGAGGGAGATGAACAATCTTATTCTATGCTCCTTGGTAGGCCGTGGTTTTGGGTAGCCAAGATAAAGCAAGATTGGGGGGCTGATATGGTGACCATCAGAAAGGGAAAGAAGAAATTTAAAATGGCAATGGTTCCAACAAGGAGCGTACCGAAAAGGTTTCAGCCCTTGGTAGTTGAAGCCATTAACATGGTGGCCAAAGTGGAAGATGATGAGGAGGAATGGTTCCTCAAAAGTAATCCATATCTTGTGCCAATTTTTAAAGTGGATGTGCTGAGTATTCTCAATCAATACAAGACTTTTAAAGTACGCAGTTTTCTAGCAATGGAGATGTCAGCAGTTCCGATTTTGGACAGTTCAAGTCCGAAGGAAGCCCAAGAAGAAGGTAAAGAAAAGAAGTCAGATGGAGTTTATGCAGACCAGTGGGATGTTGATGATGAGGAGGAAGTATACATTAAAACAGATATTCAAGCAATCATTGAAGCTAAAACAACATTTGAGGATCACTTGAGGAAGTGTGCAAGAGTATAGGAGGATGATTTAACTGAGATGAACCTTGGAACAGAAATAAGATCCAAAGCTAGTGCATGTTAGTACTTTGTTACATAAGTTGTAGCACCTATTCTTAAACCACCTAATTGGAAGTTGCCATTTCACATTTTTGTAGATGCTTCAGATGTGGCTATTGGAGCCATGGTGATGCAACAATTTGTTAAAGGCTGGTTTTAGCCCATATACTATGCCAGCAAGAGATTGACAAAGCAGAGAAAAATTATAGTGTGACTCAAAGAGAAGCATTGGGAATGGTATATGCTCTCCAAAAATTTCGACATTATCTGTTGGGAAATAAAGTGGTGCTACATGTGGATCATCAGGCTCTCATTTATTTAGTGAACAAACCACAATTGTCTGGCCGACTAGCTAGATGGATATTATTGCTTCAAGAATATGATTATGACATTGTTCATACACCGGGTAAATAGCATGTTGTTGCAGATTATTTAAGCCAATTACTGAATGGTGAAGAACCTTTGGGAGTTCAAGATGATTTACCTGATGCGCATTTATTTTCTATCAACACAGAGGAAGGGCAAGATTCGTATGATAGAATGCTGTTGTTTTTGACAGATGGGGTGGTACCTCAGTCATTGTCCCGAGACCAGAGAAAGAAATTTGTGCTACAGAGTAAACCATTTTTGGTGATAGCTGGAGTGTTGTATAGAAGAGGCATTGATCAAGTGATCCGGAGGTGTGTCCTAGATTATGAAAGAAAATCCGTTCTGATGGAAGCACATGCTGGAAGTTCGGGAGGTCACTATTTGGGTGACATTACTGGGAAAAAGATACTCCAAGTAGGTTTGTGGTGGCTTGAAGTCTTGAAGGATGCTCATGAATTTGCCAAGACTTGTTTACCTTGTCAGTGAGATGGAAGACCAACAGATGCAGATAGAATTCCACATCAACCTGTACTACCTGTTAGCCCTCTCTACTCTGAAGACTAACTCGAAACGCACTACTGCGACAGATTTACATGCGTAATCGTACTTCAGAACTGCGTATGAAAATTCATAGAGTAGAACAGTGATCGATAGAATCATTCATGATAAAACAATAAGGTAGATGCAATAGAATCTCTGTATTACATTTCTCCGAGCAGTACAACACCGTACTCTCTGATACATAACAATGTTCCTCTTCTGATCACACTGATCCTTGCTCCGATCCTCATCAATGAGCCCCCTGAATGATCGCTCTCTTCTCTTTTATCTAACCGGCACACATAACTCCTTCACGGTTGCCGTGACGGTTGCTGTGCCTCTTCAGTTCTCCGCCTAGTCCTAGAACTTCCGTCTTTTCATATCTCACTATAAACTAGATACAACGTATTAATGATAATGATCTAAGGACTAATGATCTAAGGACTCCCCCCCTAGTTCCTCTTTGTTGTTGCTGCTTTTGCCCTTAACACTTGGCACTCCCGGTGAATCGGATTCCGGATCCGCATCCGAACCCACCGGTTCTTCGCTACGGTTCATCCTCGACGTCGCCACCGTCATCGTCCGCCGCCGCCGCTGCTGCCGCTGCCGCCACCGGAACTGCTGCCGCTGCCGCCACCGGAACTGCTGGAGCCGCCGGCGCCGGTACTTGTACTGCCGGAGCCGCTTGCGCCGGTCGAAGTAAAGGTAGCTGCTGCGGGTTGAGAGCATGGGCATCCACAAAAATTGTTAAAGATAGTGTAAATTGCACTATCCACATAGGGCATAGGGGCAAACCCTAACCCTAACCCTAAGGGGTTCACATGTATATCTTCATGTTCATTGTCAATACACTTAGTGTACAGGTAGCTATATCGTGTGCACTCCTCTCTCTCTCTCTCTCTCATTTCCGTCATCATGGTATCAGAGCCGATGGTGCTCCACTCCCTTCATGAGTGTCAAGCCCTCCTTGCGTGAGGCATCTTCCATTGAGAGAGATTTCCGTCGAGAGAGAGTTAAGCCCTTGCTTTCGTCAAGGCACAAGCCCTTGTTCCGTCAAGGCAACAAGCCCTCTTTCATGAGGCATCTTCATCTCTCAGCTAGCTCTCATCATAGAGCCCCTTCTCCTCTCCGTTTCGGATCTAAAATCTCTCCATTCCGCTTCATGGAGGTCAAGTTATGATGTAGATTTCTTTGAGAGATCTTGTAAGGTTTTGTGAGAGAGAAAGGTTCATTTCTGAGCCTCTAAGGTTCTGTAAGCTTTCATTTCTTGAGAGAGATGAGCTTTGAGAGGCTTGCGAGGTGCTCTTCCTTCAACCACTATGGTTGATCCTCTGGAGACTCCAACAACAATGCTAGCAGCAGCTACTGAGGCCACGTTTTCCATTTCTAGAGCTTCAAGCTCTACACAGTCGTCCTCCAACTCGAAAGCCTCAGCATTTCAACGCTTCTCCAACAGCCGCAGCCTCTAAGACAACAACGATGCCTTCACCAGCCCAGACGAGCTCTACACGAACCTGCGGACAGCTTCTCTTCCCCCCAACGACCCACAGCGGGCTCCCAAGGTTCGACGGCTAGTAGCAGCTCCCGTCTTCAACAATCCGCCTGTCTACCGTGACAACCAGCTAGCAGTTCTTAGGCTCAAGCGCCTTTCTGTAGCACTGACGACCAGATTGCGAGGCCTCCATAGGCAGCACATTACATAGCCAGCCGACGGGCTTCTCAGCGACCTGAATCTACAGAGAAGTAGATCTATAGCAAGGCCCCTAGCTTCAACAGGCGATAGCGAGCAACTCACAGCAGGCTCCACCTACAGGCCACTCCAACAACGACAGTCTCCTCCACCGCTCACTAAGTCTATGAGCCTCCTCCTCAAACTGGTGAGTGCCTTCAACAAGCCTCAGCCAACTTCGACGACAGATGACCATATGGGCATCAAAGGTAGCCCTAAGCCACAATGACAGACCGATCTCTTCAAAGACCAGTGAGCAGGCGACGTTGCAGTCGAGCTCACAACCTCCATTAACGAAAAGTGCAACATGGCTTAGGCAAACCCAGCCTCGAAACGACTGCGCACTCAACCTCCAAGCCTCAAGTGCTTCCTACAACGACCGGGCATGCACTCCTTCAACGGGTGACCTGCAGACTCTAGTAGCCATTGCAGCAAACGACCAAGGCGACCCAGCGTGCCGACCTCCATCCAGCGCTGCAGCTTACACCTTAGCCTCGGCCAAACAAGCTCCCCGGTTCCTATTTCGCCTTCAGCGCCTCGAAACGACGGACTGCTCCAACGACTTCAACGAGACCCTCCTCCACGCCATGCCCTGCAACAAAAACGACTTACGCTCGGTGGCTCCTCAAAATCTTCTCAACGAAGAAGACGATGGACATTGGTCCATTGACGGAATCTTACAAAGATTCTGTTGGCATCTTCGTGATTCGGCCCACCTTATCCTGACCCACGACTAGGGTTGGCTTATGGCAGATTACGTAAGATTGCCACGTGGCATGTAAGGTTCAACCTGGGTTAGGTCCTTATGACCCTGGGTTTGAACAGTGGTCAGAGTTAACCATGGTTTGGTTCAATTAACCATGAGTGAGGAGGGACAGTTAATTTTAGGCCACATGGCAGTCTTATCCACAGGTGCCATGTCATCATGCACAGTCCTCAGCTGCCCAGTCAGCAGTGACATGTCAGCCTGCCACATCAGCATGGGACACCTCAGCAGCACAGTCACCCATGTGCCACCTTAGCACACAGAGTGCCAGATAGGCACAGTTGCCTCTTCATAGGCACAGTTGTATTCTACATGTGACTCTCAGTCTGCCACATCACCATAGGCCAGATCATCAATTTGGACCCCCTCCTTGGATCAAAATTTGGCCATCCTTCCGGGAGCCATAACTTTTGATCCAGGGGGAATTTGGAGGTGATCCAAAAAGCAAAAATGCTCGCCAGATCATGCTCTACACGTTGAGCACATCAGATCTGCTATCTGACATTTCTACAGGTCAGCATCATTGATTCCTCTTCATCGGAACCACCTCCTGATCCTTTGCAGCATACCCAGCACTTAAAATGAATTAAGATAAAATTCATTTGCTGCATTTTGCGATTCGACGTGTAGTCTAGCTGTAGACTAGCACTACCATAGAGGAGATTCAACTCCACCAAGCCAAGTCAGCCATTGCCACATTACCCGATTAGTTCCCACCGGCGTCAGTCCCATCGGATCTATCATCGGTATTCACTTTCACACATCTGACACCAGTTCAGTTCTCTTGGCATTTGGCAGTTCATCACTCAGTGTGACACTTGGCAGAGTGATCTTCCTCCTCGGATTCAGGATTGTTGCATTCTTCTTGCACACACACATGCCACCCATGTAAAGTCACGCATTGTTGACTATTTTTGGCATTGGTTTCCGTACATATACATCAGCCTTGTATAGCCTCTTGGCTACTCCCGACACACAGTTGTCATCACTTTACTACAGGCTTGATCCTTGGCACACACATCAGTTCTCACATGACTTGGTTCTGACAGTTTAGCGTAAGCCCCCCAGTGGCAGCTACTTTACAGTGTTCTCATGGGTAGACACTCTCGTCGGTACACGGGTAAGCCTCTTGCACAGAGCACCAGACCGCCTCCAGCATGGAGTTATCCACATCACTTCGTTGATGATATACCAGTCATGACTCCGGATGAGATCCGTGAGTGGAAAGAGAACCTTCTTCGACCATTCATTGCCACAGGGTATGTACCAGTCTATGATGCAGACTCTAGCCTCATTGGCCTTGACAAATCAGATGCAGTTGCAGATGCCTCAGATGTTAGCATGGATCAGCCCGCAGTTTCTGATCATGCACATTCCTCGGTAAGCCCTCAGCATGAGGCACACTTCTTGGTAAGCCCTCAGCATGAGGCACATTCCGCAGTAAGCCCTCAGCACGAGGCATATTTGACGGTAAGTCCTCAATACGAGGCAGTCCCATCTACATCAGCTCTGTCTGATTTCAGTGATGTACAGCCATCACCCTTATGCATGGATCCGACTCCATCTCTTGCCACAGATACAGATACTCAGCAGGAGTTCACCTATGATCATGCAATTATTCAGCAGGTAAGTCCTCAGCACGAGGCACTCACATCTTCTGCCGCATGCAGAGATATATGCCCCAACGCATTCAGCTCTTCAAGTGATTCCATTCTAGCATCCATCACTGATGCTTTCACCTCTGACATAGAGCATACCTTGGGCTCAGTTCCCTTCAGCAGTTCAGATCAGCAGATCAGTCTTCAGGACATTTTAGCATCGGCTCACTCATGCCGCATTGCATCCTTGGATCCAGTTATCACCACCACCACTTTTGATCAGCAGATCATTCCTCAGCACGAGGATACCTATGCATCAGTGCGGTCCTGCTCTTCGGCCTTCGCTCTTCGGAGGGCTTCTTCCAGTTCGGTCGACCATCCTGCTTTTCCTCTGGCCTTCGCTCTTCGGAGGGCTTCTTCCAGTTCGGCGATCCGTTTGACATAGCCTTCGGAAGAATCCACCGGTCCCGCCGCTGTCTGCTTCCCGAGAGTATTTGCCGATGTAGAACTTCCACCCTCCAGTTGTGCCTCCAGTTGTGCCGCAGTTTCCGTCACCGGTACTGGTGGTAAAAATGCTGTTCCTGCGCCCCCTCCCGCCGGATCATCCTCATCCCTCCGGGCCAACCGTCGATCGAGAGGCCTGCAAGCCCGCTCCAGCTCTACTCGCAATTGACGTTGATGATCAAGAAAAATACCTTGCATCTCTGCGACGAAGGCTTCCGATAAATCCAACAAAAGTGCCTCGTCCAGCATGCGTGTAGAGCTAGAGGGTTGCCGGTACCCCATCACTTCCGCTTCCAACAACTGCACCCTGGCGGTCGCAGTTGTAGCCTTCTCCGTCAATTGTTCCGTCAGCCGCAGGTGTTCTTGAGTTTGGGTGACAATCGCCGTCCTTGTTTCCTCCATATCCTGCTGTCGCCGTGCATCCATCTGTTGGAATCGTAACAACTGCTCCTGCAGCTGTTGATTGCGTTCGAGCAGCCTGGCATTTTCCTGGCGCAACCTCGCCTCATTCTCCTCCAGCTGCCCCTTCTGAAAACATTGGAGCAAGCGCTCCGCCAACCGTCGTGCCGTGACCAGATCATATGTCTCCACCGGCGGAGATAGCTGCAGCTCACCACTCCCCCTTGGGACTATACGGGTTTCCTCCTGACATGCCTGTCTCCCCGAACTGTCCTCCCGAGTGTGGACTGAGCTTTCCCCTTGCAAGGCCTCCGCTTCCGGGCGGGTTTTCTTCAACATTGCTCCTTCCGGCACGAGAGCCAACTTTCTTTTCAATAAACTGGCCATGCGGCTCGATGTTGCTGAGACCGCTGGCCTACTCCTCTGGCTGCCCTGTGGAACTTCTGCCGGAACCACCACCGCAGGTACTACCGCCGTAACCTCCACCGCAGGTACTACCGCCGTAACCTCCACCGCAGGTACTACCGGAGTCACCTGGTTCCTTGGCGTTAGAGCTCCCTCCGTTGTTGATCTTGCTGGTTCCACCTCCTTGGACTCCTTGTCCGAAGCATCGTCTGTGGACTCCTCCACCTCCACATACGACCCTGGGACTACCGGTTCCGCATCTGGTCCGAACAAAAGAAATAAGACTTGCCCCATCCGGAATGTTGCCGTTGGCTTCAAGAGCTTCTTGGCCACCTCCAGAATTCTGTCTGCCAGCAGCTTCGCCCAGGGAACCGGTTTCCCTTGCTCCGCCCTCTGGAAATAGGTAAACTGGGTCTGTCCCAGTAGCTCTGCTTTCACCTTCTGCCAGAGTGCCTCCGCAATAAACTTGTAGCATGTCTTCTTCGAAGCATCCAGCTTCTTCATGTTGTACTCCCCCTTGCAACCTGCGCCGAGAGCTGCCTCCATGGCACTGCTGGTAAGCTTCGTGACTTTGCATGGACCATCCACCGGCAAGTGCAACCGGGCCGCTACCAGCTCCTTGCACAAGGTGAAAGTCTTTCCATACACCACGACCTTGCGCCCGCGTGCAAGCTGCGCCAAGATATCTTGCGCCAATGGATGAACTGGTGTCGTAGCCCATGGCAAACCCGCGAACTCCACCAGACGAGCTCGTGTCATCCAAGACTGCACAGCCTCATCCCCAACAGGTAACGGATTGATCAGATGGAAGACCACCATAGCGGCGAGAAGCTGGGATGCGAGGGAGAAGAGTTCTGGAAAACAAAGAGTTGGAAATAAGCCCCCTTTTGCTTCCAAATTGCCTTTTGGATGCCCTGGTGAACTCCTTGTTTGCATGCAACGATCAAGTGTCCCATCATCCTGATAAAAGCCCCACTTCGAAGATTCAGTAGATTGCATGGCGGCGTCCTCGCTCCGCAACACGAAGCTTTGCTCCCACCGTTTCTCGGAATAAAGTGAGTGATACCACACGTGCGTACTAATAGCCCCCATCATCGGTTTCTCCACCGAAATGGCTACAAATGCATTGGAAATGATCATCTCAGGTGGTATCTCCGGAAATGGGTAAGGTGGCATGGGCCCTGTATATGGTCGGAGACGAAATCCATTTACCGGCTTCTGCAACAGCTCCCCCTGTAGTGTTCCTAATCGGAACGTGCCGTCACCATAACGCTCCACCACCCAATACGGACCTCCCCACCGTAACTTCAGCTTACCCGGATGCGGACCCATCCGAGTGTTAAACAATATCACGGCATCTCTCCGTTTGAAGGTCTTCTTCTTTGAATGACGGTCCACCCAGACCTTCCATCTGTCCTGGACTACCTGTGCAAGATACGCACTATTGAACCGCTCCTCACCCAGCCGATCCAGCTGTTCAATCCTCCGATCTACGGACTCGTCCCAGCCCAATTTCTCTGCCGCTGCAATCCGCAGACTCGGTACTAGGAATTCCATGGGGACCACTGCTTCAACTCCGTAAACCAACTTGAATGGCGTGAACCCCGTCGCAACCTTATAGGAAGTCCGGAACGCCCATAATGCGGAGTAACGTTTTTCATCCCAATCTGTCCGATTTTCATTGACCAGCTTTTTCAGAATGACTAGCAACACCTTATTCGAGGACTCCGCCTGTCCATTTGCCTGAGGGTAATACACTGTGGACTTCTTATGAATGATTAGGTGCCGGGTAACCAGTTCCCGTAACACCGCATTAAGGAAATGCCCACCTTGATCCGTGACGAGCTCAACCGGACATCCGTACCGTGTCATAATGGCTTCATAAAGGAATCTGGCCACAGCCTTTGCCGAATTATCCTTCAGTGCTCTGGCCTCCACCCATTTGGTACAGTAATCCGTCGCCACCAGGATATACCGGTTACCTGTCCTCCGCGCCGGCGGCGAAAACGGACCTACAAAGTCCAGCCCCCACTTCATGAACGGTTCGAGGGCCAGTATGGGATTATGCGGCATCCGGTCCCGACCTGATGGCTGGCCCAACCTCTGGCACACATCGCATCTTTTGACGAACCTATGCGCATCCCCCATTAATGTTGGCCACCACAGACCTCCTTGGAGTACCTTCCGTCCGGTTACTTCTCCTGCGAAGTGTCCACCGCTGATTCCTTGGTGAGCCTCTTCCAGGATGACCTCCTGCTCATGTGGGTACACACACCGTCGCAACACACCATCTAGCCCCTGCTTATACAATTGGTCAGCAATGATCCGGAAGTCTCTGCTCTTGAGCGCGAGCCGTTTCCGCTGGTCTCGCGACATTCCGTCGCGCATCTGGCCCGTGTCGACAAAGTGAAACATGTCGTCGTACCACGTCTTTGGAGCTGCCGGTACCACCGCCTCCAGTTCGAACAGCTGGGCATCCGGAAAATCGTCTTCCACACCCATCGGGTCTTCGCCAGATTCCAACCGCGAAAGGTAATCCGCTACGGCATGTGTACTTCCTGGTCGATGGACCACCGTGAAATCGAACTCCTGTAAAAGCAGCATCCACCGGGCCAACTTTCCAGTGAGCTCGGGCTTGTGTACCAAATACAACAAGGCAGAATGATCCACATGAAACGTGAACCGATTCCCCAACAGGTAGTGACGAAACTTTGTTACGGAATAAATCATCCCCAATGCTTCCCGCTCCGTCGTAGAGTAATTCCGTTCGGCTTTTGACAACCTGCGACTTGCATAATACACCGGTCGGAACCACTTGCTTGTCGCTTCCTGCATGAGGACACTACCAATAGCCACGTCCGAGGCATCCACGAAGACATGAAACATCTTCGTCCAATCTGGCGGCTGAACCACCGGTGCTGTCGCCAACATCAGTTTGAGCCGTCGAAAAGCTAAGTCACAAGCAGGAGACCAGACTACCGGTACTTTGTTGAGTTGGTCATACAGTGGTGTCGCCACATCCGCCAGATACCGCAGCATTCGGCTGTGCCATTTAACCTGCCCTAGGAATCTCCCGAGCTGCTTACCGTTGCCAGGAACCTTTGCCTGCCGAATCGCTTCGACCTTCGCCGGATCTACCGCAATGCCTTCCGCCGAGATAATGCAACCCAGCAGCATACCGCTGCCCACGGCGAAGGCACATTTCATAGGGTTCAGACACAACCGTGCCTCCCTACACCGGGTTAAGCATTTCTTCAGATGCTCAAGGTGCTGCTCGCGACTCCCAAAAACACTGAAATCGTCCAGAAATACCTGCATAAAGATTAGTAAATAATCATGAAATATCTCTTGGACCATGCGTTGAAATGTTGCCGGAGCATTCTTTAGCCCAAATGCCATCACCAGGAAAACAAATGCTCCCCACTCCGTGATGAAGGCTGTTTTCTCTCGATCTTCTGGTGCCATCTGCACCTGGTTATACCCACTGAAGCCATCCAGAAAAGAATACATCTCGTGACCTGCCACTGTATCCAGCATAGTATCATTAAACGGCAATGGAAACGAATCCGTGATTGTCGCCGCGTTAAGCTTTCTGTAGTCAACATAGACCCGCAACTTCAAATTCTTTTTCGGAACAATCACTATTGGCGAAAGCCACGTTGCACGGTCAACCGGATAGATAAACCCGACCTTTAGCAGCCTGTCCAGCTCCTCCTTCACCCTCTGGGCATAGTTCGGGTTCATTCGATACCGTTGTTGCCGAACCGGTATCGCATCCTTCTGCAGATTGATCCTGTGCTGATAGAATTTGGGATCGATGCCGAGCAAATCTGTGTAGTCCCAGGCGAACACGTCTTTGAAGGATTTCAGCAATGTCTCCAATTTTCCCCGAAATCCTTTATCGAGCTTCGCACTGACACGGACGTTCTTTGGCTCCTCCTCCGTCCCGAGGTTAAGATCCAGCAGCTCGTCTTCTTTGACCCTCCGCGAGCGACGGAGTTCCTGCTCGAAAACTCTTTCCGCCTCCGCCACTCCCGCTTCGTCCGGCATGTCTCCTGTGCCTTCCGGTAGACTCCCTTCGACTGGTTCTTTCGTGGAACTGGATGACTCCTGCGTAGCCGAGGGAATTTGATGCTGATATTGCTTTAAAACGGCAACCACATCGACCTCGAACAAGCTTACCAACTTCGTATTCCTACTGAAGTAGTCATCCTCCTCTTCGACCCCCATTCCGTCCATCATATGGATACCTTCCGCCATCGTCGGTCGGAATGGTGTCCTCAGCCCTTGTTTGGTATGTACCGAGAGCTTCAGCTTCTTTTTTCCTTTCCGAATGGTGATGCGGTCTGATTGCCAGTCTTGTTTCACACGGGCCTGCCGCAACCACGGTCTTCCGAGCAATAACGGGTATGACCCGCTAATATCCTCCATCCGGAGAATCACCGCAGCGATTTCGAACTTCACGCCGCAAACCTCCATTTTCAATCCACGGAGCAATCCTAACGGCTGCACTCTCCGTTGGTCTGCCATCCGAACGGCGAAGGGTGCTGATTCCCATTTTGTGATACCCAATGGCACCAGCATTTGTTCGGACAGGATGTTGACCCCAGACCCTCCGTCCAGCAACACCCCTCCCACACGGCTGTTCTCCAGTGTTACGGAAATTACCGGGACCGCTTCGTCAAAAACAGGAGGCTGTACTTCCGCTTCAGGCTTTGCAGATTCGTCTGACGACACTTCCATTGTTACCGCTTCCATCTCCGACTCCATCGCCCTGACTGGTTCCGTCAATTGTTTGATGAGAGAACTCCGGAAATTGGGTACCAATGCTAACAATTGCTCCATTGTCATGTGTATTTGCTGTTTCCGCAAATCCTGCCATAAATCATATGGTTCAAAACCCTCCTCGCCGGTCATCAGGCTGTCCTTCTGACTGGTAGGTAGACAAGTCGCTTCTGGCTGCTCTCCTTGCAGGCGCCTTGCCACCTTCGCACCATTCTCCGTCACCGAGACTGCCTTTTCCGCGCTCGGCCTAGGTAACACCGTTGGGGTTTTCTGGACCCATTCACCGACCGTCGATCGCACCTTTTGTTGTGCCTGCCAGTCCAACGCCGTAGGTCTCCCCTTCTCTTGCTGGGCCTTGTATTCCCGCACCTTTTCCTGGGATCGTGTGACCACGAGCACATCTCCGCTCGCACTTCCTCCCACTTTGCCTTCAACAGGGACACCCGCCGGTACTTCCGGTACTTCTTCGGACTTCGGACTAGGCTCCTTGCTATCCTGTTGCTGACTGGCATCATCGCATTCGATAATCAGAACCGCATTCACTGCTGGTGCGGACTTGCCTTCTCCGGATCCCCGGGTTGCTTCCCTTTCCGCCTTGTGGCGCTTGAATAATTCGCAATCTACCTTTCGATGTCCGGGTTGATTGCAATAAAAACATAGGAACGTCCGTTCCCCTGCTGGTTCATCTGCACCTGTTCCAGCCGTTCTCGGCCGCCAAGGTCTTTTCGCCGGTGCGGCTGGTACCGCGGCTGGTGCTGCGGCTGGTGCCGCAACTACCGCCGCCACCGCTGGTGTCGGGGCTATTCGTGCGTTATAGCGGCAGATCTCCGTGGTATGCGTCGCTATTTGGCAAATCGCACACCACCGCTCATTCAAACCGCATTCCTCTGCTAAGTGTCCTGCATTCCGGCACCGATTACACCAAGTATCCTTGCGAACTTTTGAAGAGGACCCTATTCCACTATCCCGGCTTTTGGCTCCGGCAGTAGATCCTTCCGGAAATGACTTCCCTGCCGCTTTTCCAGCCTTCCGCCTCATGGAACGTTTGTCCTCCTCCTCATCCGACTGATCCGACTCCTCCTCATTATCGGTATCGGAGTCTCCCTCAGCCTCCTCATACTTCACTTTTCCTTTCCTTCCCTTGGAAGTAAACAGAACTTGTTCCGCCCTCACCGCTGCTTGGACGACTTCTTCCAATGAAAGAGCTTCCAGATCCAACGATGCCAGGGACCTTTTCAATCCTTTAATCAGCCCCTCCATGAAATAAGCATTTTGGATGGGGACTGCCGGGGTAGTTGCTGCATCGAGGCGGCGGATCAACGATCGAAACCTGGCCGCATACGCCTCCACTTCTTGGTTCTTCTGTTCCAGTTTTCCCAGTTTGGCCAGGACATGAACACGGGTCTTATCCTCCCGAAACCGGAGCAAAAAGGCATCCCGCAGTAGATCAAACGTGGCGAAATGGGTAGCTCCATATTGCGCGATCCATACTGCCGCCTGCTTCTGCAGTGTCGGGATGAAAGTCGCCATCTTCATAAGATCTGTCGCCTGCACTGGTGGAGCCGTATTCACCATCCATGCCATCTCAAATGACAGTATATGTGCATCCGCATCCTCCTTATCCCGTCCCGAAAACTTGGGGTACTTCACCGTCATCCTGGGTACCAGTGGTGGAATAGCCGCGCTACTTACCGCCGGAACTCCACCCCCGCCTCCGCCTCCACCGCCTCCACCTCCCCTACCGGGATCTGGTGACGGACCTGGGGCTCCGCTTCCTGCAGGCACACCACCCCTCCGTCTCCTGGGACTCGGTGGTGGGGAATTCCGCAACGGTGACGCTTCGTCTTCCGGAGGAGCACTTGATTGCATCTCTTTTCTCTTTTCTTTTACTTTCCCATCGAGTGTTTTAAGTGTTAAGTGTCATGAGAACTTTCTATGTGTGAAAAAGTTAGCAAAGCCAATTGGCCCTTGTCTGGTCAGTCGGTAGACCAACTCTCCATTTTGTACATCTCTCTCTCTCCTTGGGATTCATCCACCAAGACAGGAGTTTGATTTGTTTTCCACTTGGGTTCGTTACTGGGCTCTATTGACTCTATGGAAGGATACAAATCATAGAGTCTTTGGTGATCCTACATTTTCCACTTTCTCTTTCTTTAGGCACTCTTTGCAGCAATCTCTCTTTGATTGTTTGCAAACTCATTATATAGAACATGATGTATACTTGTCATATAGTGAGATTTTCTGTTGATGTAATTTGATCAATTACCCAATCTGGAAGATAAAGCTATAGAGTCACATGCTGATGAGAGAGCTCTGGAAGATTATTGAGGGTGTCGAGATCAAGCCTGAAGATCTTAAAGACGGGACGGACATAGTAGTGATGAAGGCAGATCCAAATAAGGTCAAAGACTTGGTGATCAGAAATATTGAGGCACTGTCGATGACTATTGGGATGACTGCAGATTCACTTGGCAGGTACTGGAAATGAGGGTTGGAAGACTGTGAAGGATCTGTACGAGACCAGCGATGTGGTGCGACTGTCACTTTCCAGAATTAGTTATTCATGATGACATTGATCTATCACTGACCATTTGGTTAAGGTGAAGATTCTCAAGGATCAACTTTCGGTGGTGGGCCAAAAGGCTGACAGCAATTAACTTGCCATGCTGTTCCTCAGCAAGCTTCCACACAACTTCAATGGACTAGTTACTGCCCTGACGACTAGAGAAAGGTTGAGGCCTCAAGAGGTCTGTCCCCTTCTGCTCCAAGAAGAAGCTAGAGTGAAGTAGCAAGATACTAATGGTGGCAAGCAGGCCCTTACCGCTTCTGCAAGGAAGTTCGCTTCTGCAGGAAAGCTAAGGCAAACCTAGTAAAGGTAAGTAAAATAAGAGGGATTCTTCAGGGAATGGCGACTACAATAACTGTAAGAAAAAGAGAAAATACTATTACTATGACCTACCTGGACATCTTGTGTGAGATTGCAGGAAGCAGAGGGTGGATCAGTAGAAAAAGGAGAAGCCCAAGAAAGAAGAGTCTGAGTCAAATACAGCTAGTTTGGTAAGGGGTGGATTGTTCTTGGTGGTTACACATAATAGTCCCAAGATTGGTGTCATTGATCCTGTTATGACTATTGATCCTAGTATGATTGTATTGAGAGCCTTTTGTGGAGGTGATGAGATCATGCTGAAAACAAGGCTGTAGTGGACCAAGGTTTGAAGAAATGTGGAGCGGTAGGTACTCCGGGGAGATACATGTCAAGGTTCCAAGGGTGCTGCTGGAGGATGATCAGGTTGAAACAGACCCAGGATACTTGATATTTTGCGCAATTGATTAGCTCCTAGTTTCTCACAGAGACGACTGGATGGACCTGTTGGTGCCCAGGTACCTTGTAGATTCCTACACCAATGATTGTACTAGTGTTCCACAATGGATCCAGATGTTCTTCTATAATGCGGAGCAAGATCTGGAGATACTGGAGGTGTAGGTGCATGGACAGATGATGGCGTGGGATCTGATGGAGTGGTTCTTCAACAAAGTGGGTGTTGGAACACAATGTGCCATTGAGAGGGGTGTTGGACATGTAGGGTCAATGCCCAACCTGTGAGCCCCAAATGACGAGTGCAACGGGTCTTGACACCATGCCACATGAGCACATAGTAAGGGGGGAGAGGGGCTGCCCCATGGGTAGCAATCGTGTATCCTCTTGGGCCACCCACATGGGGCTGAAAGATGCCCAATCACGGTCGACAGAAGAGCTGGTACAGAGCCAGCAACTCCTACTTGGCAGGGTCATTACAGATCTTGGAATGGACCTGACAGGTTGGCAATAGTCAGGAACTAGTCAGCTACAGGAAGGCAGAGGCGGCGATATATAGTGGTAAAATATGATATATGAGCATTATATCGTCTGGTCAACACTAGTACTCGTATAAATATATACGTACGGGTATGCATTTTCATATACTCTTGTAGCTATGAATGCACGTGGTGCCCCACAGCCCGCGTTTAGGGCTGTGGATGGTCCTTACTATGAAGACGAAGCGAACAAAATGACCATAACCCAATGTTCGGCTCCTGATTAACAGGAATAAGATGCAAATCCCTAGGAATAATAATTGAGAGCCAGAGGTGCTGGGTAGCCACAAGAATGGAACTGATTGCTGGAGTGAGCTGAGAGATGGGGGGAAGGGGAGGTACCTAGGAATGCAGCTGGTCATGAGCATAATTCCAACACTGGGACACGTGTCAACCTCGAGTATTGTGCGATCAGTAGCATAATTCCAACATTGGGACATGTGTCCTCAATCGCCAGTTAGAAGCCAAACAAGGTCTTCTCTTCTCTATCTCTATATCTAGGGTGCCATGTGGCGCGCAATGGCACCATCTTCCTTGCAAGATGAGGCCCTCCAAGTGGCATGCCCCCCTTTGATTTCAAAATCACCAGCCTGAATTCCCTCACACATTTAATGCCCGTGCAAAGTACAGGTATAGACTAGTATGTTTAACCTTTAGAGCCGATCCCCGTGGACCGAGCTGAACAAGCTTGCTCACAGTTTTTTGGCCTGCCCTTTATGGAAGGCCTTGGTAAAGGGAAAATTCATTTTTGGCCTGCCTTAAGGTAAGACATTTTTGGCCATATGAAGCTAAAATTAACTGATTTTAAAAATATTTCTAGCTTTTTTTTGATTCATTGAGACTCCACCTTTTTTTTCCCCTTTCTCTCTTGTTTCTATTTTGGCCCCCCTTTTTCTTAGCCACCTAATGTCGTTCCAACTTTTTCTCCTTCTTTTCCTCTTTCCTATTGAGAATCCCTTCATGGCACGCCACTAGAACGTGGTTCAACTTGTTCCTTAATTTTTCATTGCTTTTTTTGTGATTGGTTGGGACCATGTCATCTCCACCATTTTCTCCCTGTTTTTCTCTTCTTTCTATTTTCGACAAGCCCAACAAATGCCCTAGAATCTCTCTCTCTCTCTCTCTCTCTCTCTCTCTCTCTCTCTCTCTCTCTCTCTCATCACAAGGTGATTTGATTAGGCTCGTCGCGACATGAAGTCCCAGTTCTTGTTCGGTTTTGAGGTTGCATTCTGTTCCATTTGCATTGCTGAAGTGGTAGGTTGGGGCTTTTAGTTTGTAAATTTTATTACATGTTGCCTCGATAGTGTGGTTGCTTCCATGGCTATTTTCTTTGTAAAGGTTACCAATACTTTTTGTCGTTAAATCCACATTTTGTTGTAGAAGATGTATTAAATGCGACTCTTCATCTCCTATCCAAATGTTGTATGGTCTTTTCCCAGGTTTTGATGTGAGTGGCATAATTGTGGTGGGATTAGTTGACTCATTTATTAACAATACCCTTTTTTGTTCATGGTTCAAGCTGTTCAATTCCATTGCTTGAGAAGGGAGGGTAGCAAGCGGAATTCTAAAGCGCAGATAGTGTATTGTTGTCTAATGTAACATTTTGAAGTTCATGTTGGTGCAGCACTTTTGTTTTTCTTGAAACGATGTGTTCATAACCATTGTCAATGGCATTACTTCGGAGCATCTCAAACATTATGTTGTAGGTGTATGCTGGGTAGAGAGAGATCAAACAAGAGAGCAAGGTGGTTTTTTTTGGTTTTTTATTGTTGAATTCTTTATTCCATTTGACATTGTACGAGTCAATCAATTGTGGAATCCATTGAGAAGGACAAAGATTTTATGTCTTATGTCATGAAGAGCCTACAAGGTTATGTCCTTACAATTGTTTTTGTGTGTATTGACAATGCATTGCTTTTGGATGCTATATGTGTTGGCTGAAAAAATTGCTTGCATATGCGAGCTTGAAGTTCTTAAGTACAGAAATTGATTTTGTTAATATTTAGATTGGGAATATGTGTGAATGCACAACAAATAGGGATGCAATGTATCACATACCTTTTGTATGTACATTTTCATAGATCAAAATGTTTACAATCGAAGTAACCTCATGGGGTTGGTTTGGACTATACATTGCATTTACAAGGGTGAGCATATGTATAAGAACAAGAAATTGAACAATAGAGCACAACCACAACAATACTAAAAGGAAACAAAATAACATGTGCAACCGGCAAGCTATTCACAATGAGTAGCTGCACAAGAAGAACCTCCCAACTAGGTAGTATTTGCAAATGGGATCACAAACTGCAAACTATTAATAGTGAACTTTCATGTGGGCCTCTTCACAAGCATCATGGATCATATCGAGAGAATGCTCTGATAGTGAAATTCTAAGATTGGAAAATGATGGCTAAGAATCTTATCTACATGGGGGACATGAACTTGTACAGCAACTTGGGTGGCATCACGTAAGACAACATAACCTTTTGGAGGAGACACTTGAGAACTACTTTGGATACCACTGCAACTGCAACAATATGATTGCACAGGGGAGAGAGAGAGAGAGAGAGAGAGAGAGAGAGAGAGACAGAGAGACAGAGAGACAGAGAGAGAGGACAGAGGAGAGGAGAGAAGAGAGGGATAGATCCTTACAATGTTATGTTTTGTATATTGACAATGCATGGCTTTTGGATGTATATGCTTTCGTGTAGAAATTGCTTGCATATGTGAACTTGAACATATTACGTGTGAATACACTACAAATAGGGACGCAATGTATCACACAACCTTTGTACATATTTTCATAGATCAGAATATTTACAATCGAAGTACCCTCATGGGGTTGGTTTGGGCTATACATTGCATTTACAAGGCTAAGCATATGTATAAGAGCAAGAAATTGAGTAGTAGAACACAACCACAATAACACTCAAAGGAAAGCAAACAACATGGGCAACCGGCGAGGTATCCACAAGGGCTAGCTGCATGAGAAGAACTTCCCAACTAGGCTGTCTTTGTAAATGAGGTCATGAACCTCGAACTAATTACAGTAAATTCTCTTGTGGGCCTCTTCTAAAGCAAAATGGATCATGTTGTGACAATGCTTTGATTGTGGAATTCTAGGAATGGACAATGAAGGCCAAGAACCTCATCTACATGAGGACCACGAACTTGTATAGCAACTTGGGGGGCATCACGCAGGACAACACAACCTTTTAGAGAAGGCACTTGAGAAACACTATGGATACCGTCGCAACTATATCAGTATGATTGCAAAGGGTCTCAGCTCACTCGAGTGCCATCGCATGTCTCACAATGATGCTCAACAAGAGGATTATTGAGATTGATGAAGTGTAGGATGTCACGTACCTACAAGGAAAGGAGAGAAGATTGTTATATTATTGGGTGGTTAGAGTGAAGAAGTCTGTCACTAGGTAGGCATGATGTGCCTTCTTCCCATAGCCTAATTGAGATACTTGGCATGTGAATGTGTCATGCAATGTGGCTCGAAGATTTCCTTCGGGTACTGCTCCCCAAGATGGTGAAATCAAATACTACCAGTGAATGCCTTGCGCTCATATATGAAATATTTTTTATACAATGCCTTCATCAACAAACTCCTCCACCAAACATGCAAGTTTTTGTCTAACGTTAATGTAACAGGTAGAGATTAAATCCATATTTCTACCTGTTAGTAGAAATATAGCATCGTTGAGAATACAGTCAGAACTTCCAAAAGAGGATCTATCAACTCAGAATTCATTACAAGATAGATATCTGATCAAGTCAAGCAACTGCATATTCCTTGTATTATAAATGTTTCTTTCACTACAACATATAGAAAATAGACATAGAACTGGACAAAACACAGTTTGATAAGAAGTAGCATATCCACATTCAGAATCCTTCACCACACATATATGAGCTGAACATCTAACTTTCTACATATGGCAGTTTCTTACTAACTTGCATATTCGCCTCATCATCCATTGCACAACCACCTTCTATTAAGGTTTTTTATATATCCTATATTATTGTTGAAGATAAAGAGTTTATAAATTTGTTCGGGCTATATCCGCCCACACTGGCACACCTGGTGGAACAATCATTTTTATCCCACAAAAATTATTAAGACTCGAATCCAATTATTTATCTACTATAGTAGATCCAGTATGATCATCTAATGAAATTGAACTAGTTGGAATCACTTCATGATTAGCATTATGATCTTCATGTTGAACTCTTATGAGCTACTCTTCGAACTGGGTCTTTGACTTGTTCTTCAAACTTCTCCTGTATATTCTGCACAGGTTTCTTTGGAACAATACTTGTTGCATCATCATCTTTCTTTTTTACCGTATTGAACATCTCCTTAGAACGACCAGTGAACAACAATGCACCCTCATTTCCTCCAGACAACCTTAAAGTCTTGAAGCATCTCTTCTGGTTGCACCAAATCCTCTTGAAACTCTCCTTTCAGCTCCACTTGACCGCTTCGTTGATTACTTGTTTCTGGTGCCATGTCTTCGGGTACCTACACAGACAACAATTTTAGGATTCTAAATTGTTGCTGATGTTGTCTGAGACTTCTCCTAAAAGCGCAATAGTTGTTGTAACTCTTGAATCAGATTTTCGTGTTCCTGAACTTTATCTTTCAATATATATGTTGTATACTCCTCTGAAGCAAAAGCTTCATAAGGCCGCTGAGCTAAAATAAACAATCTTTCTTTTAAGTTATCCCAAGCACCTTGAGATATCACCACCAATTCAGTCTTTAGACTCTCCACTGTATCTGCTAACATAAACACTCCTTCCACCTCTGTTTTATATGAAATATCCTTTAATTGCTGCTCCAAAATTTTCAATGAATCTAGCCTTGCCTGTAACCACAAATTATTAGTTTGTAGCTCTATGTTCCATTTACATACCACCTCTAAAACATTAAAAATTTGATCTTGCATTTCTTTTAACCACTTAGTGACAATAGGTAAACATGCTTGCTGCTTTTCTATCTGTTGTATCAACTTCTGATGATCACTTTCTTTTTGTTCTTTATAAGTCTGAAAGCTTTTCTGTAATTGTGCTAGGTCTTGCTTGACCTTCTGCATCTCAGTACCCTCTTGGACTTGTTGCAGCAACCTGCAATTTTCTTCTTGTAAACCAAAAACATCACTTACAACTTGTCGCTAAGCTGCCTGCATCTGACTCCCATAACTTTGTAAAATTTCAATTGCATGATTAAATTGCTCATTCTTACTGACAATTGGTGTGTCCACTTCATCTGCACCATCTACATTCTGTTCTTGAGACAGCCAATTTTTTCTTTAAATCCATGACTACTCCCTTTCTTACTAAAATCTTCGACTTTATGACTGACTGATCCTTATGAAGCACCTTTTCCTTGCTAACAATTGGTGTATTCCACAAAGCCGAGGATAGTGACTTACCCGTCACCATCTCAACTGATTGTTGATAAGTATATCTTGCCTGCACCAAATCATCAATCGTGTCACTGACAATGTCATCCGCATCCCCAAACATCTGCTTTCCCTTCTCCTTGCGAGATGAAGTCCGCTCCTTTTTCGGAATAACATGATTGAATAGAGCTGTCACATAAGGAGCAATCCTTGAAAACTGATTTTGAGTGCGAGCTTGTTTCCTAGAAATCTCCTGCAAAAGCTTCGTGCACAATAACGTGGCCCATGACACTTTCTCCCCTTGCTCTGCAGCCGCTAGATAGGCATAATTCTCCTTCACCATGTAATCATTTTGGACTAACAGAACAACTCGTTCCACAAACCAAGCCAATTGTTGCTTTCTGATAGGATCACACACTTTGATTATCATGTAAGAATTCTTGGATGAATAGGGATTTCCAAATTCTGCCATCATCACATCATCAGAGCATCTGTCTAGTTGAACCTCCTCCTCATAATATGGTAAGCGAAAAACTACAGCCACTAACTCTGGCGTGATTCTGACCCCCATAGAAATTTCCTGTGCTGTACGCTTTAAAATTTGAAATTGACTTAACACTTGGGGGTTATCCTTTTACAATTCCCATGGTAAACATGCAAACTCGTATAGTTTGATCTTCTTTAGCCATGCCTTGTTCAATGTCAGATTCAGAAATACCTTAGACTGTTGAAACACCGGCGGATTATCTACCATCTGTTGCTTCTTTGGTGACTCATTAGATTCTGTCTCTGAATCTTCTGAAACATCTTGCAGGTCAACTTTCAGCACCTTCACCTCTGTCTTCGTCTGCTTACTGCATCCAACAGTGCCACCTTCGAATTTGGAGCCATCTGGTCACTCGCTACTACCGACAACAAATCAAGCTCAGGACAAGATCTTGGTAGCTCCCCTTCATTGTGAGGATCAGCACCCACAATGGACATCCTCCAACAGATATTAGCTTGAAAAATATTTCGAACAGAAGTCACAACATGCTGATACTATAAGGGACAAAAATAGCTCAACTCCACACATGTCAACTCGAACTGAAGTGAATTCTTATAGTGACAAGATGTTACCAACAGTAATCAAGTCGATGAACTGACCATCTCTCTCTCTATCTCTCTCTCTCTCTCTCT